>NC_057711.1:112310899-112315049 GCF_004010195.1 Chiloscyllium plagiosum | reverse complement strand
GCCGCAGGGTGTCCCTGCACTGGCTGCTTCCTCCCAGTCCCCCTCACTGTCACCCATCTATCTGCCATCTTTGGAGTTACTACTTCCCTAAAGCTCCGATATGACCCCCTCTGCCTCCCGAATGATCCTAAGTTCATCCAACTCCAGCTCCAGTTCCCTAACACGGTCTTGGAGGAGCTGGAGATGGGTGCACTTCCTGCAAGTGTAATCAGCAGGGACGTCCATGGCATCCCTCACCTCAAACATGTTGCAAGAGGAACATTGCACTGCCTTCACTGCCATCCCTCTGAAAGTAACCTTATATAAAAAAAAACTGGGTCTAAAGAATACAACAAGCAAAATGCAGCACTTACTTACTTACCACAACAGGTCTTATTATTTAGGTTAGAGGAGGAGGGCGGGTGGGAGACACTACCTCTGTAGTGCCTCGGGTTCTTCTCCTGCGCGCTTTTAAAGGGAAAAAAAAATCTACCCGGCTGCCCCTCCGGTCTTCGTCACTTCCCCCTGCTGCTCCCGCTCTTTCTGTAAAAAGAAAAAAAAAACACCGCTACCCGCTACCGGTAAGTAATTTTAAAACAAACTGTCTTACCTTAGCTGCTGCTCGCACTCAAAGTCGATATATATCTGTCAACCAGGGTTCCCTGATGGGACCAGAT
Organism: Chiloscyllium plagiosum; assembly: GCF_004010195.1. Classification (NCBI taxonomy): domain Eukaryota; kingdom Metazoa; phylum Chordata; class Chondrichthyes; order Orectolobiformes; family Hemiscylliidae; genus Chiloscyllium; species Chiloscyllium plagiosum. The sequence goes on along the minus strand of NC_057711.1, from coordinate 112,314,393 downwards.
TAACAGCCCCAATCAGGTTACTCATATTCTATGAGGTCCACCTGGCTGACCTCATTATAATCATTACATATTGTATCTACAGAACCGGGATCCAAACTAAATGCTTTTACGGGTAGCTAGGTTTCTGGGTCAAACATTAGGTATAATTTGTAACTTTTACAATAAGAGGTAAAAAATCACATAGTAAAACAGGTATAAAGAGTTCAATTTATTTTAATTTTATTTATTTTAATTTGGAGTTCAGCTTCAAAAATATTGTTTTCTTTTCAAGTCCAAAGATGTGCAGATTAGGTGGATTGGCTATGCTAAATTGCCCACAGTGTTCAGGGACGTACAGCCTAGGTTGATAGTTGTGGATTACATGGACAGGGTAGGGAAATGGGTATCGTTGGGATGCTCTTCAGAAGGTGAGTGTGGACTTGATGGACCAAATGGCCTGCTTCTGTTGGGATTCAATAATTTTATGTTTCTCTTTGCTCAGGCTCTAGGCCCACAGTTCTCTAAGATCCCTGTGTTCTCTCTTATTCCGGGCGCATCCTGCACCTCAGATTCTCGCCAATTGATTAGTAGATCAATTAGGTAGGACTGTGTTCAAATTTGAACATCTAATGTCTGTAAAATACCTGTGAATTGGGGAAGATATTGTGAGAGAACCAAATGTGCCCCCTTTGTAACTTTCAGATCAGCCATCTCCACTTTGTACTGCTGTTCAGTCACCTTGACCAGACCCAAATGGAGGAGACTAATGAGCTGCACAGATTAACTAAATCCAGAACAGATTAGTATACATGCACTAATAACTTATTAGCAACAAATTCAATGTTAAAAACCCTTCACATTAGATCAGCGTTACAACACTGGAGATCAGACATGTGTGGTTGATGCGGAAACAAAGGACGAATGGAATGGTAACATTAATACATATAATCATAAGTATTGCTAAGACATAGAGGAAATTTGTGCCCTGCAAGGTAATTCTTTAATAATGCTAGAAAAAGAATTCGTTGGATCATTGGATTGATGGCACACATGATATATCTTACCTTTAAGAATCCTGTTATTATCTGGGTCGTGGAATGGGCCAAAACAGATAAACTGGACTATTCTCTTCTAATTAGTAATAATGAATTACAGATTGCTTTATAGTTCTCCTGTTTGCTATGTAACTTTGCCAGAAAAGTACCTTGAAACCCAGTTAAGAAATACCATTCAAGCTGATGCCCTGTGTTTGTGTTATTCTTTGGTAAACTATCAGAAAAATCTTATCTCCTGCACCAACCACCTACTCCAACCTTCCATGGATATTCAGCCCACTTTGATATCTCAATTTTTCAATGTTCCTAAACTTCCACAGAATATTTGACATTGGAATCAAAAGATAACAGAGGAATCATTTCCAAGTGCCTTTGCTAATATTTATTCACCACCCAGCATTAGTAAAACTGAGTTGGTCAGAATTGCATTGCTGTGGGTCCGAACTACCTGTGGTAAATTGACTGTGATGCTTGAGACAATGTAATGCTCTAAAACTGGTCTTTTGGCTCCAAAGTATTTTGGAACTGTCAGAATTCAAAATATAACCATTCTTTCTTGTTGGCATCCCAAGCCTGAGGTTTGAGAAAGAATGAGAATTTCCTAGTTCTCGATCAGATAGTTTTACTCAAATATACTGTCAAAAATGCAAATTAACTCGAATAAGCATTCAATGAAGGTGCATGGATGAACAGACCTTTTCTGTCACAATCATCCATCAATGGTACTTTATCACAATTCCTCTCACCAGGCAGTGCAAATATGATTGTGCTCAGTATGTCTGATGTCTGAATACTGCATCTGTATTGCCAAAAAATCAACTTCCAAAACAAGAACCACTTTTCACAAACTAAGGTGGCACCCAATCTCAAGGAGGAAAGAGAAAACCTTTGACAGTCACTCTGAAGGTCTTAGTGCAAAGGAGATGACTTGACATCAGTACATCGGAGGAACAGGCCATAAACTGTACCATGTGGCAGCACCTCACCCAATAAACTGTAACGCAATGGGAAACCAACCACTTATACTCTGTTGCAGAGAAGTGATGAGAACAAAGCAGTGAGAGAGAGCAGAACTCTGACTCAAAAAGCACCCCTTGTACAGGACAACTCTGTTGTCTCTGACTGTAGACCTGAGAGTCCAGGACTGGCCTGTTGAGTCACACAAGGATAAAAGCTAATAGATTGTTATCATTTATCATGAGGGAAACTGAATATATAAGTAGGTAGGGTATACTTCAATTACATAAGACACTGCTGAGAATGCATCTGGAGTGCTGTATATAGCATTAGTCACCTTATTTAAGGAGTGCTCTAAAGGTGGTGAAATCAATTCAGAGAAGATTTACCAGACTAATAACTAGAATGGACAACTTTGCTTTTAGGGAAAGATTGGACAGGCTAGGTTTGTATCCACTGCAGTCTAGACTACCTCTCTTATCTTACTTTTGCAGCAATGTAAACTTCAGGGAGCTGTTGCAAAAAGCAGAGAAAATGTCCAAGGCCAATAAAATCCTTTTGTTCAGTTACACGTTGGTAGCGATTGAACACCGCACCCAAAGTCAAACTTGAAAAACTCACCCTGCAAGTTGTCAGTGCCAGTGTAAAATATTATTAACGAAGGAGACAAGGTTTAATTCCTCCCTGCCATAGTTTAGGCTGCTTTCAGATTTCACTGGGCACTGAGTTTGTTCATCGGTTATAAAGACTTTCTGTAGATGATACAAAAATTGGATGTGTAGCTAGTTGTCAGTGAGGAGCCAGCTGTAACTGTAAAAGATATACCAATGGACTGGTTAAGTGAGTTAAAAAGTCCGGAGAAATGTAATCATGATAACTCATTTGGAAGGGCAAATAGGCAAGGGAACACACAATAAACGACAAGATTCGAAGAAGTATTGAGGAACACTAAGGTACCTTGGAGTGCTTCTCCACAGATCGTGAAGGAAATGTAGATAAGACAAAGGAGGCATATGGACACAATTCATTAGCTTAACAAAAAAATATAAGAGTCAGGAGGTTAACAAGAACTTTATAGAATTGTAGTTGGGCCACGGTTAGAGTCCGTGCCGTTCTAGTAGCTGCATTACAGGCAGACTATGAGCACAGTAAGACCATAAGACCATAAGACATAAGAGCGGAAGTAAGGCCATTCGGCCCATCGAGTCCACTCCGCCATTCAATCATGGCTGATCGGCATTTCAACTCCACTTACCCGCATTCTCCCCGTAGCCCTTAATTCCGTGTGACATTAAGAATTTATCAATCTCTTCCTTGAAGACATTTAGCATCCCGGCCTCCACTGCACTCTGTGGCAATGAATTCCACAGGCCCACCACTCTCTGGCTGAAGAAATGTCTCCGCATTTCTGTTCTGAATTTACCCCCTCTAATTCTAAGGCTGTGTCCACGGGTCCTAGTCTCCTCGCCTAACGGAAACAATTTCCTAGCGTCCACCCTCTCC
>NC_057711.1:112299292-112310446 GCF_004010195.1 Chiloscyllium plagiosum | reverse complement strand
TTCATCCAGATCATTAATATATAACGTGAACAGCTGCTGCCCCAAAACTGAACCCTGTGGGACACCGCTTGTCACCAGCTGCCATTCCGAAAAAGAACCTTTTATCCCAACTCTCTGCCTTCTGTCAGACAGCCAATCGTCAATCCATACCAGTAGCTCAGCTCGAACACCATGGGCCCTCACCTTGCTCAGCAGCCTCCCGTGTGGCACCTTATCATAGGCCTTTTGGAAGTCTAGGTAGACCACATCCACTGGGTTTCCCTGGTCTAATCTACTTGTCACCTCTTCAGTAAAGACAGGACAAACAAAATTAAAAAGACATTGCCAAGAATGGAGCTGGTGAGGAAAGATTGGGATAAATTGATGTTGTTTTGCTACAGAGAAGGCTGAGAGGGAAATTAAGATTTAATAATAATAAAAATATTCCTTAGAAAGTGGTGTGGACTGGAACCCACTGTCTGTAAAGGTGATAGAGATAGAAACTCTCAATGAATTTAAAAAAAAGCTTGTGCACTTGAAATAGAATGAACTGGTAAGTGACATCAGGCTAGATAGCTCTTTATTGGATAGAATACACATGATGGGCTGAATGGTTTTGTTCAGTGAGGAAAATATTCAATGTTTCTGTTCTCTTTCTCTTAAAGTTTGTAATTCTTTCTGCTTTTGTTTAGTGTTTAGTAATGCTTGGGATACTGTTTTGTCTTAAGCATACACTAAATATTCAATAATACAAAGTTCATGCTTAATGCCCCCTTTGAGTGACATAATTACTCCTCATTTCAGACTTAAATGGATCACCCCTTATTCTGAAACTGTAACTGAGTCCAGACTTCCTCAGCCAGAATGAACCCGGCAGCTATCATCTTACATTAGATTACTTACATTAGATTAGATTACTTACAGTGTGGAAACAGGCCCTTCGGCCCAACAAGTCCACACCGACCCGCCGAAGCGTAACCCACCCATACCCCTACATTTACCCCTTTACCTAACACTATGGGCAATTTAGCATGGCCAATTCACCTGGCCTGCACATCTTTGGACTGTGGGAGGAAACCGGAGCACCCGGAGGAAACCCACGCAGACACGGGGAGAACGTGCAAACTCCACACAGTCAGTCGCCTGAGTCGGGAATTGAACCCGGGTCTCTGGCGCTGCGAGGCAGCAGTGCTAACCACTGTGCCACCGTGCCGCCCACATTTTACGTGCTTCATATTAATTGCTTTAAATCCTTAAAAACTCTAGCCTTGTCAATTTAATCTGCCCTCATAAACAAATCCCCCAACCCAGGAATCATTGCAGTGAATCTTCATTGCACACCATCTCACGTAAGGAGACCAAAACTGTAGGGTTTCGCTTTGGCGGGTCGGTGTGGACTTGTTGGGCCGAAGGGCCTGTTTCCACACTGTAATCTAATCTAATCTAATCTTCATTGCACACCATCTCACGTAAGGAGACCAAAACTGTACAGAATACTCATGAGTGATCTCACTAAGGCTTTCCATAATAGCAGTAATTCGATCCTTTTGTTTTGTAATCCTGTTGTAACAAAGGCTAACACGTCAGCTGCCTTCCAAATGGATTCTTGTTCACGCACGTTAGCTTTGTGTGAACTCTCTGTTTGACTTTTTTTTTTAACCTTTCCATTCGCCTCTGGTTCTTTAGCTAACTATCAGTCCACACATCACTAAAAGCTGAACCAGTTCTGCTGGTGCCACACTTGCCTCTATGTCACAAAATTTCAAGATATACATTTCATTCCATATCATAAGCAGAAAAAAGTAAGGCTGATGTTTAACACAGGACTGCACTATTGGAGATGTTCATTTTTGGATGAAACCTTACACAAAGACTCCTATAGCCTTCTCGAAAGAATGTAAAAGCCTCTAGGGACACAAGTTCAAAGAAGAATGGGAGTTATCCTAGGATTCTCAGTGGTTAGCACTACTGCCTCACAGCGCCAGGGACCTAGGTTCAATCCCAGCCTCAGGCGACTATCTGTGTGGAGTTTATACATTCTCCCCATGTCTGCATGGGTTTCCTCCGGGGATTCCACTTTCCTCACACAATCCAAAGATTTGCAGGTTAGGTAATCTGACCATGCCAAAAATTGCCTATAATGTCTAGGAGTGTGCAGGCTAGGTGGTTGGCCATGGGAAATGCACAATTATAGCTATAGGGTAGGGGGGATGGGTTTGGGTGGGATGCTGTTTGGAGAGTTGGTGTGGACTCAATGGGCCGAATGGCCTGCTTCCACACTATAGGCGTTCTGTGATTCATGGTAAATTGTTATCCCTTCATCAGCATCAACTAAACTGGTCATTATCACATTATTTGTGGGATCCTGCTATGTACAATTGACAATCTTCAGAAAGGCAAAAGTGAGGTTTGCAGACACTAGAAACCAGAGTTTAGATCAGAATGGTGCTGGAAAAGCACAGCAGGTCAGGCAACATCCGAGGAGCAGGAAAATGAACGTTTCGGGCAAAAGCCCCTTCATCAGGAATAGAGGCAGGATTTTCCTGCTCCTCGGATGCTGCCTGACCTGCTGTGCTTTTCCAGCACCACTCTGATCTAAAATCTTCAGAAAGTACTGTACTGACTGTAAAACATTTTGAAATATGCAATGATCGCAAAAAATGCTACATATTGCAAATCTTTCTTTATTTAATTCATCAGAACCATTTGTAGTCCTGCTTGTATGTTCATAGCAGCTTTGTTTGTGTAGTTCTGACACTGGTACACTTCTGAACCTCTTTTTCTCTGCTGCTCATCTTGAAAGTAGTCCCACGACTAAGAGCAACCTTATGTTGACTCCAAAGAATCTGGGGACTCTGCAGGTGAGTTTCAGTGCTGTCTAGTGGGACTTATTTACTGCACCTGTGGGCTCTCCCTCAGTGACTGCACTGAGCTTGTTATGGCTTGGGATCATCTGAGATTCCACCTGCGATCTTGTTGTCTGCATTGGTTTCTATTTGGTAAGGCTCCTGTCTGTTTTATGATCGTTAATAGTATTGTTTACAGCATTTAGTGTAGTTCAGGCTGTTAATTGACTCACATTAATAGTAAACATTAGTTTTGCCTTCCGTTACATGCTGACGAAACAGGCTTTCTTCACAATGCTCAGTTCTATAATCTCCACGATTGGAAAATGCGATCCACCTTCCTTGGTATTAATGTTGCTAACATTCTAGGAGATGGCTGGAGTCTGCAGGAACTGGATATTAACCTCCACTGCACAACTATGTGGAATCCTGGAGGAAGCAAGTCATCATGCCATGAAATAAAATTGGGCTAATTCTCATTTTCTTTGGATATTTCTGTTCATTAATTCTGAAAAATACTGGTCAAGGCAATGATGGACAGATAATCAAATATCATCCAATGAGGTAAGACCCTTTTCACTTTCCAATCAGCTGTTTACAGGGCAGAGCTTCATGATGATTGACTTGCCATGTGGCCAGTGGTGGAAGAGTGGTGTTGGTCATGTGACAACCCCTTGAGGACAGAATTCAACCAGAAAACTCACAGCCAAACTTGAGATTGTGTCCCTGTTCTGAACACATCCAAAATCTTGCACTTACATAGTGCCTTTGACATGGTGAGATGTCCCAAGGTGCTCATTTCCAATCTGTTGGGTTTTTTTATTTCCAAAGATTCTGCATCCTCAGTAAAATCAGTCACTAGTGCCTGAGCTGTTTCCTGAGTTCATGTGGGCATTGGGCCTACCCCCAGTTTGCATGCCGAGAAAGGATTGGGACTTAATTCATGTGCAGAGTGTGTTTGGACTACATTTGTTCTCCTTAGAGACAATGTGGCAGTGCATGGCACCCACTCTCTGGAGAAACTTTTTAGTCGGTGTTTTTTCCTTTACATTGTGACTGCTGATCACACTTAGAAACCTGTAACAGAGCCTGAATATCTGAGGAGCTATTGTCAGCTCTCTTCTGCCAACATAAAGTTTGTTTTTATCTGTTGGTGGGGTGTGGGTTGCTGGGTCACCATTTATTGCCCATCCCTAATTCCCTTTGATAAACTGGTGGTGAGTTGAGTTGCAATGAAATTGTTCATTAAGAGCAATGCCTAAAATATCAGCCTGAAATATCTCTAAAATGTTGCAATTTATCCTCTTTAGGAACATAAAGTACTTTGAGAGATGATGCACTTCTCTCTTGCACTCCATTCCCCCCGCCCCCCACCTTATTACACCAAAAACCTGCGATGGAAAGCAACAGCACTGTCATAGAAGATGCAGCATTGAAATGTAAGAGAACCAATGATGGACTCAGAAAATTACACGTGCCTCATTTATTTTTCATGCTGAGCTTAGACAGTTGTTTATTGCTGCTTTCTTATTCTACTTCGTTACACTTGAACTGTACAGTGCGTACATCAGTTGTTACACCACAGAATCAGATCTTTAACAAGTTCAAGTTACACAATGCAACATGAGAACTTAGGTAAAACACTTCACAAGATTTCAGCATGATCCATTTTACAGTTCACATTTCACTCTGAGAACTTTAATGTATTGCACTTCACAATCCAGCATGATTACAAGATACGTTCACTTGAAACTCATAAAATTCCACCTTTGATCTCTACATTTCACGCATATTACCACAATTCATCAGAATCTGAAGCATTATCGAACATAGATCCAGGATGATGTACTTAGCCCCATCTCAGGATTTCTTAATCATTCTGTTTCTGTGGTTATGCGCTTAAACTCTTCATGTTATTACTATAAGCACTGACAAAGACAACATCTCCCCAGTCTCTTACTAGATTGGTGAATGATTTTCACATATTTCTTCAGTTCCATTTCCTTGATATAGGCCTGCTTCACAAGGCATTCCTTCTTGGCTGTTAAATGAAAACTGTATGCTGAACTCACAAATCACCCAAGGCACAGGTTTTGTGAACTCACATTCCTAGACTATGGAACCTTTCATTTCAATTGTTCTATCAATCCCCAAGCAACAATGGAGGTATATGTTGAAGAACCACTTCCTTGTTTTAGGTGATTGAAGATTGATTGGTTACAGCAAAGAAGGAAATCATTCATGTGACATGAGTGTTTAGAACTTTTGCTAAAATAAACCACCACGTTCTGTGTAATCCATAGCCCTGCAATCTTTTTGTCGTCAGACAAAGACCCAATTTTCTTTTGAATGCTCTGATTGAATCTGCTTGCAACATGACCTCAAGCAGTTAATTCCAGATTCTAACTATTCACTTCATATATTTAAAAAAATTGTCATATCACCATTACTTTGTTATCAATCACCTTAAATGGGTGGGCTACATTGCTTGATCCTTTCACAAGTGAGAACAATTCTTTCCATCTATTCTGATCCTTCATAGTTTTAAACACTTCTATTACACCTGTTCTAAATCTTTTTATTCCTCAGAAGAATAGCCAACCTTCTCCGATCTATCCTTAAATATTCTCTTCTTCCACTACCAGTGTAAATTGGCAGCAATGTCATAGACTCATAGAGATGTACAGCAGGGAAACATACCTTCAGTCCAACATGTCCATGCTGACCAGATGTCCTAAATTAATCCAATCCCATTTGCCAGCATTTAGCCCATATCCCTGTAAACCGTCCCTATTCATGTAACCATCCAGATGTCTTTTAAATATTGTAATTGTACCAGCCTTCATCACTTCCTCTGGGGGCTCATTCCATACACACTACGACCCTTTGCGTGAAAACGTTGCCCCTTAGGTCTCTTTTATATCTTTCCCCTCTCACCCTAAACCTATTCCCTCTAGTTCTGGACTCCCCCAACTCTGGGAAAAAAACCTTGTCTATTCACCTTATCTATGCTCCTCATGATTTTATTAACCTCTATAAGGTCACCCCTCAGCCTCCAATGCTCCAGGGAAAACAATCCCAGCCTGTTCAGCCTCTTCCTGTAGCTCAAATCCCCCAACCCTGGCAACATCCTTGTAAGTCTTTTCTGAACCCTTTCAAGTTTCACAACATCCTTCCTGTAGGAGGGAGACCAGAATTGCATACAGTATTCCAAAAGTGGCCTAACCAATGTCCTGTAAAGCTCCAATATGACCTCCAAAATCCTATACTCGATGCTCCAACCAATAAAAGAAAGCATACTAAACACCTTCTTCATTATCGTATCTACCTGAGACTCCACATTCAAGGAACTATGAACCAGCACTCCAGGGTCTCTGTTCAGCAACACTCCCCAAGCCCTTACCATTAAGTGTATAAGTCCTTCTCTGATTAGCCTTTCCAAAATGTAGCACCTCATTTTTATCTAAATTAAACTCCACCTGCCACTCTTCGGCCCATTAGCCCTTCTGACCAAGATCCTACTGTACTCTGATACTCTGAGGTAACTTTCCTCATTGTCCTGTACGCCTCCAATTTTTTGTGTAATCTGCAAACTTACTCACTGTACCTCCAATGTTCATATAAATGACAGAAAGCAGTGGACCCAGCACTAATCCTTGTGACACACCACTGGTCACAGGCCTCCAGTCTGAAAAGCAACCCTCCACCACCTTTGAGCCAGTTCTGTGTTCAAATGGCTAGTTCTCCTTGTATTCCATGAGGTCAAGGGTCAAGATTAGAGTGGTGCTGGAAAAGCACAGCAGGTCAAGCAGCATCCGAGAACAGGAAAATCAACGTTTCGGGCAAAAGCCCTTCGTCAAGATTCTGAAAGCACCACTCTAATCTTGACTCTAATCTCCAGCATCTGCAGTACCCACTTCCACCTTCCATGAGATCTAACCTTGCTAACCAGTCTACCATGGGGAACCTTGTCGAATGCCTTACTGTAGTCCATATAGATCACATGCACCACTCTGCCCTCATCAATCCTCTTTGTTATTTCTTCAAAAAACTCAGTCAAGTTTGTGAGACATGATTTCCCACGCACAAAGCCATGTTGACTATCACTAATCAGTCCTTGCCTTTCCAAATACATGTACGTACTGACCCTCAGGATTCCCTTCAACAACTTGCCTGCCACCGACGTCAGGCTCACCAGTCTACAGTTCCCTGGCATTTCCTAACTATCTTTCTTGAATAGTGGCACCACGTCGGCCACCCTCCAGTCCTCCAGCATCTCACTTGCGACTATCGCTGATACAAATACCTCAGCAAGGGGCCCAGCAATCACTTCCCTAGCTTCCCTCAAAATTCTAGGGTACACCTGATTGGGTCCTGGGGATTTATCAACCTTTATGTGTTTTATGACATCCAGCACCTCCTCCTCTTTAAATGGACAGTTTTTAAGATGTCACCATCTATTTCCCCACATTCTGTATCTTCTATGTCCTTCTCCACAGTAAGTCCTGATGCAAAATATTTGTTTAGTATCGCCCTCAATTCCTGCAGTTCCACACAAAGGCTGCCTTGCTGATCTTTGAGGGGTCCTATTCTCTCCCTAGTCACCCTTTTGACCTTAATTTATTTATAAAAACCCTTTGGATTCTCCTTAACCCTATTTGCCAAAGCTATCTCATGATCCCCTTTTTGCCCTCCTGATTTCCCTCTTTAGTATACTCTTACTGCATTTATACTCTTCAAAGGATTTGAGCAAGCATTCTGTTTTTGAACCACAGCTGCCATTTAAACTGTTAATGTGGATAAAATTAGTATTTTGCATGACGTCCCCATAGATTACATTATCATGTTATCTCTGTGGTTCAGCTTGTTTTTCATTGCATGCTGTTTTGAATCAGATGACTGTTTTTGAAAGAGCAGGATAATGTTTCAACAAAATTGGGCATCCATGAATTTTGCAGCAAGGAGTTTAAAAATGGAAAATGCGCTGGGCTCAGTATCCTGAACTTTTATTTGAACTTTGATAAGTTTAGATGTTTTTTCTCTTTCATGGGACATGGGCATCACTGATAATTAGGACTGCATGTGTTGTACTGAATGGCTTGCTGGGTCAATTCAGAGGAAAGGTAAGTACTGTGGGTCTGGAGTCTCACACAGGCTAGACCAGGTAAGGATGGCAGATTTCCTTCCATGAAAGGCAATAGGGAAACCAGATGGGTTTTTACACCAATTGATAATACTTGTCATGATTACAATTACTCAGACTGGCTTCCAATTTAAGACTTAATTAATGGACTTCATGTGAATACATATCTCTAAAGCATCAGGCTCGGACTCTAGATTATCAGAGCCACTAAAAATACTTGACGACACCTGGTGAGAAGTGATACATGCAAGATGACTAACCATAACTGCAAAATACACAAGGGGTCAGAGATATATGTGCTCTGGACTGTTGTTCGACACCAGCAACAATCATGGGCATTCATATCACACTTGTAATGGAGCAAAACACCATAAGGTCATTTGCAGGATCATTTGCAAACCAAATATTACCCTAAAGCAGTTAAGAGGTTAAGAAATAACAAGGGAAAGAAGGCGGTGGCTGGGAGTGTCTATAGGCCTGCAACACTAACTCTAATGTAGGTCAGTGAACAAATTAAGATAGCAGTATGCTGGCAGACAGCAAGCTGGTTTGAAATATATCTACTATTTGGGGCAGCATGGTGGCTCAGTGGTTAGCACTGCTACCTCACAGTGCCAGGGACCCGGGTTCAATTCCCACCTTGGGCAACTGGTCTGTGTGGAGTTTGCACATTCTCCCTGTGTCTACGTGGGTTTCCTCTGGGTGTTCTGGCTTTCTCCCACAGTCCAAAGATGGTGCAGGTTAAGTGAATTGGCCATGCTAAATTGCCCATAGTGTTAGCTGCATTAGTCAGGGTAAATGTAGGGGGATGGTTGCTCTTCGGAGGGTCGGTGTGGACTTGTTGCGCCAAAGGAAGGGGAAGGCTTATGTGATGTTGAGACAAGATGGTTCAGATGAGGCGATGGAGAGTTACAGATTATTAGGAAGGATTTAAAGAGAGAGTTATGAAGAACAAGGAAGGGACAAACTTATAAGGAGATCTCAGCTATCTGTAAGAATAATAGGGTAGTTATGATAGAGGATTTTAACTTTCCAAACATCGACTGGGACTGCCATAGTGTTAAAGGTTTAGATGGAGAGGAATTTCCACACTGTAGGTAATCTAATCTAATCTACTTCAACGCCAGATGTATCCAGAGTAAGGTAAGTGAGCTTGCAGCATGAATAGGTACCTGAGATTTCGATGTTTTGGCCATTTCGGACACATGAATAGAGCAGGGTCAGGAATGGATGTTGCAGGTTCCGGGGTTTAGATTTTTCAATAAGATCAGGGAAGGTGGTAAAAGAGGGGGAGGTGTGGCTTTGTTAATCAAGGTCAGTATAACGGTGGCTGAAAGAACTTTTGATGAGGACTCGTCCACTGAGGTGGTGTGGGCTGAGGTTAGAAACAGGAGAGGAGAAGAGGTCATACTGCTGGGACGTTTTTATAGGCCTCCGCAATGTTCCAGGAATGTGGAGGAGAGGATTGGCAAAACAATTCTGGGTAGAAGGGAAAGGAACAGGGTGGTGACTATAGAGGACTTTAACTTCCCCAACATGGACTGGAAATGCTATAACTCTAGTACGTCGGAAGGATCAGTTTTGTCCAATGTGTGCAGGAGGGTTTCCTGACACAGTATGTTGAAGAGCTGACAAGAGGGGAGGCCGCGCTATATCTGGTACTTGGTAATGAACTAGGCCAGGTGTTTGATTAAGTGGTAGGTGAGCACTTAGGAGAGAGTGACCATAATTTCGGTTATGTTTAGTTTAGCGATGGAAAGTGATATGTACATGCCACAGGGCAAGAGCTTAAGATGGGGGAAGAGCAATTACAATGCGATTAGGCAAGACTTAGGAGACATAGAATGGGGTAGCAAAATACAGGAGGTGGGGACAATTGAAATGTGGAACTGGTTTAGGGAATATATATTGTGAGTCTTTGATAGGTATGCCCCTGTCAGGCAAGGAGGAAGTGATAAGATAAATGAACTGTGGTTTACTAAAGAATTGTATCTCTTGTTAAGTGGAAGGGGAAGGCTTATGGTTAAGGGATTAGATGGAGAGGAATTTGTTAAGTGCCTACAAGAAAATTTTCTGATTCAGTATGTGGATGTACCTACTAGAGAAGGTCTAACACTTGACCTACTCTTGGGAAATAAGGCAGGGCAGGTGACTGAGGTGTCAGTGGGGGAGCACTTTCGGGCCAGCGACCATAATTCTATTCATTTTAAAATCGTGATAGAAAAGGATAGACCAGATCTAAAAGTTGAAGCTCTAAATTGGAGAAAGGCCAACTTTGATGGTATTAGGCAAGAACTTTCGAAAGCTGATTGGAGGCAGATGTTCGCAGGTAAAGGGACGGCTGGAAAATGGGAAGCCTTCAGAAATGAGATAAAAGGAATCCAGAGAAAATATATTCCTGTCAGGGTGAAAGGAAAGGCTGGTAGGTATGGGAATGCTGGATAACTAAAGAAATTGAGGGTTTGGTTAAGAAAAAGAAGGAAGCATATGTCCAGGTATAGTCAGAATAGATCGAGTGAATAAGAGGGAAATCAGGAGGGCAAAAAGGGGACATGAGATAGCTTTGGCAAACAGAATTAAGGAGAATCCAAACGGTTTTTACAAATATATTAAAGACAAAAGGATAACTAGGGAGAGTATATGGTCCCTCAAAGTTCAGCAAGGCTGCCTTTGTGTGGAGCCACAGAAAATGGGGGAGACACTAAATGAATATTTTGCATCGGTATTTACTATGGAAAAGGATATGGAAGATATAAACTGTAGGGAAATAGATGGTGACATCTTGCAAATTGTCCAGATTACAGAGGAGGAAGTGCTGGATGTCTTGAAAAGGATAAAGGTGGATAAATCCCCAGGACCTGATCAGGTGTACCCGAGAACTCTGTGGGAAACTAGAGAAGTGATTGCTGGACCTCTTGCTGAGATATTTGTATCGTCGATAGTCACAGGCGAGGTGCCGGAAGACTGGAGGTTGGCTGACGTGGTGCCACTGTTCAAGAAGTGCGGTAAGGACAAGTCAGGGAACTATAGACTGGTGAGCCTGACCTCGGTGGTGGGCAAATTGTTGGAGGGAATTCTGAGGGACAGGATGTACATGGATTTGGAAAGGCAAGGACTGATTAGGGATAGTCAACATGGCTTTGTGCGTGGGAAATCATGTCTCACAAACTTGATTGAGTTTTTTGA
>NC_057711.1:112287836-112298922 GCF_004010195.1 Chiloscyllium plagiosum | reverse complement strand
TTACACTTAATGGTAAGGTCCTAGGGAGTGTTGCTGAACAAAGAGACCTTGAAGTGTACGTTCATAGCTCCTTGAAAGTGGAGTCGCAGGTAGATAGGATAGTGAAGAAGGTGTTTGGTATGCTTTCCTTTATTGGTCAGAGTATTGAGTACAGGAGTTGGGAGGTCATGTTGCAGACATTGGTGACATTGATTAGGCCACTGTTGGAATATTGTGTGCAATTCTGGTCTCCTTCCTATCGGAAAGATGTTGTGAGGGTTCAGAAAATATTTACAAGGATGTTGCCAGGGATGGAGGATTTGAGCTAAAGGGAGAGGCTGAACAGGCTGGAGCTGTTTTCCCTGGAGCGTCGGAGGCTGAAGGGTGACCTTATAGAGGTTTACAAAATTATGAGGGGCATGGGAAGGATAAATAGGTAAAGTTTTTTCCCTGGGGTTGGGGAGTCCAGAATTAAGGGGCATAGGTTTAGGGTGAGAAGGGAAAGATATAAAAGAGACCTAAGGGGCAATGTTTTCACGCAGAGGGTGGTACGTGTATGGAATGAGCTGCCAGAGGAAGTGGTGGAGGCTGGTACAATTGCAACATTTAAGAGGCATTTGAATGGGTATATGAATAGGAAGGGTTTGGTGGGATATGGGCCAGGTGCTGGCAGGTGGGACTAGATTGGGTTGGGATATCTGGTTGGCATGGACAGGTTGGACCGAAGGGTCTGTTTCCATGCTGTACGTCTGTATGACTCTATGACTGTATGACATGAGCAGTCTTTAGCAGGTAGAATAAAGGAGAACCCTAAAGCTTTCTATAGGTCTGTGAGGAATAAAAGGATGACTAGGGTAGGAATACTGCCAGTCAAAGACAGAAATGTGAAGTTGTGTGTGGACCTGGTGGAGATCGGAGGTGCGCTAAACAAATATTTCTCTTATGTTTTCATTCTGGAAAAGGAGAAAATTGTAGAGGAGAAGACTGAGATACGAGCTATTCGACTAGAAAGGATTGAGGTTAGTAAAGAGGAGGTGATATCAATTCTAGAAGGGGTGAAAGTAGGTAAGTCGCCTGGGCTGGTTTATCCGAGGATTCTCTGGGAAGCTAGGGACGAGATGGCGGAGCCTTTGGTGGCTTTGATCTTTGAGTTGTCATTGTCTATAGGTTTAGTATCAAAGGACTGGAGGATTGCCTTTGTTCAAGAAGAGCAGTGGAGATAATTATAGACAGGTAATTATAGACCAGTGAGCCTTACATCTGTTGTAGGAAAGGTTTTGGAAAGGATGATAAGAAATAGGATCTATAATCATCTAGCAAGCAACAATTTAATTGGAGATAGTCAACATGGTTTTGTCAAGGGCAGTTCGTGTCTCTCAAACCTCATTGAGTTTTTTGAGAAGGTGACCAAACATGTAGATGAGGGTAGGGCAGTTGATGTGGTATACATGGACTTCAGTAAAGTCTTTGAGAAGGTTCACATGGTAGGCTTTTGGACAAAACGCAGGGGCCTGGGATTGAGGGTGATTTGGCAATTTGGATTAGAAACTGTCTTTCTGTAAGAAGGCAGCGAGTGTTGGTTGATGGAAAATATTCAACCTGGAGTCCGGTTACTAGTGGTATGCCACAAGGATCTGTTTTGGGACTACTGCTGTTTGTCATTTTTATAAATGACTTGGACGCAGGCATAGGTGGATGGGTTAGTAAGTTTATAGATGACACTAAAGTCGGTGGAGTGGTGGATAGTGTGGAAGAATCTTGCGGGTTGCAGGGGGACTTGGATAAACTGCAGAATTGGGCTGAGAGGTGACAAATGGAGTTCAATGCAGATAAATGTGAGGGATTCACTTTGGGAAGAATAACAGGAAGGCAGAATACTGGGTCAATGGAAAGATTCTTGGTAGTGTGAATGTACAAAGGGATTTTGGTGTCCATGTACACAGATTCCTGAAAGTTGCCACCCAGGTTGATAGTGTTGTTAAGAAGGCATATGGTGTGTTAGGTTTTATTGGTAGAGGGATTGAGTTCCAGAGCCGTGATTTCATGCTGTAACTGTACAAAACGCTAATGCGGCCACACTTGGAATAATTGTGTATGGTTCTGGTCGCCCCATTACAGGAAGGATGTGGAAACATTGGAAATGGTGCAGAGGAGATTTGTCAGGATGTTGCCTGGTCTAGAGGGAAGCTCTAATGAGGAAAGGCTGAGGGACTTGGGTCTGTTCTCATTGAGAGAAGAAGGTTAAGAGGGGATTTAATAGAGACACACAAGATGATCAGAGGATTAGGTAGGGTGGACAGTGACAGTTTCTTTCCTAGGATGATGATGTCAGCTTGTACGATGGGGCATAGCTGCAAATTGAGGGTTGATAGATTTAAGACAGATATTAGAGGCAGGTTCTTCACTCAGAGAGTGGTAAGGGCGTGGAATGCCCTGCCTGTCAATGTAGTTAACTCAGCCACATTAGGGGCATTTAAATAGTCCTTGGATAAGCATACGGATGATAATGGGATAGTGTTAGGGGATGGGCTTAGATTAGTTCACAGGTTGGCGCAACATCGAGAGCCGAAGGGCCTGTTCTGCGCTGTATTGTTCTATGTTCCATAATGAGCAGTATGGGGGAATCCAAGATGGTGATGATCTGAATGGTCTGCTTTGCTGGGCTCTGTATCACAGCACAAGCAAATTAGTGCTCTAACCCACCGCACCTAAGCCATTTACTTAAAATTCAACACTAAAATAGTTATAGAACCTTTACTAATCCCATTTTGTCGAGTGGAAATGACAAAGCCCAGGAAAGGATCGAGTAAGTCCCAAGACGCGGGACACTTGTTAGAAGCCTCAAGCACGCCCGTGGCCGTGGCTACAACCCACTCTACTAGTTCAATGGTCCTGGTTGCTCACCAGGCCCTGGTCGCCGAGTTCACAAAGTTGCAAGAAATTATTGAAGCCACGATTGAAGAAAAGTTTAGCAGCAGGTTGGACCCTTCTCAGCCGTGCTCCAAAAACATGAGCAGCATCTTGAAAGCCTTGGGAAGAGAAAGGATCAGGTTGAGCGCCAAACCACAGTGGCAGAGACCACAATTGATTCCTCTAAGGAACGGATCCAAACCCTTCAAAAACAGGTTAACTGAAAATGTTGACGACCTTGAGAATCGGGGCAGGAGGAAGAATGTTCACATCGCTGGTCTGCTGGAGGGAACAGAAGGCGGTCAGCCAGTGAGTTGTTTTGAGAACTGGCTGCTGCAATTCCTTTGCTTAGAGGCTGAAGCGGGGCGGGTGAAGATTGAGAGAGCTCATTGGGTTATGGCACACAGGTCAGGTTCAGACCAGCACCCTTGCCCTGTCCTTCTGCGGTTTCAAAGCTACGGGGACAAGTATAGAAGCTTCCAGAACCCAGGGGAAAGATCCGACAGCTTTGATTCGCGAGGGCTCCAGGATTATGTTCTTTCAGGACTTTTCAGCAGTGATGATTTGGAAAAGGAAGTCTTTTAATGATATCAAGAAAAGACTAAGGGAACTCGAGATTCAGAAATATAGGAGTACCAGCGATACTCCTATTGCTTTCAATGGATCCATGCACTCATTTGACTCTCCAGAGAAAGCAAAAAACTCGGTGAACACATTAAGAGTGGGCTGGATGGTTTAATGGATATAGATAAACATTTTTTTTGTCTTAACTGGTATTTTTTGAGTATTAACCAGCATTACATTATAGTTGGGGATGGGTAGAATACTCACTTTTAACTTCTTCATTAATGTTACTATTTTCTCTCTTTCTTGCTTGTGTCTGGAATGTGGCTGAAGTTGGAGGGAGTTATGAAGGTGGTTGCGATGGCTAAATGTCTATCTAAGGGCAGTTCAAGCCCGGATTTTGTGGTTAATTGTCCTAGTTGCCATATGGGTAGTGTGGCAGAAGATAAGGTTTTAGGATGTGCAAATGCCCCCAGTGTGTGGAGGGGTAAATTCCCCTACTGAGCGTCATCACAGTATTTTGTTTCATTTTTTCGTTCTTTATGTACATAGATTTTAAAATTTTGAGAGTTTGTTAGTTGTAGTAGTTTTAGTTTGTTTAGTTTATAGGCTCTAGGAGTCTTTTTTCATTGATGCTCAGCGATTTGTGATTTGAGTTCTTCCTCTCTTGAGTTCAAACTTTGTTACAGAGTGTTATGGCTACTGATGTGCTTAAGCGGTGTACATGGAACATGAAGGGGAGCCTTTTGACAGTCAAGAGGGAAAAGGTTCTTTCTAGTCTGATAAAGGAAAGGGTGGATATTGCCCTATTGCAGGAGACACATCTTGATGACAAGGAACAAGTGAAATTACAGCGGGATGGGTTTGTTTCGATTTATTTCTCATCTTTCAATAGTAGGAATAGGAGAGTGGCCATAGCTGTTAGGAAGAATCTCCCATTTAAGTTACTAGATTGTATTAAAGACATTCACAGGAGGTTCATAATCCTCAAAGCCTTGATCTATGGGGAAGACTATGTGAATGTTTATTGTCCCCACGGCACACCCCTTTAAATTCCTGGTAGATGCATTTTCCAAATTGAGTAACCTTGCATCGTGACACATGATCATAGGGGGGAGATTTCAACTGTCTTATGGATCCCACGGAAGGTAAAATGCCCAAAGCTCACACAGACAGCCAAGAAGGAACATATTTGAGCATGGCGATAGGCCGGGCAAGTATTTAGCGTATCTTGCCTGGAAAAAGAGTGCCACCCCCTAGTCATTACCTCAGTCAGGAAAGGGACTGGGACCTTTACCTCCTATTCTAAAAAGATTAATGCAGCATTTCAGAGAAGTTACTCTGAACTAATCAGGCTGAGTGTTGTGAGGATAGATGAGTTAAGATGGAGTCTTTTTTCAAGATGTTGTATCTTCCAAGGGTAACGCCTGAACAAGTGTCTTGTCTTAACGCCCCTTTGTCAGTGCAGGAGGCTGTGAAGCAGCTTCAGAGCAGAAAGGCGTCCAGTCCTGATGGCCTTCCTAGTGAATTTTCTAAAGGATTTATAAACATATTATCAGGGCCGATCCTTAATATGTTCTAACACTTGTACAGTCACGACCGCCTCCCACCATCTTTAAGAGAGGCTAATACTTATCTTATTCTTAAGAAAGGGAAGACCCCGGAGGATTGTGCTTCTTACAAGCCCATTTCAGTTTTAAATATTGATTTCAAAATCCTATCTAAGACCCTTGCATTAAGGTTAGAAACTACTGCCTTCCATTGTCAAAGAGGACCAGACGGACTTTATAACGGGGCGCAGATCTTCCAGTAATGTTAGGAGATTACTCAATATGATTCAAGTGTGTGAACAACAATCTATACAGGGATTAGTGATCTCTTTAGATGCAGACAAGGCATTTGATCGGGTTGAGTGGCCATATCTCTTCTATACTTTAGAACAGTTGGGTCTAGGCAAAGCTTTTATTAAGTGGGTGAAGGTCCTTTATAGCAACCTCCTGGCCGTAGTTCTCACCAATGGTGTACGATCCAGTAATTTTAATATTGTTCGGGGCAGTCGACAAGGCTATCCCCTTTCGTCACTGTGCTTTACGTTGGTGATTAAGCCACTGGCAGAGGCCATCTGTCGGGACCCCAATATATCTGCCCCAAAAGTGGGATCAAAGTCACATAAGATTACTTTGTATGCGGATGATGTTCTTATCTTTTTTCAAACCCAGCAGTTTCGGTACCTCACCTGATACAATGTATCAATTCATTTGGTGCCTTTTCGAGCTATAAGATTAATTTTACAAAATCGGAGGCCATGCCTATGGGAAATACCTGACACCGAGGATAAATCCCAATTTCCTTTTAAATGGTCGCAGGGGGTTTTCTTTATTTAGGTATATTTGCTACTCCCATCTTTGATCAGTTATTTAAGACAAACTTTGTCCACTTGTTTGACTAAATTAAACAAGACCTTCGAAGATGAGAGGCACTTCCAATGTCCTGGCTATGCCGGATAGCCCTTATTAAAATGAATGTCCTTCCTTGTTTGCTATACCTCATGCGAATGCTTCCTTTGATCTTTCCCAGACAGACACTCAGGAGAATTAATGGCTGCTTCAGCTTTTTTAACAGAGGAACCTCGATTATCCGAACGAGATGGGTGAGCACTGTTTTGTTCAGATAATTTCGGGTGGCACAGTGGTTAGCACTGCTGCCTCACAGTGCCAGAGACCCAGGTTCAATTCCCGCCTCAGGCGGCAGTCTGTGCGGAGTTTGCCCATTCTCCCCGTGTCTGCGTGGGTTTCCTCTGGGTGCTCCGGTTTCCTCCCACAGTCCAAAAATGTGCAGGTTAGGTGAGTTGGCCATGCTAAATTGCCTGTAGTGTTAGATGAAGGGGTAAATGTAGGGGAATGGGTCTGGGTGGGTTGCGCTTTGGAGGGTCGGTGTGAACTTGTTGGGCCGAAGGACCTGTTTCCACACTGTAAGTAATCTAATCTAATCTAATCATAATTGATTATTCGGATAATTGATTTTAGCTCAAACAGGGGAAGCCATACTGATCTAACGCTGTGCTCTACCAGAGAATTTGCAGACTGCAAATGACAGGATAAAATGAGAAGAACTAAATCTTTACCATGAAATCCCAGCATTAAACAAGGTCCCAAACAGCTTCTACAATCGCAAGGCCATTTACAGTATCAGCCTCTGAAAACTCAGTCTCGCAATAGAAAGACAGAAGCCCTGCCTCATGTATGCATTTACATTCTCGGCCTTTTTTTTTAAATGAACAGCACAGTAAAATGCCGGGAATGCCCTGTAAAACACTTACTTTTGCAAAGGTCGTGTAACAACCCTTACCTGAAAAATATCCAGTCGCTGATGCTTGAGGTGCTTGTGTTCCTTTGTTTTTGCCAACATTTTCATATGTTCTTCAGTACAGATAATTCGAATACTCTTAGCTTTTTGATGTAATGTTTTTGCGGCACTTTGAAATCTTCTTTGGATAATCCGATATTCGGATAGTCGATATTCGCTTAATTGAGGTTCCTCTGTATTTGGCACCATATGCAGCCCCTTATCAAGCTAACCATATTGCAACTGCCCCACAGGTTGGGGACAGTAGATCTCTTGGGTTTAAAAACTACCAACTAAGGTCTCTTTTATCTTATGTGTGTGACTGGGCCTGCAAGGACTCAGCATCAATATGGTTGGATACTGAAACTTCTCAGGCCACCTTATTAGTCTGCTGTTCTTAAACAAAATGAGGGAGTTATGGAGTATTGTTATAACCCAATAATTATCAATACTGTTAAAGCATGGCGGTCAATGTAGCAGAGCGAGGGCAATATAGCCAAAACCTCATTTCTTACCCCTACAATCGGTATGCCGTGTTTCCAACTGGGGATAATGGATACGGGTTTTAAACTATGGGCAGCTAGGGGTGTGTCTTGCTTGGGTGACTTATTTGAGGGAGAAACAATGATGTCCTTTGATCAAATAACTCATAAGTATGGACTATCTTTCTGCTCTTTTCAGATCAGGGA
Source organism: Chiloscyllium plagiosum (assembly GCF_004010195.1). Taxonomy (NCBI): domain Eukaryota; kingdom Metazoa; phylum Chordata; class Chondrichthyes; order Orectolobiformes; family Hemiscylliidae; genus Chiloscyllium; species Chiloscyllium plagiosum. The sequence continues at coordinate 112,291,435 of NC_057711.1, read as the reverse complement.
TTTTATTCAAAAAGGATCCACACCTTTAACTGACCCTTACAGATCCGACACAGAGAAGAGGGTGCTTCGTGCTAAGAACGCACCCTCTGTCAGCATTCTTTATCATCTGTTGGAGAGTGACCCCTCAGACAAGACTGAATGGCTTTGTGAGAGAGAGTTGGGGGTTGAGATCTCCTCTGAGACATGGGAGGATATTTGGGAAAATGCAAGAAGGATTTCGATCTGTAATTGGACCCATGGCATGCAGTTGAAGATTCTTCGTAGGATCCATCTGGCCCCTGACCGCCCCTCAAAATTCAAAGTGGGACTATCCTCGACATGTCACAAATGCAGAATGACTATGGGCACTCTTACTCATTGCCTGTGATCCTACTGCAGGCTTCATACATGCTAGAGTGATGTGTTAGGTGTGTTAGAGAGGATCTTAGGGACCGAATTGGAGATGGACCCGGTCTCTCTTCTTCTGGGCCTGCCCAGGATACCTTACTTAGACGTACATAGGAAAAAACTTTTCAATGTCCTTATTTTTTGCACAAGGAAAAATATTCTGTTATTTTGGGTGTCTGAACTTAAATAATGGTAATTATAAAGAAATGAGGGCAGAGCTGGCTGAAGTTGAGCTGAGAAAGGAGTTCAGCAGAAAAGACGGTTGATCAACAACGGCAGACAGTTAAGAAAATAGTTCATGACTACATTTCACAACAGCAATATCAACTCAGAGAGTTCACAGGATTCTTGAAAGGAGTTAAACTGAACACAGTTAATAAAGGAAGTTAAGGATTGTTTCAAATAGGAAGAAAAACTAAGCAACGTGACAAAGTTTAGTGGTAATCCAGGGGATTGGGAAAGTTATAAAAACCAACAAAGGATGACAAAAAATAAATTAAGGGCAATAAATAAACTTTGAGGTAAATTAGCAAGTAATATAGAAATCGACTGTAACTGTTTCTTCAAACATATAAAAAGGAAGAGAGAAGGCAGAGTGAACATATATTCCTTAGACAATGAGGCTGAGGGAAACAATAATAGGGGAACCAGGAAATAGCAGAGAAGTTGAATAATACTACACATTGGGAGACACTAATTGCATTCAAAAAACACTAAATAATCAAGGATCAAAACTGGGGAGGAAATTAGTAGAATGACTATCATGAGAGAAATTTACTAGGGACATTAATGGGGCTAAAGGCTAATACATTTGCTGAAACTAATGGGGGTTGCATCGTAAGATATTAAATGAAGTAGCTACAGAGATAATGGATACATTGTTAGCAATCTTCCAAGAATTGATAGATTCTGGAAAAATCCCAGAGGATTGGTAAACTGCTAATATAACATCTTTATTCAAAAAAGCTGAACATCTGTCACTGGGAACATATTAGAGTCTCTTACAAAGAATATATTAGCAGAGCATTTAGCAATGCAATGATATGGCCAAGCAGAGTTAATGTGGTTTCATGAAGGGGAAAATAATGCCTGTCAAATTTACTACAGTTCTTTGAAGGTGCTGCATTTTGGAAAGCAAATCTTAGCAGGACTTATACACTTAATTGAAAGGTCTTGGGGTGTGTTGCTGAACAAAGAGACTTTGGAGTGCAGGTTCATAGCTCCTTGAAAGTGGAGTCGCAGGTAGACAGGATAGTGAAGGAGGTGTTTGGTATGCTTTCCTTTATTGGTCGGAGTATTGAGTACAGGAGTTGGGAGTTATGAGGGGCATGGAGAGGATAAATAGACAAAGTCTTTTCCCTGGGGTCGGAGAGTCCAGAACTAGAGGGCATAGGGTGAGAGGGGAAGGATATAAAAGAGACCTAAGGGGCAACATTTTTACGCAGAGGGTAGTACGTGTATGGAATGAGCTGCCAGAGGAAGTGGTGGAGGCTGGTACAATTGCAACATTTAAGAGGCATTTGGATGAGTATATGAATAAGGGTTTGGAGGGATATGGGCAGGTGCTGGCAAGTGGGACTAGATTGGGTTGGTCGGCGTGGACAGGTTGCACCGAAGGGTCTGTTTCCATGCTGTACATCTCTATGACTAAATCCTAACTTAATAAAGGAACAAGTAAAAAACACTCCCCTGAAGCACAGAGGAGTTTTCTACATCTGCACTGTTGTGTGGACAAGTGCTGCAGATCATGTTGAGGGTTGTTGTCTTCATTTGCTTTAGGGCCCATTTAGGCTAGTGGCATAGATGAAAACCATGTCCTGGTGTAGATTGAGGGTGTTGATTTGGAGCATGACCTTGTGATTCGGAGAAAGGAGGGCGATCCACTCAGCAAAGCACCAAAGCAGAACTGAATAAACAAAAACCTTAAGTCAGAGAGCACTAACCGTGAAACATCTGCATCCTTTCTCCACTTCAGAGGAAGTTGCAAGATGTGCTTACGGGAAATTTGAGTCAGTGCTAGGAAGTGGTCACAGTAGTATCGTGATTTATATACAGCAGGATTTGCTATAACAAGATGTGTTCAGTGCAAACAGGCGCAGGGACGGAAGCTACTTTGATCATTAGTGAACTAACAAGAAGTTTCAAAGATTTCCTTTGCCGCCTCCTTAAGAAAGTTGGGCAACATGCATATTCCAAAACGTATTTGGTACTCAAATGGGTTAATCTGCATTGTTTCATTTCAGTTTCATGGGTCAGTGCTAAAATGTTCAGTGTTTATTTTTATTTCTGTACTCTGCTGTTTGATCATTTTCTCATTGTGAACTTGGCAAATCTAGAACATGGATGCCTTTCTTAAAATATCAACTTTCTCTCTTGTAAACAACACTTTTACAATGTTGTTGTACATAATGCACAAGAAAACACCTCCCCCGTGGTGAATTCACCAGCACAGCCTTGAGATACCTGACTGGGCAAACAATTGTTCATTTGAAGTTCTGTCGCTCTGAATCAGAGTTCTTGGCTGGGACCTTATCTGGGCCAAAGCTCAGTGGCATGGGAAACTGTCTGGAAAGTACAAGCATTTGTATTGTTTGAAAACTTTGAAAAGCTAATCTGTGTTCTTGGCATAAACACTGAAATCTCTAGTTATGCTATTCGAAGGAAGTTGTGAGTGATTAACTGTTTGCTGAAATATTTTCTCTGTTCACTGGGGTTCTCAATGCATTAATTTCTGTTAAGTCCAATAGCAATCAACTTTTTTTCCAATAAATGTGCCTTGTTCTAAATTCAGCCCTGCCTCCATCCTACCCTTAAATTAGAAAAAAGGGATTGCCATGCAAAATCACCCATTTAGCCTGTGTTTGTTCAATGCATTGCAGACTGCAAGCCAGCTTGCTGTTGTCAATATTGAGTTGCTGCTCATTGATTGCATTGCATTTGCACCTATTAGCAGGGGCCACACATCATTACTCACTGGCACCCTTTAAAGTAACTGACTGACTGAAAGGAGAGGCTCATTGTGGCTGGGAGCAGGTGAAAGCCGTCAGAGTCAGAGATGTACAGCATGGAAACAGACCGTTCGGTCCAACCTGTCCATGCCAACCAGATATCCCAACCCAATCTAGTCCCACCTGCCGGCACCCGGCCCATATCCCTCCACACCCTTACTATTCACACACTCCAGATGCCTTTTAAATGTTGCAATTGTACAA
>NC_057711.1:112268967-112286945 GCF_004010195.1 Chiloscyllium plagiosum | reverse complement strand
GAGACTGTCACACACCTCCTTCTGGAATGTGCCTATGCAAAGGAAGCCTGGAGAGGAATGCAGTGGTGTTTGTCGAGGATCGTCCCAATCAGTGCCGTGATGCAGGACTCCGTGCTCTACGGTCTGTTCCCCAGGACGCACACTGAGACGAACATCAACTGTGCCTGGAGGATCATCAACTGTGCCTGAAGGACGCTCTCTGGGCGGTCCGAAACCTGTTGATCTTCCAACTGAAGGAGTTGACCCCAACTGAGCGTTGCAGACTGGCACATTCCAAGGTCCAGGACTACGTGTTGTGGGACGCGCTGAAGCTTGGGGCAACTGCCGCCAAGGCGCGGTGGGGAAAGACCACCATGTAACACCTGCCTGCCTAAGACAAACAGGGGGCCCACGCAGTATTTGGGCTCTGCTGACGCCTCAGCTAAATATGTAATCGTACAGACCTGTATATATGAATGATTACTCTGTCTCTATATACTAAAAAATGGAATGTTTACGGGTGTATGGCATGACCAATTGTACAGATCATCAAAATATTTTATGAATAAAGTATATTTTTGAAATTAAAAAAAAGGTGTTCAGAAGGTGAGACAGAGAGATGGGGAAAACTGTCCAAATTCCAGAAAAGCACGTAGAACTGACTCCTGCTGCAGATGACGGGGATATATGTCACGGAGGATCTCCAGGAGGTGAAGAGCCACCAAGCCTAGCTCTTTGCCTCAGAGGCCTCCATGATAAACTTCCGATCCACACGGTCCGCACTGTGGAGCAGGATGAGACATGCTCATGTTTCTTCCTCCAAAAGGTGCACATGGAGAGCTCTGTGCTCAGCAGCCTGAAGGAAGAAGATGGCTCCGTAACATCATCTCAGTCCGACATCCTGTGGATCAGCAAATCCTTTTATGCCAGACTGTATGACACGAAGCCCACAGACAGTGCAGCCTCTCAAACATTCCTGTCATCGGTCATGAAGGCCATAGATGATAGCAGATGGGAGAGGCTGGACCAACAGTTATCTCTGAATGTGCTAACAAGGCCTTTGAGTGGTTAGGAAAAAATAAAACTCCCAGAAGCAACAGCTTACTGGCTGAGTTGTATTCAGCTCTGTTGTTCTTGATTGGCCAGGACTGGCTGGAGGTGTACAACAGTATGGTCCTGGGAGGGAGCATGTGTGAATCAAGATTAGAGCTGGTGCTGGAAAAGCACAGCAGGTCAGGCAGCATCCAAGGAGCAGGAAAATAGACGTTTTGACCAAACACCTTTCATCCTGATGAAAGAATTACTGATGAAGGGCTTTTGCCCGAAACGTTGATTTTCCTGCTCCTCGGATGCTGCCTGACCTGCTGTTCTTTTCCAGCACCAACCTAATCTTGACTCTAATCTCCAGCATCTGCAGTACCAACCTCTGCATGTGTGATTCCACGAGGAAAAGTATCATTACCTTCATTTACAAGTGGAAGGGAGACAGGGAGGGAGTTAGGAATTGGTGACCAATTTCACTGCTGTATGCAGGTTACAAAATCCTGTTTAAGCTCATTGCCAACCAGGTCAGGTCTGCTCTGGGATTGGTGATTCATCCAGATCAAACCTGTACTATAGTGGGCAGGATGATCTCAGAAATTCTTGCGCTCCTCAGGGATACAATCATCTATGTACAGGATGGGGTGGGGGTGGACATCTGCCTTATCAGCCTGGGCCAGGAGAAGACCTTCAATAGAATATCGCATACCTACATGTGGGACATAGAGTCAGAGAGATGTACAGCACGGAAACAGACCCTTCGGTCCAACTCGTCCATGCTGACCAGATATCCCAACCCAATCTACTCCCACCTGCCAGCACCCGACCTATATCCCTCCAAAACCTTCCTATTCATATACCTATCCAAATGACTTTTAAATGTTGCAATTGTACTAGCCTCCACCACTTCCTCTGGCAGCTCATTACATACATGTACTACCCTCTGCGTGAAAAAGTTGCCCCTTAGGTCTCTTTTATATCTTTCCCCTCTCACCCTAAACCTATGCCCTCTAGTTCTGGACTCCCTGACCCCAGGGAAAAGATTTTGTTGATTTATCCTATGATTGCCCCTCATGATTTTATAAACTTCTATGAGGTCATCCCTCAGCCTCCAAAGCTTCAGGGAAAAACAATTAAACCTCTCCCTATAGCTCAAATCTTCAAACCCTGGCAACATCCTTGTAAATCTTTTCTGAATCCTTTCAAGTTTCACAACATCTTTCCGATAGGAAGGAGACCAGAATTGCACGCAATATTCCAACAGTGGCCTAACCAATGTCCTGTACAGACTCAACATGACCTCCCAACTCCTGTACTCAATACTCTGACCAATAAAGGAAAGCATACTCTACAGAATGGGCTTTGGGAAAGGAATCTGCAATTGGATCCGCCTGCTCTACACCAGCATTGTTAGTGCAGTCTCAATCAATGTGTGACATTCAGAATGCTTCCCAATCAGATTCAGACTCAGTCAGCGCTGCCCACTCTCCCCTGCCTTGTTTGTGTGTTGTATAAGAGTCTCTTGCTGAGTCCATTAGGAAGGAGGCGAGTCTGAGAGGCAACGAAGGCCTGGGGGTGAAAGCCTCTCTGTACAGTGATGTTGTTGCCATTTTCTGCTCAGGTCTGCTATCAGTGCACAGACTGATGAGCATCTGTGACCAGGTTGAACTGGCCTCAGGAGCCAAGGTAAACTAAGGTAAGGGCGAGACCATGTTCTTTGGGAACAGATTAATGAAGATGCTGGGAATACGGTTCAGAGAGGCCGGGGGTATGCAAAATCTTGGGAGGAGTGCATCGCCAAGGTGAGGCAGAAACTGGGCTTTTGGGTACACCACTCCCCCTCTATTATGGGCAAAATCCTGATCATCAGGTATGAGGCACTCTCTGTATTGCTGTACATAGCGCAGGTTTGGCCCATTCTCAGAATCTGTGCTGTTGCATTCACCCAAGCCATCTTCCGATTCATCTGGAAGTCTTGGTGGACTGTGTCCGCAAGGGCACCAGGTACAATACTCTGGATGGGGGGGTGCGGGGAAGAACCTATCCAATGTTTGTGGCTATACCAAGCTGCGCACAGACCCTCAGTAAGCAAACACTAAGTGTCGCTATGTACTGAAGTTCTACATGTCCCTGGTGTTGCGAAGGATGGGACTAGACTCAGTGCTGCAGAATGCTCCAAGTATTTGGGCCATTCCATATCACCTGTCCCTCGTGGAGAAATTCACAAAGAGAAACATCTTTGACCACAAGTCCATCAGGCAGTGGTCAGCATGTAGCGTCATTGAGACCCTGCAAGAAAAGGAGAGAGTGGATCCTGTTAGGTTGTTCCTGATGAAGGGCTTTTTGCCCAAAACCTCAATTTTCCTGCTCCTCGGATGCTGCCTGACCTGCTGTGCTTTTCCAGCACCACTCTGATCTAAACTCTGGGTTCCAGCATCTGCAGTCCTCACTTTTGCCTGTTCCCTGAGCAGACTATCAAAGGCATTTATGCAGTCATAGACTCATAGAATCATAGAATCATACAGCATAGAAACAGACCCTTTGGTCCAACCAATTCATGTCAAACATAATCCAAAACTAAACTATTCCCACCTGCCTGCACTTGGCCCATATCCCTCCAAACACTTCCTATTCATATACTTACCTAAATGTCTTTTAAATGTTATAACTGTAGCCACATCAACCACTTCCTTTGGAAGTTCATTCTGCACACGAGCCACTCATTGTGGAAAAACATTGCCTCTCATGTCTTTTTTTAAAATCTTTCTCCTCTGACCTTAAAAATATGCCCCACCCTAGAGAAATGACACCTGCCATTCATCTTATCTATAACCCTCGTTATTTTATAAAGCTCTATAAAGTCACCTCTCAACCTCCTGTGCTCCAGTGAAGAAAAGTCCCAGCCTGTCCTTATTATTCAAACCCTCCATTCCCGGCAACATCCTGGTAAATCTCATCTGAACCCTGGCTGAACGCCTCATTACCAGAACTTTCCAACAAGCACCAAGACATTGCTTGGCCGGTAGTAAGATGGACCTGAGAGATCCTTCACGTACGCCCAGCGTGTCTGTGCCACTATATGCTGCCCATGAAGCGGCCGTGGGGGGTTAGAAGACTGTCACACATCTCCTTCTCAAATGTGCCTGTGCAAAGGAAATCTGGAGAGAGACGCAGCGGTTTGTGTTGAGGTTCATCCCAAGCAGTTCTGTGACTCAGGACTCCATGCTCCACGGTCTGGTTGCTGGGACACACACCGAGTCGAACATCAACTGCACCTGGAGGACCATCAACTTGGTAAAAGGTGTTCTTTGACGTGCCCGGAGCTCATTGGTCTTCCAGGGCAAGGAGTTGACCTCGTCCCAGTGTTGCAGATGGGCATATTCCAAAGTCCAGGAGTATGTGCTGAGGAAACACTAAAACTTGGGGCAGTTGTTGCCAAGGTGCAGTGAGGAAAAAAGCCACTGTCTAAAGTCTTTCTGCTAACATTAAATGGGGTTCTGTTCAGTTATCAGACCCTCCCGGTGCCTCAAACTTGTGTAAATATAATCTTATACAAGTCAAACTCTGATGTTTATTTTCTAAACTGAGCTGCTTCAGTGACTACATATGCATATAGATATATTTTTTAAATAACATGTACTTTTGAAATTAATACAATCACACAAGAAAGAGTGGTTACAGGTATTTTCAGACACTGGAGCCAGAAACCTTGGTGGAGGGGATGGAAGGGAGGAAGAGATGTCTTGCCAGACAATGACCATCTCTCCAACAAGAGAGAATCTAACCATTTCCCCACAAATTAACAATGCTGAATTCCCACCATCAGTATCTTGGGAGATCACTATTGACCAGGAGGTGTAGTGGTCTAACCATATTAATATTGGAAATACAAGAGCATAGGAAAAAGTGAGGGCTGCAGATGCTGGAGATCAGAGTCAAAGGACTGTCAGGACCTACTAAGAACACAAATGAACAGGTTGCTCATGCTTCACTAGACACCCATTGAATATGCAGTGCAAGATTGAGAACAACTTAAACTTTGACATTATAAAACATTCCAAGGCATCCCACCACCGTGAAACAATACCCAACACTAGACCAGATGGATAGATATTAGAAGAGGTGAATAAAATCTTGTTCAAAGCTAGAAAAGCACAGCCGGTCAGGCAGTATCTGAGGAGCAGGAGAGTCGACGTTTCAGGCAGAAGTCCTTCACCAGGAAGAGCATGTCAAAGAGTGTATCACATCTCTTGACTCCCCAGAGCCTATCAACCATCTGCAAGATTCAAATAAGGAGACTGTTGGAATACTCTTGCCTTGCCTAAATCAGTGCAGCCCCAATAACACTCAAGATACTTGGCAGAATTCAGGACAAGGTAACCCACTTGCTCAGCACTCCATTCCATCCCTTAAATATTTGCTCCCTCCACCACTCATGTACAATGGCAACTGTGTGTACCATCTAAGCTTCCAGTTGCCTGCCATTTTAACACACCACCCTGTTTCCTGGCTAACATCTCTGTCTTAGGCTTGCTGCAGTACTCCAGTGAAGCTCAGCACAAGCTGGGAGAACAGCAACTCATTTTCTGCTTAGGGACCCTTCAGCCCTCAGGACTGAATACAGGTATCTAGTTCAATAATTTTAGGGCCTGAACTCTCCCATGTCCCAGCCCCCTACCACAAAAACCAGGCCTTGTTATCACATAGTCTGCTATTACACACTAACTATTGATAGCCACTAATAGTCTCCAAAACAGCCGGTTTTGAAACAGTTTCAGATTAGATTAGATTACGTACAGTGTGGAAACAGGCCCTTCAGCCCAACAAGTCCATATCGACCCTCCGAAAAGAAACCCACACAGACCGATTTTCCCTCTGACTAAAGCACCTAACACTATGGGCAATTCACCTGACCTGCACATCTTTATGACTACGGGAGGAAACGGGAGCACCCCCACGCAGACACGGGGAGAATGTGCAAACTCCACACAGACTGTCACCCAAGGCTGGAATTGAACCTGGGACCCTGGTGCTGTGAGGTAGCAGTGCTAACCACTGAGCCACCGTGCCACCCATTCTACCCTACTGTTGTTAGAATACTGAATGGGCTCTCAAACTCTTAACATTCTCCTGTACCTGTGTTTTTGTTTCTGCCATTGTTTACCTATTATTTACTATCTATGCTGCTTAACTATGTGATCTGCCTGTATTGCTTGCAAGACAAAGCTTTTCACTGTGCCTCGGTATATATATGTGACAATAAATTCAATTCAATTAACAGCTATTCACCCTCCCAACCAGATCGTTATCGACTCCTTGGTCTGTCCAACAATTCTTCTCTCTTGGGCTCTATCCCTACCTGACGTTTACGTCTTACCCCTACCTCACCTTATCGTCTGCATATAAACCAACATTATCCTAGCTACCATCAGTTCTGAGGAAAGGTTACTGGACCTGAACCGTTTGCTCTTCACAGATGCTGACAAACCTGGATATTGCCCAAGTCTTCCTGAATTTGTGTTGATTTGGAGATGCCGGTGTTGGACTGGGGTGTACAAAGTTTAAAAATCACACAACACCAGGTTATAGTCCAACAGGTTTAATTGGAAGCACTAGCTTTCGGAGCGCTGCTCCTTCAACAGTTGGTTGCCAACCACCTGATGAAGGAGCAGCGCTCCGAAAGCTAGTGCTTCCAATTAAACTGGTTGGTCGATAACCTGGTGTTGTGTGATTTTGAATTGGTGTTGTAAGTGCTAAGTGGTTGTTGCTATTACATTGCCTTTTAGGGAACTTGCTGTGCACAATTTGGTTGCTACCTTCTTCACTTTAAAACAGCCTTTGTACTACCTTCAGAGTACTTTGAAAGTACTTCCTTTGATGTCAAGCACCATAGTAACTCTTGAGGTCATGTCTACATAAACTGCTTTTATTTTTAACAATTGCTCTTCACAGAGAGTGAACAGTTTAACAAGTTCAGAGGGGCACAGAGATAGACCAAGACCCTCTAGGAAATCAAATGAGTTTACATTGATGAAAGTTCACAAATCCATGACTTCTGGGAAGATCTTAGGTAGAGGTCTGTCAGAACCTACAAAGAACACAAATGAACAGGTTGCTCATGCTTCACTAGACACCCATTGAATATGCAATGCAAGATTGAGAACAACTTGAACTTTGACATTATAAAACATTCCAAGGCATCCCACCACCGTGAAACAATACCCAACACTCGACCAAATGGATAGATATTAGAAGAGGTGAATAAAATCTTGCTCAAAGAGACAGGGTTTAAAGAGCATTTCAAAGCTGGAAAGAGGCAGTGATTCAGGGAGGGAATTTCCAAAGGCCTGGGAATGAAAGGATCCATTATTCTGCAGTGTCCTGTGTGACTGACACAAGCATTCTCACGGAGATGTGTCACCCCTCCTTTCAACACATGGATTTTGCATAGTCCAGAACCAGTTCTATAAAAACTGCAGGCCTTTCTGAAAAGTATGCTTTTAAGCAGTTGTTTTGTTACAGAACTGCAACAAAAATAATCAATTATTTTTCATAACACACATTTCTGTTAACATCTGTAATATTGATTCTTCAAAATTATTTTTGAATAAAGCAGAGACCTCTATAAACACAAACCATAACAGACCTTTATCCTAAACTACCTTCAGCTAACAAGACACTATGGCTCGTGAGTCATTCCTGAGGCAATGTGTTTATTAAGGAGTTGCTATATAATTGATAGGTACAATGTTGTCATATTTAATTGTGGTCCACACACCAGACTGGATGTTTTCAAAGTAGTGGCTACATCCCTGTCTCTTTAGGCAGTACAAATGTCATTGGCAGCTATTTGTAAATTTAGTAAACGTTCTTACAGAACTATACAATTACACAGAACAACCCATTGGTCCAACACGTCCATGCCAACCAGATATCCTAACCTAATCGAGTCCCATTTACCAGCACTTGGCCCATATTCCTTTAAACCCTTCTTATTCACATACCCATCCAGATGCCTTTTAAATGTTGCAATTGTACCAGCCTCCACCACCTCCTCTGGCAGCTCATTCCATACACGAACCAACCTCTGTATGAAGAAGTTGCCCTTAGGATCCTTTTTAAATCTTTCTCCTCTCACCCTAAACCTATGCCCTCTAGTTTTGGACTCCCCTCTCCTGGGAAAAAGACCTTGCCTCTTCATCCTATCCTTGCCCCTCATGATTTTATAAACCTCTATAAGGTCACCCCTCAGCCTCTGATGCTTCAGGGAGAAAAAGCTCCAGCCTATTCAGCCTCTCCCTATAGCTCAAGCCCTCCAAACAAGGCAACATCCTTGTAAATCTTTTCCGAACTCTTCCAGGTTTAACAGCATCCTTCCTATAAGAGGGAGACCAGAATTGAACGCAGTTTCCTAAAAGTGGCTTCATCAATGTCATTTACAACTGCAACATGACCTCCCAACCCCTACTCCCAATGCACTGACCAATGATGGCAACCGGCTTCCTCATCATCCTGTCTACCGCGACTCCACTTTCAAGGAACTATGCACCAGACCCCTAGGTCTCTTCGTCTGGCAACACTCCCCAGGGCCCTATCATTAAATGTGTAAGTCCTGCCCTGGTTTGCCTTACCAAAACACAGCAACTCACATTCATCTAAATTAAATTCCATTTGTCATTTCCTTGGCCCATCTGATACTTTGTGTTATATTTAAACAGGCGAAAGTGAGGACTGCAGATGCTGAAGATTAGAGTTGAGAATGTGGAGCTGGAAAAGCACAGCAGGTCAGGCAGCATCCGAAGAGCAGACGAATCGACGTTTTGGGCAAAAGCCCTTCAACAGGAATGAGCCTCTAAATTCGGGGAAGCAGATTTAGGACTGAATTGAGAAGGAACTGCTTTGCCCAGCGGGTTGTGAAACTATGGAATTCCCTGCCCAGTGAAGTAGTTGAGCCTTCCTCAGTAAATACTTTCAAAGCTAAGATAGGTAATTTTTTGAACAGTAAAGGAATTGAGAGTTACAATGAGAGGTCGGATAAGTGGAGCTGAGTCACTGAAAAGAGCAGCCATGATCTTATTGCATTTCAGAGCAGGCCCAAAGGACCAGATGGTCTACTCCTGCACCCTCCTTCCTGATGAAGGGCTTTTGCCTGAAACGTTGATTTTCCTGCTCCTTGGATGCTGTCTGACCTGCTGTGCTTTTCCAGCACCACACTCTCAAGTATATTTAAACACTCAGCCAGCATGTGTCAGCAATTGTAAACCTATTGCCCTTCCTGAACTAATAATTGAGGAGCAACTCCTCAAATTCCACAGCAATGTGTGAGAGGAAACTGGACATCCAACTCCCAAACTCAAAAACTTTACAGTGAAGATGGAAGCAATCATTTGGTTTATTACCGATTATTATTCAGTGGCTAATTTTCTGGGAGGTGCATTATGTAATCTTGTGTTAACTTTTATGAAGTTAACTTTGACCTTTAAATGCTTTTGAAATATCAATGCTGATAGTGGGGAGAATTGTATTAGATAATAGCACTGAATGAATCAATTTCCAATGAAACCACCCTCACTCTAACACTGCAACCTCTCTCCCACCTAATATTGCATTCATCAAACTAAATTTCAGGCTGGGTCTAAGAGAGGCCATTCCTGTCCATTTAGTGACACCTTGCTGTTTGAATTTGTACCTCCCATTGTAGCTTCTGTGCATCATTACCCCTTCACCCACAACTTTGCCTCCAGTAATCTAGGCTGCACCCTCTAGAATTTCTTTCTTAAACTTTGTTGGAGCAAGTCTCCCTCCCCTATCAACCTTGTGCTCATGACTTATGTTAGCTCTGGGTCAAGCAATCTCTTGAGTTAAAATTCTCAACATTATTTTAAAATCTCTCCATGGTCTCACCTCTCCCTCTGTCTGTAACCTTCTTCAGCCAATAACCCTCTGAGATAACTGCACTCATAAGAACTTAAGAATCAGTGCAGAGTAGGCCATCTGGTCCTTTCAGTCTGCCCTGCCATGCAATAAGATCATGGCTGCTCTTTTGAGGGACTCAGCTCCACTTATCCGACCTCTCATTGTAACTCTCAATTCCTTTACTGTTCAAAGATTATCTATCTTAGCTTTGAAAACATTTACTGAGGAAGGCTCAACTACTTCCCTGGGCAGGGAATTCCACTGATTCATAACCTTCTGGGTGAAGAAATTCCTTCTCAATGTAGTCCTAAACCTGCTCCCCCGGATTTTGAGGCTATGCCCTCTTGTCCAGTTTCACCCACCCGTGGGGACATCCTCTCTACCTCTATCTCACCTATTTCCTTCATAATTTTATATGTTTCTATAAGATCCCCCCTCATTCTTTTAAATTCCAATCAATATAATCCCAATCAACTCAGTGTCTCCTCATAAACCAATCCCCTCAACTCCGGAATCAACCTAGTGAACATTCCTGGCCTCTTGAGCATTTTTAATTGCTACAACATTCGTGGCCACACTTTCAGTAACCTAAACCTGAATTCCCTGACATAACATCCCTCTCTACCTCTATCGTATTTTCCTCCTTTAAAGTTCTCCTTCAGGTCCACATTTGACCAAGTCTTTTGTCACCTGACCTAATTTTTCTTATGTGCCTTGGTGTCATTTGACTTTACAAAGCTCCTCTGAAACACCTTAGGATGTTTATGTTAAAAGTGCTACAGAAATACAAGTTGTTGTAATGTCATGCCTGACTGACTGAAACAAATTCAGGTAATGAAAGACAGCAAGACCACACCCTCAATATTGTACTGCAAGCATTTGCTTGCATTTTGTGATCAAACCTTAACTGCAGACACCTACTGCCTTACAATTTGAGGGGCAAACATATAACCCACTAAACCACAGCAGACAACCTAGACACAGATTGTGCCTTAAGGGGATGTCTCCTTCTCAGAGTAAAGCACCCTGTCTCCACTCAGTAACTCACTTGGCACATAATCAAGACTTAGAGCTTGACATGTACAAAGCAATGGTTCAAATCTTGTGATCTAAAGCTCAGTGATACATGCTTCAACATATTGCACCACATGATGTTTCTGTCTGATTTACACTGTGCAATTGTGAAAATGCCTGCTTTTCAGAAGACGCTCTGCTGAGGATGTGATACAGTTAATAATGTCACATGTTACAACACGTTTTGATATGCAATAAGACATACAAGTTTGACGGGAGTTGTCAATTGGATCAAACTCATTTTTTATTTTAGTCACACTCAGTGAGTGGGTGTATTGATGTCCAATTGCTCTTGAGTAGCTGATGAATTACTTTCTTGAGTTATTGGAACTTGGTGCAAATGGGAGGCTGGTAACACCATTTCAGACAGCAGTTAACACTCATTGTGCAGGTTTGGAGTCACACGTAGACCAAGCCAGGTAAGGACAGCAGACTTCCTTCTTAAAAGGACATTTATGAACCAGATAGGCTTTTACAATAATTTTGTCGTTTCATGGCAATTTATTCGTATTTCTAGCATTTTACTTGGGGACTTATTTAATTAAACTGCTTTAAAGTCCCACCTATTACACATTTGGGCAAGTGTACTGAAAGGAAGGAAGAAAGAGACATTTGCTTATTTATAACACCTATGGAAGCCCCTGTACTCCCTACTACACTGGCAATTAGTTTGCAGTTGAAGTGTGTTCACTGTTGATTTCAAAGATGGCAATTAGCACAAATTAATAACACACAAATAGCAATAAAATGCATGATTTTGTTTGAGTGGTGAAGATCAATTCGGAAATTTCCTTGTCATGCAAAAACATTGTACAATTGTTAAAAAAACAGGCAAGACTTCACAGCTTAACACATCTTCCAAAAGGAAGATGCTTCAACTGTGCACAACCTCAGACTCAAACTCACAGATGTTTATAGTAGAGAGGAAGTCATTAGGCCCATTGTATCTGTGCTAGTTAACATTAATCCCATTTTCCAGCCTTTGCTCTGTAGGCCTGGAGGAGGTTATGACAATGCAATTGATCATTTAAATACTGCTTAAAAGTTAAGAGAGTTGCTAACTTAACCTAGTTTTCAGAAAGACTCCCATCACCTGTAGGAAAAAAAAACTCTCAAATCTTTGCTTATCCTTCATCCTGTTAGAATCATACAGTATAGAAACAGACCCTTCAGCCCAACTCGATCGTGCTGACCATGTTTGCTAAACTGAAATCAGTCCCATTTATTTTATTTGGTTCATAACATTCTAAACGTTCTGATTCATGTACCTGTCCAAATGTCTTTTAAATATTGTAATTGTACTCACCTCCACCACTTCATCTGGCAGCTCGTTCCATATATGCACCATCCTCTGTGTGAAATATGTTGCCCCTCAGGTCCCTTTTAAATATTTCCCCTCTCACCTTAGGTTTATGCCCTATAGTTTTGGTCTCCCCCACCCTAGGGAAAAATACCATCTGTATTCACCTAGTCTATGTCTCTCACAATTTTATAAACATCGACAAGGTCACCCCTCAGCCTCCAGAGAAACATTTCACAGCCTATACAGCCTCTTAGAGTCATAGAGTCATTAAGATGTACAGCACGGAAACAGACCCTTCTGAACAACCCATCCTTATAACTCAAACTCTCCAAGCTCAGTAAAGTCCTTGAAAAGTTTTTTGAACTCTTTCCAGTTTAATTACATCTTTCCTATAGCAATGCAACCAGAATTGGGCACAGTACTCCAAAAGTGGCCTCAGCAATGTCTTATCCAGCCATAACATGGTGTCCCAACTACTATACTCAATGGTCTATGAAGGTAAGAATGCTGAACACCTTCTTCACCATCCTGTCTACCTACGACTCCAGTTTCAAGGAACTATGTAACTGCACCCCTTTTTGACAACACACCCCAGGGCCATACCATTAACTGTATAAATCCTAGGTCGAAAAGTGTGGCTCAGCTGATCAGGAAGCATCCAAGGAGTGGGAGAATTGACATTTCGGGCGCACACACCAAACAACCACACCACCCTATGGCTAACCATGTCAACTCCCCTTCCCACTCCACCAAGGACACGTTCGGTCCTGGGCCTCCTCCACAGCCAAATCCAAGCCACCTGATGCCTGGAGGAAGAACGCCTCATCTTCCTCCTTGGGACCCTCAAACCACATGGGATCAATGTCGACTTCACCAGCTTCCTCATCTTTGCCCCTCCCCCACCTCATCCCAGATCAACCCTCCAAGTCAGCACCGCCCTCTTGAACTGTCCTACCTGTCCAGATTCCTTTTCAGCTATCTGCTTTATCCTCCACTCTGACTTATTGCCATTACCCCCCAGCTACATCTACCTATTGCCTTCCCAGCTACCTTACCCTTACCCCCACTCTCCTATTTATCTCTCAGCCCTCTGCCTCCCACCCACACTCCTGATGAAAGGCTTATGCCCAAAACATCGATTCTCCTACTCCTTGGATGCTGTCTGATCTGCTGTGACTTTCCAGAGCCAGTTTTTTGACTCTGATCTCCAGCATCTGCAGTCCTCACTTTCTCCTAGTCGCTTATAAATCTTGCCCTGATTTGTCTTACCAAAATGTAACACTTTACATTTAACTGAATTAAACTCCATCTGCCAATCTTCAGCCCATTGGCTCATTGATCAAGATCCTGTTGTACTCTCAGATAACCTTCTTACTAATGCTAATTCAATATAAACAACTTGGATGAGAATATAGGGGGCATTGTTAGTAAGTTTGCAAAATTAGTGGTATAGCATTGAATTAGCTTTCGTAAGTAAGTTATCTAAGAGTACAACAGGATCCCACATTACAGAAGAGGTGGTACTGGAGGTCTTAAAAGGTAGATAAGCCCCCATGATATCCCACCACTAATTTTACAAAATTACTAACAATGCCTCCTATATGCTCATCCAAATTGCTTAAATAAATTGATATGGACTAGGCCAGACCACTCAAATCATTCTTAAGCAGGCAGCCCAGAACATAACTTTGCTATTTGTTTCGTAAGTGTACAGTGAAAATTACCTGCAGTAAGTTAGCTAGGTTGAGTACCAGGTTTTGAAACAGACAAAAATTTATTCACAAAATTATGGAATCAAACACAAAGAGCAGAATAAAGAACATCTACAGAACTCAGTCTATCCAAACTAGACTTAATTATGCTGTTCCAAAAATACACAACACTCCCAATAAACAAGCCCTTTAAACATAGAGTAAAACTGGAACTGGCTTTTAGGCTGAAGTTAGAAGGGCAGAAGAAGAGAGAGTCTAGTAGTCCGTTTCCACACAGTTCCTGCTGCACTCTAACAACAAGAACTCAGCATCCAGGACTGATCACTCTCCTTTCATTATATAAGTTGCTTCTAAAACCTGAAAGCTGTGGCCTAAAGTCTTACCTGTTTACGTATAAACAAAAAAGCCTCCCAAAACCCTTTCATCTCTGTACCATCCCAGCTGATTTGGAGCCCGGAGTGTTTTACGACCCCTCTGAGAAATGTCAAGGGCACAGTATCCCTGAGAAAAAGGACAAGCTTTGTGACAAAATCTCAAGAGGGTTGGAATATAAAAGCACTGTTGTGCTACTGAGACTTTATAAAGCTCTGGTTAGGCCCCATTTGAAGTACTGTGTCCAGTTTTGGTCCCCACACCTCAGGAAGGACATACTGGCACTGGAGCGTGTCCAGCAGAGATTCACACGGATGATCCCTGGAATGGTAGGTCTAACATATGAGGAACAGCTGAGGATCCTGGGATTGTATTCATTGGAGTTTAGAAGATTAAGGGGAGATCTAATAGAAACTTACAAGATAATACATGGCTTGGAGAGGGTGGACGCTAGGAAATTGTTTCCGTTAGGCGAGGAGACTAGGACCCGTGGACACAGCCTTAGAATTAGAGGGGGTAAATTCAGAACAGAAATGCGGAGATATTTCTTCAGCCAGAGAGTGGTGGGCCTGTGGAATTCATTGCCGCAGAGTGCAGTGGAGGCTGGGACGTTAAATGTCTTCAAGGCAGAAATTGATAAATTCTTCATGTCACAAGGAATTAAGGGCTACGGGGAGAATGCGGGTAAGTGGAGTTGAAATGCCCATCAGCCATGATTGAATGGCGGAGTGGACTCGATGGGCCAAATGGCCTTACTTCCGCTCCTGTGTCTTATGGTCTTATGGTCTTAAAATGATGAACAACAGTGGACCCAACACTGATTCCTGCAGCACATCACTGGCCATAGACCTCTAATCTGAATAACAACCCTCTGTCACCACCCTGTGTCCTACCACCAAGTCAATTTTGTATCCAATTCACTAGCTCTCCCTGGACCCCATGTGATCTAACCTTACTAAGCAGTTTACCATGTGCAACCTTGTCGAAGGTCTTGCTACAATGGATGTAGACAACGTTTATTGTTCTGCTTTCATCTATGTTATTGGTCACCTCTTCAAAAAAGACAATCAAGTTTGGTGAGACATGATTTTCCACCCACAAAGCCATGTCGACTATCCCTAATCAGCCCTTGCCTTTCCAAATTCATGTAGATTCTGTCTCTCAGAATCACCTCCAACAACCTGCCCATCACTGATGTCAGGCTCACTGGTCTGTGATTCGTGGGCTTTTCCTTGCAGCCTTTCTTAGATAATGGCACAATATTAGCCATCCTCCAGTTTTCCAGCACCTCACCCATGACTGTTGATGGTACAAGTATCTCTGGTAGGGGCCTTGCAATTTCTTCCCTAGCTTCCCACAATGTTGTGGGATATACTGGGGACTTATCTACCCTTTAAGACCTCCAGTATTTCCTCTTCTATAACGTGGACACTTTTGAAGACATCACTATTTATTTCCCCAATATTCATTTAGGATGTCACCAATCTTCTGTGGTTCCACATATACTGATCTTTAAGCAGTCCTATTCTCTCCCTAGTTACTCTTTTGCCCTTATGAACTTTTAGAATCCCTTTGGATTCTCCTTAACCTTATCTGCCAAAGCTATCTCATGTCCCCTTTTTGACCTCCTGATTTCCCTCTTGTGTATTCCTATATCCCCTCATACTCAAGGGATTCATTTGATCCCAGCTGTCTAAATCTGACATATGGCCTCTCCATTTTCCTAAACAGAGCCTCAATATCTCTAGTCATCCAGTGTTTCCCACTCCTATCAGCCTGCTCTTCACACTAAGAGGAACATACAGTGTCTGTTCTCTCACTTTTGAAAGCCTCCCACTTGCAGGTTGTCTCTTGCCATGCCTTATTTCCAAAGAGGAGATCAAGACTTTGTCCTTCTCTAGAAGGCACATCTACATGTTGATCGAGAAATCTTTCTTGTACACACGTATGTTCCATCCCATCCAAGCCCTTAAGACTAAGGCAGTCCCAGCCTGTGTTTGGAAAGATAAAAATTTTGAATGACTTTCTTGTCACGTGCATTTTACAGAGAGAAAAACAGTAAAATACAATAAAAGGCTTTTTCACTGTCGCCATGATCTGCCCCATTTTGAACAGTTTTAAGAAAAATTAGGAAGACATAGCTTATCCCCTACCATTACAACCTATTATCTTACTGATGTCTGAGATGTCTCCACATATTTACTATTCAATTTCCTGGAGTGTCGGAGGCTGGGAGGTGACCTTATAAAGGTTTATATAATCATGAGGGGCATGGATAAGGAAAATACACAAAGTCTTTCCTCTAGGGTGGGGGAGTCCAAAACTAGAGGGCATAGGTTTAGGGTGAGAGGGGAAAGATATTAAAGAGACCTAAGGGGCAACTTTTTCAGGCAGAGGGTGGTGCATTTATGAAATGAGCTGCCAGGGGAAGTGATGGAGGCTGGTACAATTACAACATTTAAAAGACATCTGAGTGGGTACATAATAGGATGTGATGTGATGCGTTTATTTTTCCTTTCTCTCTCTCTCTATATTGGGTAGGCCATTATTTTATCCACTCTCTGATTCTCACCTGGAATCAGAGAATCACTACAGTGTGGAAGCAGGCCATTCAGCCCATCAAGTTCACACTGACCCTCCGAAGAGCATTCGGCTCACCCTGCGCTATTTCCCACAGCTAATCCACCTAACCTACACATCCCTGGACACCATGTGCAATTTAGCATGGCCAATCCACCTAACTTGGACACCTTTGGACTGTGGGAGGGAACTAGAGCCACTGGAGGAAACCCACGCTGACATGGGGAGAATGTGCAAACTCCACACAGACAGTCACCCAAGAGTGGAATTGAACCCAGGTCTCTGGCGAAGTGAGGCAGCCCTGCTAACCACTGAGCCACTGTTCCACCCTAGTCCTAGCACCATCATTAATACAAATCCAGCATGCTAGTGTGCTGCTATGTGCCACACAGAACCTTGTCCCACTGTAAGGATCACATGTCTGCTGCCATCTGGGTGTGAAGGTTTGTTGCTTTTGGTTCAGTCTGGAACTTCAGTAACCGAGAGAAGAACAACAGACTTTTAGTAAGCCTCCTATGTCATAACCAGCAAATTAGTTGACTTGTCGTGACATAATTAAATTCTCTATCAATGCACACCTGGTGTGTCAGTGTGAAGTTAAAAGGTGTGGTGCTGGAAAAGCGCAGCAGGTCAGGCAGCATCTGAGGAGAAGGAGAATCGACATTTCGGGCATAAGCCCTTCTTCAGGAATGAGGCTGGTGTGCCAAGTGGGCTGAGATAAAAGGTGAGGGAATTTGGGGGAGGGGCGTTGGGAATACGATAGGTGGAAGGAGGTGAGGGTGAGGATGATAGGCTGGAGAGGGGGTGGGGCAGAGCGGTCGGGAGGAAGACTGTAGGTCAAGAGGGCGGTGCTGAATCCGGGAGTTGGGACTGAGATAAGGTGGGGGGAGGGGAAATGAGGAAGCTGGAGAAATCTATATTCATCCCATGTGGTTGGAGGGTTCCTAGGCGGAAGATGAGGCGCTCTTCCTCCAGGCGTCGTATGGCCAGGGTCTGGCGAT
>NC_057711.1:112265618-112267786 GCF_004010195.1 Chiloscyllium plagiosum | reverse complement strand
CAGGAGGTAGAAGGGGGCAGTTGGAAGGCGGTGGATGGGAGATCCCCTGAGCTGATGAGGTTATGGATGGTCTGGGAGATGATGGTTTGGTGGTGGGAGGTGGGGACATGGTCAAGGGGGCAGTAGGAGGAGGTGTCCGTGAGTTGGCGTCTAGTTTCAGCAGTGTAAAGATCGGTGTGCCAAACTACCACTGCGCCTCCCTTGTCTGCCTGTTTGATGGTGAGGTTAGGGTTAGAGCGGAGGGTGTGGAGGGCTGCGCGTTGTGAGGGTGAGAGGTTGGAGTGGGTGAGTGGGGTGGACAGGTCGAGGTGGTCAATGTCACAGCGGCAGTTGGATATGAAGAAATAGAGGTCGGGTAAGAGGCCAGCACGGGGTGTCCAGGTGGATGGGCCGTGTTGGAGGCGCAAGAAGGGGTCGTCAGAGGTTGGGCGAGAGCCCTGGGTGAAGAAGTAGGCGCGGAGGCAAAGGCAACGGAAGAAATGCTCGATGTCTAGCCACGCGTCGAACTCATTGATCCGGGAGCGAAGGGGATAAAGATGAGGCCTCTGCTGAGGACTGATCGTTCCTCCTCAAAGAGGGGAAGGTCTGGAGGGATGATGAAAATACGGCAGGGCTGGGAGCTAGGACCTGGTGTGGAGCTGGGAGTGGGGGTGGGGTTAGGCATGGGGCCGGAGATGGGCGTGGGGGCGGAGATCGACGTGGGGGCGGCATAACGTGCAGTGTGGTCCTTGAGCAGGTGAATGATGTCACTGGGGTCGGAAGTGGCTGTGGCCACAGCAACTCCGGGGGAGGGAAGTGGCTGTGGCGACAGCAACTCCGGGGGAGGGAAGTGGCTGTGGCGACGGCAACTCCGGGGGAGGGAAGTGGCTGCGGCGACGGCAACTCCGGGGGAGGGAAGTGGCGCGCTGGGCAGAAACGGCGCTGGTCCCAGTGGCTGTAGATCCTGCGGCGACCACGTATCTGTCGGCAATAGTCTTCCTGGCAATCGTGGAGGCGGTTGTCTGGGCAGTGATCACGGAGGCTGCATGGTTGGTGGTGGCTGTTGTTCGTGCGGTGGTGGGGGCGGAAATGGCGTCACCGTTCGCCGCTGCAGTGGTGGCTGCAGCGGCTGCATGGGCAATGGCGCCCGAGCGGTTCCGGAGGTCACGAGAAGGTTCAGGAACGGTCGAGGAATCCAGAGTGTGGGGGTGAGTACTTGAAAATTTTTTGTACATACTTTCTTTGATGTTCAATATGGCTAGGAAAAAAAACGTTTGTTCAGTGTATGAATTCTTCTGAGGATAACCATCCCTCCAGACCTTCCCCTCTCTGAGGATGAACGATCAGTCCTCAGCAGAGGCCTTACCTTCATCCCCCTTCGCTCCCGGATCAATGAGTTCGACACGTGGCTAGATGTTGAGCATTTCTTCCACCGCCTTCGCCTCCGCGCTTACTTCTTCAACCAAGATTTTCGTCCACCCTCTGACGACCCTTTCTCCCGCCTCCAACACACCCCATCCACCTGGACACCCCGTGCTAGCCTCTTACCCGCCCTCTATCTCTTCATATTCAACTGCAGCCGTGACATTGACTGCCTCAACCTGTCCACCCCTCTCACCCACTCCAATATCTCACCCTCAACGTGCAGCCCTCCACTCCCTCCGCTACAACCCCAACCTCGCCATCAAACTGGCAGACAAAGGAGGTGCAGTGGTAGTTTGGCGCACCGATTTTTACACCGCTGAAGCTAGTCGCCAACTCATGGACACCTCCTCCTACTGCCCCCTTGACATGACTCCACCACCAAACCATCATCTCCCAGACCATCCATAACCTCATCAACCATCCACCATCTCCAATCTCATAGTTCCACAACTCCGCACTGCACGTTTCTACCTCCTGTCCAAAATCCACAAACCCGACTGCCCCGGCCGACCCATTGTCTCAGACTGCTCCTGCCCCACTGAACTCACCTCTGCATACCTCAACACTGTCCTGTCCCCCTTAATCCAAGAACACCCCACCTATGTTCGGGACACCACCCAAGCCCTCCACCTCCTCCATGATTTTCGCTTACCCGGCCCCCAACGCCTTATCTTCACGATGGACATCCAGTCCCTATACAATTCCATCCGCCATCACGAAGGCCTCCAAGCCCTCCGCTTCTTTCTCTCCCGACGACCCAACCA
>NC_057711.1:112256392-112264687 GCF_004010195.1 Chiloscyllium plagiosum | reverse complement strand
CCCCCTCTCCAGCCTATCACCCTCACCCTCACCTCCTTCCACCCATCGTATTCCCAGCGCCCCTCCCCCAAATTCCCCCTTACCTTTTATCTCAGCTCACTTGGCACACCAGCCTCATTCCTGAAGAAGGGCTTATGCCCGAAACGTCGATTCTCCTGCTCCTCGGATGCTGCCTGACCTGCTCCGTTTTTCCAGCACCACACTTTTCAACTCTGGTCTCCAGCATCTGCAGTCCTCACTTTCTCCTAGTGTCAGTGTGAAGGCCCATTTATACTTATTTAGAGGTAGAGTTGTAAGTTTAGAAGAGTTAATGATGTGGCAATGATTGAGTCATTAGAAGATAAATTACATTTTAATCATGGGTGTTAAGTGGAATGCTAGTATCTATAAGACATAATTCAATTATGCAGCAAGACAATATTAGCATTCGATTCATAAGATGCCAACATATCCCACTCACAAATTTGTCACTTAACTGAGTCCCATCAGACTCAAGCTTGTAGTATCCTGTTTCTCTCCAACCTGCAGCTATTACATCAAGGAGGGTGTGAGATACTAGAATGTAACAATAATGGCTGCATGTGGTATCATAGAAACATATATCACAGTCCTTACTTGCCTTACACACTCACCTTTTCACAGGAAATGGTAAGTGTCCAGCTGTGCTGCAGGATTTTAAATCACCAGCCACAGCATCTGACTGCTGCAAAATGAGTTTTGATTTCAATGCTGTTTCTTTCCCTGGGTAGCCGTGAGAATTCCTTGACATTCTCCCGTGTTTCATAGCAGGAAGATCCTGTCCAGGAATTTCTGAAAGTCATCTAAATGTATGTGAAATAGGGTTTCCGACCCTAATCAGAGTTTTGTGGCCTTAACCTCCTACTTTTCTATTTCCCTTCAGTTCTGCTGAAACACCATAGACTTGAAAGAATAACTTTGTTTCTGTCCCCAGACACGGCCTGAATTGCTGAGATTTTCATTTATCTTTCTTATTTAAAAATAAACATTCCAACCCCTGCAGCCCGAAATATAGTTACCATTTCCTAATCATCTGTATATCTTTAATGACACTTTGGTCAGAGAACATTGAAAGACAATATAAAATAGGGGATATGATTCTGAATGGGGTGCAGGAGCAGATGGAGTGGGATGGATAAGTGCACAGATCACTGAAGGTGGCAGGACAGGCGGATAGAGAACAGTTAAGGAAGCATTCAGTGTCCTCAGCTTTAGCATAGAGTACAAGGGCAGGGAGTTGATGTTGAACTTGTACAAAATATCTGTAGACCTCAGCTGGGATATTTGTCTACAATTGTGTGTACAGCATCACATTATAGGAAAGATGTGAATGCATGGGAGAGTGCAGAAGCGATTTACAAGTATGGCTCAAGGATTGTGAAATTTCTGTTATGATTGAAGAAGTTGGGACTGTGTTCCTTGGAGAGAAGATTTGATAGAGATTTTCAAAATCATGAGTGGGCTTGTTCGAATAGATAGGGAGAGTCTGTCACTAACCTGTTCATAAAAGAAAAGGCGAGCATGGATTTAAAGTGATGTGCAAATGCAGTAAGGATGATATGAGAAAAACCATTTTCACATAGCCAGTGGCAAGGTTATAGAGTGCACAGCCTGGAAACATAGTTGGGGAAGGTCCAACTGAGGCATTCAAGAGGGCATTGGATAGTTATTTGGATAGAAGTAATGTGCAAGGGGAATAGGGAAAAGGCAGGAAATTGGCACTAGATGATAGAGTCGGTATAGCCACGATGGGCCAAATGGCCTCCTCCTGCACTGTAACAATTCTGTGATTAAGGGATGCCTTTGATTCACAGTTAATGCCCGCTGTGGAGGCTGACACATTAATGGAAGTTCCTTACAGCCCAAATATGGAAGAGTACCACAGATATTAGAGTGAGCACTTGGTCATTTGCTGGGATTACATCATTGTGGTTCAATGCCTCTCAGGGTCAATATTTCTGTAGAACAGATGAACACTAATGAAAATCATTACCACTGATTTTTAAGGAAGGGTTTGCATTTAATTAGCACCTTGCACAATCCCAGGATATACTTTAAATGCAGTGAAGCACTTTTCTGAGATGTGATTGCTGAGGAAATGCTCAAAATGCAGCAGTTACTTGAAAACAGCAAGCCCCAACAAACAACAACCAGATAATCTCTGTTGGTGATATTGGTTAAGGGGTAAACATCCGCCAGGAGACCAGGGAGAACTTGCCTGCTCTTCATCACAATATTGCTGTAGGATATTCTCGTGCACTCAATAAAATAGACAAGATCTGGGCTAAATGCCTCAGTCAAAAGACAGCAACTGAATGTAATACTGAGGAAGGGTACACCAATGAGTGTCAGCCTGGAATTTGCTCTCAAGTTCTTGGAATCAATTTTATTTTAGTTAGAAGCAGCTTAAACTATACAAATAAATAAAAGGTTCACAATTACAGTCTATTTAACAGCAGAAGAAGCTAACAATATTTGAAGTTTTCTGGAGTAAGGTCCAAGTATATTTCATGGTTTGATAGCCTGACCATTTTCTGTTTTGTTCTTATGTTTTAAAACATTGCTGGAATGGTTGAAATTCACTGAACAGCCAGTGGAACAGTGGATCTTCCTTTGTTTATCTGTTTAAAAAACAAGTGAATAAATTTCACATAAAATTTTGCAAATGAATTGTTTCCCACATCCTTTATCTTGCCAATTGCTCATCCATGGAAATAACATTACGTAGAAGTCTCCAGCAGAAACAGACCATATGTCCTATTGATTCACATTGGTGTTTATGTCCTGCACAAGTCTTCCCCCTACTTTCCATTTGACCGCATCAGCACATTCTGTTTTTCCCTCCCTCACATGTTTATGCATCTTCCCTTCAAGAGGTTCAATACAATTCCTGAGCAAACTTGAACAGCAGGAGCTAAAGAGAAAACACAAAGATGGTGGGTGCAACCTAGTGCCCTCCTCGTGGCAACTGGCCAGGGTGGGGGAGACGGGTCATGTGATCAGTTAGGAGGCTGGTGGGCGGCAACCTGAACACTGCCCCTATTCCAATCCGATTCCCTGTCCAGCCCTTACAGCCTGGAGGACTCAACGTTGAATTCTCCAATTTCAAATAACCTTCCCACTCATCCTTGATTCCCTTTTCAACCCCACCTCCTCCCTTCCATTCCATCTGCACACCCTTCCTTCCAGCTACCAACCAGATTTATCTCTCCCATCAACCAACCAGGGTTGTACCCCCAACTTGTGTTCACCTATCACTACCTCACCATTCCGTCCCTCACCCCACCCAAAACCCGCCTCCCCTCCTTTAATTGCAGCTTCCCCTACCCCCACCTCCATTCCTGAAGAAGGGTTATACTCGAAAGGTCTACTTCTCCACCTCCTGATGCTGCCTGGCTTACTGTGTTCTTACAGCCTCCTGCCTGTCCAATTCCTATTCCAATCAAGCTCATGGTGGGAAAGTCAAAGGTTGGTTTATTATTAATGATTGCCCTGCCAAGTGTCTATCAGTGGCAAACGGGAAGCTCCCCATGAGGAGATAATGCTAAGGCACTGGATGTTCCCTAAGAGGTGTGCAGGACTCTCAGCAGCCCTCCAGACAACAGCCGAGATGCCCATCACTACCAAAAGAATTCTGCCAGAGATTCTATTTGGGAGGTCAACCAGTTTTCAAGGTGCTATGAAAATTGTGTACAAATAGGAACCACCTTTCAAACTCAGCGAGTGTCTGAAAGCAGTTTATGGCCATTGCAGCATTTTCTGAAGTGTGGTCATTATTGTAAAGTAGGAATGACAGTCAATTTATGCACAGCAAACTCCCACACAGAGCAATGCAATAACAACCCAGGTAATCTGTTTTGGCCAATGCCGATGTATGGATACATATGGCCAAGGACCCAAGTAAACCACCCAATTCTTCTTCAAATCTAGGTCCTGGAACTGTTTTTGTCCACTCACAAGGTAAGATAGCCTCAAGTTCAGTGTCTGACCTGAAAAACACCACACCAGCACAGACTTGATGGTGACTGTCAGCCTGGATTTACATTGCTGAAGTCATTGGAATGGGATTTGAACTTCCAACCCATTGTGTCATATTTGACACCTGCTATAAAACCTTCTGTACTGACATCAAGTTGCATGATTAGTTACATACCAAGTGGCCACAGTCAGTGCACAGACAGGATGACTGAAATACCATAAGGTTGCAAAACACTGCCACCCTCAAACAAGGAAGCAATTTTTGTTTTATAACTTACATTTAACTTGTCAGTGTCATTGTCAAGTCCTGTCATCTTATCTTGAAGCTCCTAGAGGAAAAGAGGATTTTTGAAAATGAACTATTTTTCACCTCTCTGTCTCTCCATTTTACAGACACGGTAGAGTTAAATAGACCAGGTTGTGATGGATCTTCCGGTTACTGGGGATTATTGTTGCCCCATTCCTAGAGGCTTGGTCAGATCGGAGGTTCACAAAGTAGTAAACTTGGTGGAGAACCGCTGATACTATGTTTGATCTAGAAGCATCAATGACACTGTATTTATAGCTTCACACTCATTGCTAATGGCTAACAATGACTGATGCAATAAAACCATGGACAAGTAATAAATTAACTCACAAGCAAGTAAAGCACTAAGATACTACTGAGAAAAGAGACCCACTGTGCAAGATTTTGACCTCATCAACGCTGTGTGAAGGATGCCAAATTCCAAAGGGGGTAACAATTTGTACTACATGAGAAAAGGGTGTTAATCAGTTAGCAAATCTTAATCAGAATCTTAAAGGAGAAGACTAGAGTAGAGAGGTTTAGGAAGGGAATTTGAGAACGTTAGCCTCAACCATCAATGACAGAGAGATAGAAATCCAGAGACTTGAGTACAGAAACCTTGGAGGAGTTGTATAAGGTTACTGAGGTAGGGGTGGAGTGAGAGCCAATAAAGGAGATTTGAAAGCAAGGACGACATTTTAAATTCGAGGTCTCCCTAGATAGGGAGCCAATATAAGCTCCCAGGAAGTGATGAATGAACAGGACTTAACACGAGTCAGGATATGGAGGCAGACTCTCAGATGAGCCCAAGTTTATGGAGGTTGGAAGATGGATGCCATTCAGAAGAGCAAGGGAACATTCCCATCTGAAAGTAACCAAGGCATATATAAGGGTTTCAGCAGAATGTGGCCCAACACAGAGGCAAAAACTGCAGTAAAAGTGATCAGTGAGAAGATTGTACATACCATACTAAAGAATAACAGAGCAACAGAAGGAGTCCAACTGCTCCCAGGGAACCCAGTGCCAGAAATATCATTATTTGCACACTGTCTGGTGAACCTAGACAAAAAAAAAATTTGTGTAAACAAATTGAGTGTATATAAGTAATCGAATGAATCGATTGGCTGTATCTCACCTACGTAATTAAGGGAACATCTATTATACTATAAATCTGTGCAAAGTTTTGAAGGTCTGCGATGTGAACTTTGTAAGGTCAAACCCCAGCTTAGAGAGGATAAAGGCAAAGAGGCTATGCTGAAACTTTATAAAAATCTGTTTAGCCCACAACAAAGGAATAGCCTCCCACTCTAGTCAGTACACTATAAGCAGGATGTGCTGGTCTTAAGAGGTGTCTTAATAGAATAGTTCCAGGGATGAGGGAATTTAGCTACAAGCTGAGGTTGTTCTCCTTAGAAACATAGAAAATAGGAACAGGAGTAAGCCATTCAGCCCATTGAGCTAATTCAACAAGATCATGACTGACTCTCGAACACAATGCCATACTCCTGCTTGCTCGCCCCCATAACCCCTAACTTCTGAAATCTATTTCTTTCTTTCTTTCTTTCTTAAATATATCCAGTGACCTCACCTCCACAATTTTCAATGGTAGGGAATTCCACAGGTTCACTCTATGAGTGAAGAAATGTCTCCCCATCTGTGTGCAGAATGGCATACCCCATATCCTGAGACTGTAACCCATTTCACCTGGATCTTTGACCAGGGAAACATCAGCCTTGTATCCAGTTTATTCAGCTGTGTCACAATTTTATATGTTTCATTGAGAACCCCCCTGCTCATTCTTCGAAACTCTCATGAATACGGCCCAACTGACCCAGTCTCTCCTCATATATCATCCCAGGAATCAGTGTGGTGAAGCTTCATTGCACACCCTTCTGTGGCAAGTATATTTTTTCTTAGATAAGATGGCCAAAGCCATGCCCAGTACTCTTGATGTACTCTCAGCAAGGCCCAACACACTTGCAATAAGACTTCCTTGCTCCTGTATTCAGACCAAAGGCCAAAAAATCATTTACCTTCATAACCACTTGCTGCACCTACATGCTCCCTTTCAACAACTAGCACACAATGATGCTCGGATCCCTTTAAAAATCAACTTGCCCATTTATCACCTTTTAAATAATGTTTTAAATACATAATACATTCGGCTTTTCTTCTAAAATGGACAACTTTATATTTATCGTACACGCATTACTCTTGTCATCACCTTTCATTCCAAAACAGACCCATCTACACCTCTTCTCATTTCCTGGCTGGTATTCAATTCTCAAGCCATGCCAGTGTGTTACCACCAATCCCATGTGCTTTGAATTTGCACAATAACCACGTATGTGGAATTTCATCAAAAGCTTTCTGAAAATCCCAATACAGCACATCCACTGGTTCTCCCTCATCTATTCTACTTGTTACATCCTCAAAGAATATCAGTAAATATTGACTGTTTAATACTGTTGGTATTTTTAAAATAACATGTTATCACATCTTTTATAATAGACTCCAGCATTTTTACACCTACTGACTTTAGGCCAACTTCTCTGCAATTCATTGTTCTCTCTCCCTCTATTTTTAAATAATGGGGTTATATTTGTCACCCTCCAGTCTGCTGAGACTATTCCAGAACCTGCAGAATTATTAAAGATCCTACCATTGTATCCATTATTCCCCTGACCATCTGCTTTAATATCCTGACATGTAGATTATCCAGGGGTTTTATCAGCTTTCAGTCCCATTAACTTCTTCACTGTGCTTTTGTTTACTCCTTCTAATTTCCTTCATATCTTCCTTCCCAGTACGAACACAACAGGCTGAATAGTCTCTTTCTCCTCTGTAGTACCTCCATGATCTATTCTGCGGTGACAAAATCCTGGGGTAAATGTAGGCTTGTAAAGGTAAACAGGAATTGATGTTTCAGAAATCAATCTGGGGGCGGAGGGGGGTGCATGGTGGCTCAGTGGTTAGCACCGCTGCCTCACAGCACCAGGGACATGGGTTCGATTCCAACCTTGGGTGACTGTCTGTGTGGAGTTTGCACATTCTCCCTGTGTCTGCGTGGGTTTCCTCCGGGTGCTCCAGTTTCTTCCCACAGTCCAAATATGTGCAAGTCAGGTGAATTGGCCATGCTAAATTGCCCATAGTGTTAGGTGCGTTAGTCAAAGGGAAATAGGTCTGGGAGGGTTACTCTTTGGAGGGTCGATGTGGACTTGTTGGGCCGAAGGACTTGTTTCCGCACTGTAGGAAATCTAATCTAACTGATGAACTATAATTAGACTGAATGCAATTCATGTTGTCATTTTAACAGGAGCAAATTCAAGTACCAGGACTTTCTCAGTGACAGGTAATCTCCTTTTTAATTCATTCTCAGAGTGAGAGTATCATCAATGTTGAATTTGAGAAGTGGCAAGCTGGTTTCATGAACTACTGCAGCCTGCAAGGCAAAGATTGTGGTCCACTGAAAATGAAGGAACAGCGATGTATTCTGGAGGTGGGATGGGTGTGTATCATGCAGGTATGGTGGAGGTGCTATTGGAACTACTCATAGGGGCATCTACAATTCACACCAGCATTAGTCAAATTGACAAGACCAGAGACTAGTGGAGAAGCTTCCTTAGTCCTGGCAGAAACACCTAGGAACATAAGGAGGCCATCTAGCCTATCAGACTTGTTTTGCAATTCAATTAGATTCTTGCTAATCTGAACCTTAACTCAGAGAAAGTGAGGACTGCAGATGTTGGAGGCCAGAGTTGAAAAGTGTGGTGCTGGAAAAGCGCAGCAGGCCAGGCAGCATCCGAGGAGCAGGAGAATCGATGTTTCGGGCATAAGCCCTTCTTCAGGAATGAGGCTGGTGTGCCAAGCAGGCTGATAAAAGAGGTGGGGGTGGGAGGGGCGCTGGGAATACGATAGGTGGAAGGAGGTGAGGGTGAGGGTGAAAGGCCGGAGAGGGGGTGGGGGCGGAGAGGTCGGGAAGAAGACTGCAGGTCAAGAGGGCGGTGCTGAAT
>NC_057711.1:112241151-112254372 GCF_004010195.1 Chiloscyllium plagiosum | reverse complement strand
TCAGAGGGTGGGCGAGAGTCCTGGTTGAAGAAGTAGGTGCGGGGGCGAAGGTGGCGGAAGAAATGCTCGATCTCTCGCTACGTGTCAAACTCATTGATCTGGGACGTGTGGGGGATGAAGGTGAGGCCTCTGCTGAGGACTGATCGTTCATCCTCAGAGAGGGGGAGGTCTGGAGGGATGGTGAAAATACGGCAGGGCTGGGAGCTAGGACCTGGTGTGGGGCTGGAGCTGGGAGTGGGGGTGGAGTTAAGCGTGAGGGCGGAGATCGACGTGGGGGCAGAAATTAACTCAGTCTAATCATCTTGGTCGTGGACAGTTGTTGGTAGTGGAATATCCTTCTAAATAAAATAACAGCTCATTTGGGACACTGAAAGCAATACTAGCCAATTGAATGGCATGCTGGGAAAACAGTCTAACTGAACAGTTGCTGGGAATTGGATCAGGCCAGGTGGTCATGTATGCAAACTTGTTACCTTGGTTGATTATATTGCACTGCGTAGGTGTTAATGAGACAATGGAACAGTGATATTAAGCTAGGAAGCTTGCAGCATTCATTGTCAAATTGAAGAAAGCTGGGCAGTTATGCAAGCCAATCACTGACCAGCGAAAGGGTTATTGAAGAGATGATGCAGCAAAGTTTCAGGTGGAGCAATAGACCGGAGTTTCAGTAGAACTGTTTTTGAGACAGCTCGACTCATAGGGTCAGCTCAATCAATAGGGAAAATTGCAATATCCAATACTGTCTTTTGCAACACCTTTCCTCAGATAGAAACTCAATTTAAATTATGTTAAATATATTGTTACATCAAACTACTGCTAAGCCACTGGACTCAGAAAATACCCAGATAACTAGTTAAAAGAAGCCACTCAAATCAGAGGGACCTCTCACACACGCCAGAGAAATCAGGACCAAGAAGCAGGAACTTTGGGAGCAAGAAGTGTAACCTCCAGTTCAACCAGCTGTAATCGGGGTAGTGTATACTTTTTAACATCTTGCACCCCCAAAGCAGATTTTAAACTAATGTCTGGGCATAAATATTAAAGAATTTCAGCATCCACAGTGTTTTGCTTTTTGTTAATCCTAGAAACTATTCTTCCTTTTCATGTATTTTTAAAATAATTAGAAATGATTTTGTGAGCATATTAATATTGTAATGGCAGTTTCCATCTACAAGGGTACTTGGGATATTAGAGAATAAAACTAGTTTTGTAACGTGGTATATATATTTATCCCGCATTTCAACCATAATAAATCACATCTTATGGTAAACCACATCTCATTATTAGTGTAAAATGAGTCGCATGAAGTAAGAAGATCAGACCATAAAAAAACAAACCTTACACAGTGATACGGTGAACAGCCTGCCAGTAATTTTTATAGAAGCCACTGCTCAAAATGGTTGCTATTGTTGAAAGACATGACAATTTTCTTATGGGTCAGCTATATAGCACTTGTGTATCATTCAGAAGGTCATTAATTTAACATCCACTCCTGACAGTTGAGCACAGAATCCAAGGATAACACTCCAAGTGTGTGGTTGAGAGAGAGTGCTGCACTGTTGGAGGTGCCATCCTTCAAATGAGAAACAACCTTGTCTGCTCCCACAGGTGGGCATAGAAGAATCCCATGGCCATGGCTTTGAAAATGAACAGAGAAGTTCTGGTCAATACTTGTCCCTCAACTCAACCATCATTAAAAAGCAGACAATTTGTTCACTATCATCTTGCTTTTTGAGGGATTTTACTGCTGCAACTCTTGGGTTACAACACCAACTACACTTCCAAAAGCACTTCAGGAGTTCCAAAGTTAGGGAAATATAAATTTGAATCTGTCCTAAGGATTCTGACAAGTATGAAATGCAGACAAATTATTTTGTATTCCTGACAAAAGGGGCATCAAGCATCAAAAGGATAATATCATTACATGTTGTGAAGACGGACCCTTAATCTGCAGTTTCCATCATGTTTGCCTCAGATTTTTCCCTCACACGTGACATTTGATGGCTCAACCTGGGTTTACACTTGTCATGCCCACTTGCACATTTATTATTTCATGGAAAACCACATCAAAGAACAGCTGGCAGAGGCTCAATCAGACAGATGTTTGGTGTTAGTTTTATATATCCAATGCTCATCCAGAAAGATGGCTTGAGGAAGTGATCGTAGATGGAAACGGTCATTACAACTTTGATATGCTCACAATGTAATTTCTAATTGTCTTAAATATGTGAAAAAGTAGAGTAGTTTCTAGGATTAACTAAAATCAAAACACTGAAGATCTGAAAATCTGAAATAAAAACTCTGCAGGTCTGACAGCAAGTCAGATATACTGTTTCAAATCTGGTATAATACTGCTTCAGAAGAAAGTGAGGACTGCAGATGCTGGAGATCAGAGTTGAGATTGTGGTGCTGGAAAAGCACAGCAGGTCAGGCAACATCCGAGGAGCAGGAGAATCAACATTTTGGGCATAAGTACTTTCCCAACCAAACTGACACCAGGATTAGTGAAAGAGAAAGGACCTGGAATTCAATAGCAGCTGTCACAACATCAGGACATTCCAAAGTGCTTTACAGGCAATGAGGTATTTTTTTGGAAGTTCAGTCAGCAATGTGACTTTGGGAATCGCAGGAGTCAATTGCATGCAGCAAGTTTCACAAACACTCATAAGATAATTGGTCTAATCATGGTGATGAGGCCTGGGGCCCATAAGTAGAATGCAGCCACCAATCCTTCTTCCAGTGCTGGTCTAGGGAATTTCCAGTAGCTTCTGCTGAATGGCAAACCACAAATAAATTTCAGCGTAAGTGACATTTATCCTAAGTAACAAGATTAGGTTTATTACATCTCAATAACAAGGTACAGGTTACATTATACTGATAATGAGGAACAAATGACATGGTTGTCTCCAATTAGAATTGCCCAGACACCACAAGATGCTTAACACTATTTAAGACTCACCTGTGGCTATGCTAATTTGAATTTGTTTTTAGTGATATTAGTTGAGGGGAAATTTTGGTGCAGGATGCAAGAGGGAAACTTGCCTGCTCTTCTTCAAAATTGCGTTGGGAATCTTTTATGCTCCTCAGAAGGGGCAAAGCAGAGCTCTGCATGGTTTAACATCTCTCTCAAAAGCAAAGGTGATGGAAAAAAAAGAGTGGTTTACTAAGCAGTTTTGCCAAAGAAAGAAAGAGCAAGTCCACACCATTGGCTTTTTAAAGAAAGTAATACTATGGAATAATTAACAAGGTGATAAATTTTTGTGTGGTTTGTAACTACTGAATCTTATCAAAGGGATTGGTTATGACTGTCAATGGTTCCATCTTATTTTCCAACAGGCAGAATATTCCAACCGGGAAGGCAGGCCAAAATACTGTCTGCTCCAGGGTTTGACAAATAAAATCAAAATTGTGCACCATTGTCCAAAGGGCCTTTCAGTTTCATGAGGGCAGTGAACAATTTTTTGGGGATTTTTCTTTTATCAAAGCCACAATATAGTGACAACACATAGGGAAGTTCTCACCTGCAAAAGAGGGAGAGTGGAAAAGCAGGCAGCCGAGAACATTTGTACCTTTGGCCAACACGTCAGTTTGCAGGCACCACTCTGCACTGAACAGCATCTTTCTGCCTCAGCCAACCCCTTCCTTAGCCGTCAGAAGGACGGCTTGTCTATTAAGCAGCAGGAAATGATTAACGGTGAGTAGAAAGCCAATTAAAGCAAATGAAATGCTGGGGAAAAGTTGGGAGAGACATGTGTGTTAACTCCCTGACACTTTATTCACTAGAGAGAACATTCATGGCGATCAACTTTTAACGAGGTGGGCAGTCTGTTCCGCAGGGTAACCTCCTTCAGTCCATAACACCTCCGATTCTGCAGTCTTCCAATTCTGGCCTCTTTCGCATTTCCAATTTGAATTGTTCCATTTTTTTGGAAGCCACGTTTTCAGCTGTTTACTGACCTCAGCTCTGGAATTCTCTCTGTGCACCTAACTCTTCACCTTTCCACCTCTCTCTTTTTCCTTTAAGCTGTTCCTTAAACCATAGCCCTTTGACTAATCTATGGCCTGATTCTATTTGGCCATCTTTGCCCCAGATTCTTTTGGTCACCAGGCTGTTGTTTCCTCAAGATGACAGCAGTGGGAGGGTAGGACGTGTTCGGGCTGTGTGCTGATACGCTCCTGCTCCTGCCCTTGCTCACCTGGTCGGCCACATTCTCCTTTGGTTTTTTTTTGTTTTGTTTCTTCATTTCTCTTTCGTATCAAAGTTTACCTTTTCTTCTTTTCTGTGGCTATGGTAGAGAAAGATGATTGCGAGGGCAGCAAAGTGGTGGATCCGGATGTCAGTTCCTCATGGCCATAATGGTCACAGCTTTATCAAAGGCTTCACTGTCGATGGGTCTGGTATGTTCCTCCTGGTGGTGGTGCAGCAGTTTCAGCGGTGGCTGCAGCAGTAGTGGCACAGTGGTTCCAGTTCGTTCCCCGTGGCTATGGCGGTGACGTGGTGGCAATGTGGCAGTTTTGGGTGGCGATGGCAGTGGTGATGACTTCAACATTGGTGACGTAGTGTGTCTGCTTTGTCCCTCCTTGCTATGGCAGTGATGCAGTGACTTCTGAATTGGCTTTGGCAGTGTAATGTGGTGGGTCTGGTCCAGAATCCATAATCAGTCCAGAAACTCAGAATCAACAGAAGGAACAAAGATTAACTTTGTCCTAACTTTGTCTCCATTATTTCTTTTTATAGTTTCTCTAATCAAAATGCTGCCAAGCTGTGGCAACTTATACACTTCGCAACATATTTTCAGAAGTACAAGTGATAATAAATTGCTGTTCTATTCTATTCCTTATATGACTTGGTGCCTGTTTGGTAAATTGTTTTTTGTGCATGGCTCCATGGGATAATCTACTATGTTAAAGATGTTGAAGGCTAATTGCTATTTTTGTTTGGTCTGAAACAAGAAAGCAAAGGAGAAAATCTCCTTGCCTTTTATATAACTAATCATATTTCATAATAATTAATGTGATAACATGAATGACACAGCTCACACTGTTTAGAATACATGGAGCAATTTCCCTCTCTAATAATACATATAGCAAGTTGTAAAATGAAATACTAAATGAAATTTTGAAATAACTGCAATAACAATCAAATCAAATGTGTTAACCATATCATGCCAGAGCAAATGACATTGAATAAGAGATTTTTAAAAAGACACACTTTGCATTTGTATAGCATCCTTCCAAGCTTTGCAGCCAATGAAATTATTTGACATACAAATACTGTTGTAATTTAGGGAATGTAGCAGCCAATTTGCTCATAACAAACTGCTAAAAACAGCACTTCAATACCAAATGGGTAATTTGTACTGTTGGTTGATGGATGGATGACAATTCCCTACTCTTTGAAACTGTACATTCGGGTGTGCTGTGTCGGTTCAGGGTGAAACCTTGCTAATGAGTGCAGCGTACATTGCAAGGATGTGGCCTAGACCCATAGAATTATATTCAATGAAGAAAAGAGCAAAATAAATTACAGGAGGGAGAAAATGACAAAGTAATGCTTTGATGTGGAGAGACACTAGATTCTCCATCTTTCTGGACTATTTCTGTTTTCCATTTGATAAACTGGGTCACATATTTATGGCATAATTTGAAAGGATCTGACTTGCGACTTAAAATAATCATACCTACAAAATTGAGCAACTCAATTGTAGTCTTTTACATTGCTGCTTGTTTTGATCTGAACCAACCACAATCCTTTGAGAAGACTTTGATTTAAACGACCCATTTACACTGACAATGCTCAAATACCGATACGTTGCTAACTTGGCCAAACAGCAAGGGATGCTGGATACATTGGCCACGTAAAACTCTAAAGTCACAAAATCCACACACCAGACCCGAAGCAAACACTGCAGCCAGATGCTAATGACATTAGCATAATGTAAAAGGCAACAGTTATCATGGACAGACATACCCCGACAATTTATGCATGAAACAAGGGAAGGGCCCAGACAGAAAGGCACTGGGTCCTGCTGCACAAAGAAACAAATAGTAGCAAGTCATCCAAACTACTAGGTGTGTCTCCCTGATTGGCCAGAACTATAAAAAGTTCCAGAAATCCATCCAAAAAGGTCTAAAAACAGGGTTCCCCTGCAGACCAAGCTCTTTCAAATCT
Organism: Chiloscyllium plagiosum; assembly: GCF_004010195.1. Taxonomy (NCBI): domain Eukaryota; kingdom Metazoa; phylum Chordata; class Chondrichthyes; order Orectolobiformes; family Hemiscylliidae; genus Chiloscyllium; species Chiloscyllium plagiosum. The sequence continues at coordinate 112,248,200 of NC_057711.1, read as the reverse complement.
TGTGGAGACCTTCCAAGGAGGCCTGCGTGGCAAGAGGCAGAGACCAGCTGACCATTCAGAGGGAGCTTCACAGACACAGAGACAGAGCCAGAGAGAAAGCCACTGCATACATCTATAAAAGACTTGGGAAGTATTTTAAGCTTAAGGAGCCAAATAGGATTAGAGATAATAAGTTGTGTATTAAAAGCTATTTTAGCATGCTTCCTAATAAAGTTGGAACTGTTTTGCATTGGTACCAGCTTGTGTTCGTAGAGAGAAAATTCATTCGTAAAATTCTGTTTGGAGTTGTCTACCTTATTTTAAGGAGAAATTAGACAACAGTACTTTGCATCACAGGCTAGATTGTGATGTTGTGTGATAGTGTAAACCAGAAAGTGGATTCAGACAGCTGCCCATCCTTATGTGGATTGAGTCGAGGAGAATGAAGAACTGGTTTGCTAACTCCAATTTTATACTGTTACCAAATGATGATCTACACAGAAATGTTTTTATAAAAGCTGACTGATTGTTATGTTGGCAAGATGAGAGTGGAGACGGTTTATAATGCTTTCCAATTGTTGTGGTTGCTGGACATATATGAGAATGATTCAATTATGCAATACACAAATCATCTCACCTTTTAACTGTGCCAAAGTCACACACGACTGTTTCTTCACCTAATGAAACAAAAACATACACCTTAAATTGTCACCTCACTTCCCAAAATGATGCACTTGGATTCGTTCTGAAGAACTTTTGAGAACAGGTTGGACCTGCCTAAGGATATCATAAATATAATTAAGTTACTAATAAGTGCAATAAGGAATTCAAGAGGAAGGTCTTTATCCCAAGCATGGTGAGAATGTAGACCTCACTGTTGTAGGTGCAATCCTCAACAGTGATCACCATACTGTATGAGGTTGTCTGCACTACTGCTAAACATGAGGGTATGTTTGTCACTACAGTCAGTGTTAGAAATGCAAGTCCCTTTTAGGCTCAAACAGGCCAGCTCCAGAGTTGATTGTCATACACACCCTTCAATCCATCGGATTCATGCTATAAAACATCCATTTACACTAATCCCATTGCTCAGAGCTTGGCCTGTAGTCAAGCATTCATCTAAATAATACTTAAATCTTTAAGGTTCCAACCCTAACCCCTTTCAGCCAATGAGTTCCAATATGTACAAACTTATGGATGAAAAACATTTTCCTCAAAACACCTTTAAACCTTCTGCACCTTAGCACCTTAAACTGTGCCCCTTGGTAATTCACTCTCCATTAAGAGGAAAGGTTTCTCCTTATCTATGTCCTCAAAACATTTTTTAAATCCAATCCTGGGATGAGAGCATCATTGGCTGCTTCAGCATTTATTGCCCATCTCTAGTTGCCCTTGAGAAGGTGGTGGTGAGCTGCCATCTTGAACTGTTGCAGTCCATTTGGCATGGGGACATCCACAATGCCATGTGGAAGCCATCTCCCAGATTTTGACCCAGCAACGTCGACTGAACTTTCTACACCTCAACCAAACCCCTTTCAGGCTTCACTGCTCAATATTGTTGGAGTAAACTTTTCAGAGATGTTATGACACACCGTTGGAACAGGCAAGACTTCAACCTCAGGCCTCATGGCCCGCAGGTAGGGATGCTACCACTAAACCACAACAGCCCACCTCCTCTCTTCCTTTTACATTATTGATACACCACCTCAGTACTTAACAAATTGTTGTTTGCTTTAATTTGTTAACTGGGTCATTCGGTGGTTGGTCTACAGAAAAAAAATCTTGACATGACTTCCGACTGCCTGCTTCTCTTCTACGGTTTGTGCCCAGATGGCCTCAGTGAGTGAGTGAGTGCACTCTGTCCACTAACACACTCAAAGCTTTCAGAGAGAGGTGGGCAATGTGAGGGCTGGCTTGCATCCACAACCTCTCCTATCCCACTTTGATTTAGTCCCCTCTCTTCTTTTCTACCTTCCCTTCATTTAAATATTTTTGCATTGTCCTGGTTCAGTGCTTGATAAGTATTACTTGTTGATTTGTTTAATTGTATGATTTTGGTGGTGAGTTACAAAAGAATAAAAGCTGGGTTCTTGTCATGATTCTTGAATGTCTGCTTTCCTCCCATTGGGGAGGGACTGGAATGGAGGGGAGGCGATGGCCTAGTGGTATTATCACTGGACTATTAATCCAGAGACCCAGGTATTGTTCTGGGGACCTGGGTTCGAATCCTGCCACAGCAGATGGTGGAATTTGAATTCAACAAAACTCTGGAAATAAGAATCTAACGATAACCATGAATCCATTGTTGATTGTTAGAAAGACCCAGAGAGGGAGGGACTCTGTCATCCTTGTCTGGCCTACATGTGACTCCAGACCCACAGCAATGTGGTTGACTCTTAACTGCCCTCTGGGAATTAGGGATGGACAACAAATGCTGGCCTAGCTATGCCCTCATCCCATGAATGAATAAAGAATTGGCTACTTTCAGGCCCAATATCCTTAAAGCATTGAGAGAGAGAGAAGTGTGCATTACTAGGGCAATGGAATGAATTATTTCCCTCACTGACACCATTTTGTTTTAACCCTTCCCTTGTTTACCCTCTTATTTTTGTTTACTTTTTGCTATCATCACAATGCAGCAATTATTAATTCTTATTTACTAATTGATGAATTGGATCTTCAAAAAAAACTGGATTTTTTTTTAAACAGGTGGGCACTATAGAGATGGAATGTATTATCTCCCCCACCAACCTCATTTTGATTTTATTCACCCCCCTCCCCCCACGTTGGTTTTGCCTTTTGGTTTGATTTTGGTTATTTTTACACTAAAAATTCTAAGCACTGGTGAGCAGTGCATGTAATTTGGTGATTGTGTTTGGTAATTTGATGATGGGTCTATTCTTTGAAAAAGATAAAGCGGAGTTCTTCCACAGTTGGGTGTTGATTTCTGGACAGGAAAAAGATCCAGAGGGGGAAAAAGTGAAAACAAATGTTTTACTAATCTATCGATTTACAATGGGAAAATGCTGAAAAATTATTGGGGTTATAACACGACACTTAGAAAATCTCTACCCATTCAAAGAAAATCAACATGGTTTTCTGAAATGGAAATAGTGATTAATTAGTTTTTTTGGAGTCTTGAGGAAGTGGATAAAGTGGATCCAATGCATAGTGCTTACTTTAATGTGGCACTTCGCCAAATGCATTCTGGAAATTTAAGCTTACCAGACAAAATAATGGACAAAATAAATAATAAATACAATAAAACCTTTGTATATCTATGAAAGTCTTTTGTTGCCTAATTCAAAATGAATGTTGGTGTATGAAGCTCTCTCCTTTGAGGATGGTGGTCATTGAGGAAAACCACTCAATAATTTAGCAAAAAGTTGTCATTTATTGGCTGTTAGCAACTACATCCAACTCACACTGTTATGATACACATTGTAAAACCTGTGCAGGGACACCAGTGTTCTTACATCATTGACACAATAAAAAGATACACTGACAGAGGCAAAAAGTCTCCCTCTTATGGGAACAGTTGAAGCGCAAAGATATTCTGAACTATCTGAACTATTAGCTGAAGAAAACGTTCTGCTACAGTTCTCCTCCCACCAAGTCTATATGATATCACCATAGGGGGTGATACTTCAGGCACTCTTCAGTGTTAACTCTTTCAGACAATTATACCCTTTCAGACACTCAGTACCACAGAGAATGGTGGAGGTGAACAGATTGACACATTTAATCAAAAGATAGACAATGTGACAATTGTAAAAAAGAAAAATGTCTAGAGGAACAAAATTATTCTGATAAAGATAATGAGGCATTGAGCGTGGTTTTCCTCGGTATCCCTTGCTCTTTAATAACTGTCAAGATGATTGAACAACTCCATTTTCTATTGCTGTATGTTGAGAAGTCAGTAGGCAGCCCCATCTAGTGGGCTGCTACAGTATAGCTCAAGCAAACCAAATTGATTTTGAAAGTTTTTGTTTTTATCATGATAAAGGCGGTCAGCATTACGGGATTCAACTATTGCTGAAAAAGAGATGCATTTTGTCAAAGCTTTTCAACTTGTATTCATCAGGATAATTCACAAGAAAAGCCAAAGGGAATGTACTATTTATACTGCACAGGAGGAAAGTGCTGATTGATTAGCAATTGGACTTTGATTGGTACAGATATTGCCATAGAGAATGCAGCAGGTAATGATGACTGACAGTTAATTGTTAAGCCTCATTTAAATATTAAACCAGGCAAGTTGAAAGAGGATCGCTGAGGGCAGAGTGGTAGACATGATCTATATGGACTTCAGTAAGGTATTTAACAAGGTTCCTCATGGGAGAACTGTTTGCAAGGTTACATCTCATGGAATACAGGGAGAACTAGCCATTTGGATTCAGAACTGGCCCAAAGGTAGTGGTGGAGGGTTGCTTTTCAGACTGGAGGCCTTTGACCAGTGTTGTGCCACAAGGATCGGTGCTGGGTCCATGGCTTTTCATCATTTATATAAATGATTTGGATGTGAGCATAAAAGGTATAGTTAGTAACTTTACAGATGACACCAAAATTGGAGGTGTAGTGGACAGTGAAGAAAGTTACCTCAGAGTACAACTGAATCTTGATCAGAAAGGCCAATGGGCTGAGGAGTGGCAGATAGAGTCTAATTTAGATAAATCGGAGGTGCTGTATTTTGGAAAGGCAAATCAAGGCAGAACTTATACACTTAATGGTAAGGTCCTGGGGAGTGTTGCAGAGTGACATCGGAGTGCAGGTTCATGGCTCCTTGAAAGTTGATAGGTGAGAGCATTGAGTATAGGAGTTGGGAGATCATGTTGCGACTGTACAAAACATTGGTTAAGCCACTTTTGGAACATTACGTGCAAGTTTGGTCTCCTTTCTATCAGAAGGATGTTGTGAAACATGAAAGGGTTCAGAAAAGATTTACAAGGACGTTGCCAGGGTTGGAGGATTTGAGCTTTAAGGAGAGGCTGAATAGGCTGGGGCTGTTTTTCCTGGAGCGTTGGAGACTAAGGGGTGACCTTATAGAGGTTTATAAAATCATGAGAGGCATGGATAAGATAAATAGACAAGGTCTTTTCCCTGGGGTGGGAGTGTCCAGAATTAGAGGGTATAGGTTTAGGGTGAGAGGGGAAAAATCTAAAAAGGACAAGGGGCAACTGTTTCACACAGAGGGTGGTGTGTATGGAATGAGCTACCAGACCCAGTGGTGGAGGCTGGTACAATTACAACATTTAAAAGGCATCTAGATGGGTATATGAATAGGAAGGGTTTACAGGGATATGGCCCAAGTGCTGAACTAGATTTGGTTAGGATATCTGGTTGGCATGGACGAGTTGGACCAAAGCGTCTGTTTCTGTGCTGTACATCTCTATGACTCTATAACTTTGAATGGTTAAGCCACTGGCCTGAGAAAATGGCTGTCACCTATAGAGTTGTCACAAGCCATGTGTGTAAATGTTCTTTCTGAATGCAAAGAACAAGGTCCTGCATATTATTGTATGCAATTTTCAGTTCATGCATGTGACTTCAAACACTATACAATTGTAGGAAACAGTCCTACTTTTATATAAATCAACCAAATTTTTGTTCACTCACTAATCTATCCATATCATCTTGCAGACTCCAGATATCCTCTATACAACTTACTTTCCTAGCTATTTTCATATCATCGGCAAGTTTAATAAACATACGTTTGGTCTCCACATCCAAGTAATTTATATAGATTATAAATAATTGAGGTGTCAATGCTGTTGTATATCATATCCTGCCAACTCATAAATGACCCATTTATGCCCACTCTCTGCTTTTTATTAGATAACCAATCCTCTACCCCTGCAAATCTGTTACCTTCTACACCAGGAGCTCTTATTTTGTGTAGTAACCTTTGATGAGGCAACTTGTCAATGGAATTCTGGAAATCTAAGTTCACCATATCCACCAGGTCCACTTTATCCCTGTTGCTTCTTACTTCCTCAAAGAACACTAATAAATTAATCAAACAAGACTTCCATTTTAGCCAGCTACATTGTCTCTTCCTGAATGGGTACAGATTTCCACAGAGACCTGTTGTAATCTTCTTAATAATAGACCAGCAATGACCCTATGATAGATGCTAAAACGGCTGACCTCTATTTCCCCGCTTTCTGCATTCCTCCCTTCTTGGGTATAGGAGTCACATGTGCTTTTTTTCAATCTATTGGGATCTTCTCAGAATCTAGGGAGTTTTGGAAAATTAAAACCAATGCTTCAACAAATCAGCAGCCATTTTGTCAACACTCACATGATTGTGAAGACTCCTATCAGATCTTCTCTTGGTCTTCTTCAAGGAGAACCTTTCCAACCTATTCCCCATAACTGAGGTTTCTCATCCTGGAGTCATTCTTATAAATCTATCCCAATGCATTTGCATTCTTCCTGAATTGTGGCCCCTAGAACTACATACAATACTCCAGCTGAGATCGAACAATGTCACATATAAAGTTCATTATAATCTCCCTGTTCCTGTACTCTTTGCCCCTATTTATCAAGCCTAGAATACTGGATGCTTTATTAACAGCCCTCTATACCCATGCTGCCCCTTTAATGACTTTCAGGTCTTTCTGTTCCTGCACCCCTTTAAAATTTTATCCTTTAGTTCATACGATCTTTGTATCAAAGTGTATCACATTACATGTTTCCACATAGAACTTCATCTATCACTGTTCTTCCACTCCACCAACTTGTAAATACCTATTTGAAGCTCGACATTATTCTCCTCACAGTTTACAATTCTCCCAAGTTTTGTGCCATCCATAAGCTCTGAAATTGAGATCAATATCAGGAAACGCAAAGTTTCCATTCAACTCCCCACATACGTTCGAGACACCACCCACGCCCTCTACCTCCTCAAGACTTCCGTTTCCCCGGCCCCCAACGCCTCATCTTCACTATGGATATCCAATCCCTCTACACCTCCATCCGCCATGACCAGGGCCTCCAAGCCCTCCGTTTTTTCCTTTCCAAACGTTCCCAACAGTACCCTTCCACCGACACACTCATTCGTTTGGCTG
>NC_057711.1:112211640-112239961 GCF_004010195.1 Chiloscyllium plagiosum | reverse complement strand
CCCCCCCCCTCCTCTAGCTTATCTCTCCACGCTTCAGGCTCTCTGCCTTTATTCCTGATGAAGGGCTTTTGCCCGAAACGTCGATTTTGCCTGTCCTCGGATGCTGCCTGAACTGCTGTGCTCTTCCAGCACCACTAATCCAGAATTCCATTACCAATGCCTATGGATCTCCACTACAATCTGAGGGTTTACCTTTTCTTTCCCAGCCTCGAAACCTTTAAGGTGCAACTTGCATGGTGAGAGTTTTCCTGCAGAGTCCTCCCTCCAATTATAACCATGGAAATCTCCCAGCCTTGTTCCAACTCCCACCTGATCCAACTATGTTCCTATACACGGAACCAGACTTTACTTTTGGCTTCTAGCTTTTTCTTTCTCTCTCTCACACTCATGAATCACATAGTCTTGTATCCATCAGTAAATGTTGCCTACCTGACCTAGGGAACCCAAATCTCATCCATCTTGGGACTAAATGGGCAGATTGCATGATTGTGTACAATCTACCATTGCCAAGATCTTTCTGGGATTTTTGTGACCTGTAGTCTATCCACTATTAGCACACAAGCTGCTGCCATTATCCTCTGCCTAGAGGGTGTGTCAGTGGGTTAGTCAAACAAAACTCCAGATTCTAATGCCCTGACACTTGGGTTTGAATTATAAATTTAAATTGAATAAAAAGCTAGCCTAATGGCTACCAGGTAACCACTACTGTAAAAAAAATCCTGTTGACTAAAGTCCTTTAGGGAAAGGAAACTTGCTATATTTACCCAGTATGGCCCATATACAACTCCAGACTCAAAGCAATGTGGTTGACTACCTGCTGGAAAATTCAAGCAAGTGACTCAGTTCTAAGGCAATTAGGGATGGCCAATAAATGCTGACCTAGCCAGCCATGCCCATATTCCATGAATGAAGAGATTTTTGAAAAACTGTCCCCTCTTCCAGTAAAACAATCTGTATCCCATTTAAACACGAGCAATCAAACCACAAAGGTTTGCAGTTAGGAAGACTTCAGAACAGCTCACAAAAACCCTACTTTTCACCTTAAATTAAGGGCACAGTTCGAAACCATAACCACCTTATAAATGTAACACTCTACATGTTTGTTCATGTCCCCATCTGCCAGCTCAATGCAGCATCAGTCCCCTATGCCCCTGTGTGTCAGACTGGCCTCACACAAATAATTTTAATGGATAACAATATTTTGTTCTAAAACAATTTTTAAAAGTGTCACGTGAAAGCACTTTTCCAGAAAGAATCAACTTACGTAATTCCATTCACTGATTGTTTTCAGCAGGAAGTGGTAGTTCTTGCCATTTTCTAAAGCTGCGTTATAATACTCTCTGTAGTACAGTCGGTCTCCCACAGAAAACTGCATCCCATCCTCAACATCTGTTGCCACAAATTCTGCAGTGACGTATGGTTCTCTGCCCTTTCTGTGGCCAAAGAAGTTTCTCATGGTTTGGGAATTGCAATTGAATGAGTGCTGCAGATGCAAGGGCAGAACAACGACCTGATAAAAGCTAAACAGGGAGGTGGGGAGGGAATAAATTGGATCAAAAATGAATCAAGCAAGTGCTATGAGGTGCGTAGAAAAAAATCACATTACAACACTTACTGACTTTGCAGAAATAATAATGATCGATGAGCTCCTTTAATTTCTACCTTGTGCTCATTTCATATTTTAATTGTTCAACTTAAACTGTTGTGCCTTCAGCTGCCTGAGTCCTAACCTGTGAGTATTTCCTTCCCAGCCTCACTGTGTCTTCTTCTGCCTTTAAGGTTCTCCTTAAAAATCACTGACCAAAATTTTGGTAATTTGTCCTAGTATTTGTTTATATGGCCTGGTGACAATTCTTGCTTGACAAATTGCTCCCATGAAGCACTCTGGCACCAGTTTACGGCAGTAAAGGTGCAACAATAACGCACACTGGTTGTTGTTGCAGCCTGTCAAGAAAGTGAAATGAACATTTCCAGCTGTGCCACCACTATGTACAGAGTGGATCAGTGAGTCTCAGTGTTGACCCTCTCCATGACTGTCAGATAGAGGTACTGTCACTGGACTAGTCAACCAGAACCTCGGGCTAAGGTTTTAGAGACCTAGGTTCGAATTACATCATACAAGATGGTGAAACTTGCATTAAAAAACACTGGAATAAAGTGTCTAATGGAGCGCATGTAACCTCTGTCGATTGCTGTAAAAACCCAGTTGGGTTTGTGAGTGAATCTTACAGATCCAGCTCCCAAACTTCTGGTCAGTCACTTTCATGCCAAGAGTCAATGCAGATGGTGAGAAAATTAGAGAGAATGCTGGTGATTACTCTCACGTTAAATTCATCACTATTCATCTCTCGCTAATGATGAGAAAGCAGTCCTAATCATTTGAGGCTATGGTGCTAGCTATAATTATTATATTACTAATATGATTAATATTATTGGCAGCATGTGGCTCAGTGGTTAGCACTGCTGCCTCACAGCATCCAGGACCTAGGTTTGAGTCCACCGCTGCGTGATTGTCTGCGTGGAGCTTGCATGTTCTCCCAGTGTCTTTGTGGGTTTCCTCCAGGTGCTCTGGCTTTCTTCCACAGTGTGTAGGGATGTGCAGGCTAGGTGGGTTAGCCATGAGTAATGCAGGGTTAAGGGGACAGGGCGAAATTCTGGGTCTGGGTGGAATGCTCTTCAGAGAGTCGGTGCAGACTTGATGGGCCGAATGCCTCTTTTCACACAGTCGAGATTCTATGATTATATTAAACTATTAACACTATTTGCGATGTTGGTTGAGGGATAACCATTCCCACCTCAGGCGACTGACTGTGTGGAGTTTGCACATTCTCCCCGTGTCTGCGTGGGTTTCTTCTGGGTGCTCCGGTTTCCTCCCACAGTCCAAAAATGTGCAGGTTAGGTGAATTGGCCATGATAAATTGTCTGTAGTGTTAGGTGAAGGGGTGAAATGTAGGGGAATGGGTCTGAGGTGGGTTGCGCTTCGGCGAGTCGGTGTGGACTTGTTGGGCCGAAGGGCCTGTTTCCACGCTGTAAGTAATCTAATCTAATCATTGACAGAGAACCTTGTGGGGACATCCCTCCCCCAACTCTTCAAACAACTCACTCAATTATTTTGAACCCACCTGAGGAAGGGGGGGGCAGTTTAACATCACACCCAAAAACTGTCACCTCTGACATCGTCGGGCTGCACTGGAGGTGTCTGCCTACATTGTGGGCTCGTCTCTCCAATGGGGGCACAAGCTTTCAAATTCATCCATTGGACAGCTCCCATACTGAACCAAGACTGGCATGCTGCAAGTGCAATTCTTGCTCATGTCAGTTTTTTTTAAAAATAAAAATCTGAGACACTCACCTGATTGGTCCATTTTTATTTTCCACCCGTCGGAGGCGGATTGGTGGAAGGGTTTGCTCTGCAATCATAACCTGTACATCAGGCACTGGAGGGTCTAAAATAAAGAAAAATATGTTAAGAGCAAACAACAGAGCTAAGGTAAAGTTCTGGTTGTGTTAAAAAGCTCATTCAAGAGAAAAGGAGGAATGTGGGCGTAAACTACTGCCACAGTTGGTAATCTGAAATAAAAACAAAATGGCTGAAACACTCAACAGGTCAGCTGGAGGAGAATTAAAATAACCACTTTTCTGTACCACGTTTTGTCATGTACAGTCAACATTTTTACTATTTCACTTTATCAGAGCTTAATTTTTATTCTCTACCATCCCTCATCTTTTTCACACCTTTGTACTGACTCAAAATTGCAACTTTGTTGACTTATTCTTTTACAGGATCAGTGCCCAATGGAAGGTCAATTTTAAGCTAATTGGTGCTAATATTAACAGTGAGTGCTGTGCTGAGAATCTTAAAAGGTTAAAGTGGAGTCCTGTATCTTGAGAAGCAAATGCACATTATGCATTATATATATTTAGCATGGACACAAAGCTGATGGACATCTTTACTATTTATATTAGAATGGACAAACAAATTGAACTCCAAGGTCATACAAGCCATGACTGACCTTAACACTAATGTAGGATAGAACTTGCTCTTCTGAAATAGAATTATTGTACAAATAATAGATCCCAGATCATGCAATTGTTGTTGCTTCGACTATTTAAAAACATTTTTTGAAAAGAAAAATTCAACATTTGCTCACTTGGCCTCAATAATTAAACAATTGATAGTTAAAATCCCATTGTTATCACGGGAATGCATTCATGATGAATCCAGCAAAAGATAAGCACATTTTATAATGGAGGTCAACTGTAAAAGTTCAAACCATCCAAACTTTTGATCCCTAAAGTACACAGTGTAAGATAAAATTCAATAGAATTCACTGAAAGCAATGTTCTTTTTATTAAATATAAAGATTTTCTACTAGAGAAACAGTGCAATAAAACCTACAAATGTACAAACATTAACACACCAACGCTTGTTATAAAGCATCTCCAGCAGAAGATAGTAAATAGGCTTGGAGATGGAATTGGTGGAGGATTACCTGAAGGGCCATCAACATGCATACAGTGGACAAGATGAATGTCTATTTCAAAGTGGCAGCAGATAAAAACGCCTATTATTGACTGCTTTGTCTTTTTCTTTCAAATTCTGTCAAGTTTCCAGTAAGGAGCAACACCAGTGTCAATCACTCTGTAAAAGATGATGTTTCCTTATCAGTTGATCTCAAAGTCTGCCATTATATCTCAGGTTTATGTTCAGCCTTCTGATTCTCTCCCTTTTCCTCCTCCTCTTTTTAATCACATGATTTAATCAGCCCTGTCAATTCTTCAGCAGAGAGTTCCACACGATGAGACTGAAGCAACTCCTTCTGTGGTCAGGTCCTCAAATCGCTGTCCTCCTGCTCGCTCTGATTAGTCACCAACCTTGGCTCCTTCAATATCTCTAGCGAGGAACCCTGTGAAATTTTCCTAGTCTTGGGCCCGACGTGTCCTAGCAGGAATTAATAGTTAATTTTCTAACCTCGTCCCATGAGCCTTTAATTATCCCTCTCGATGCCACTATGTTGAATCCTTTCTGACAGTGACACACAGTGGTTGAAAGGTTTCTTTACACAAACTTGGGAACGCAGCTGAAACTTCCAAGGCTATCATCAGCTTTGAAGGTTGCAATGACCTTCTGGTGCACCGGCTGCATGATTGAGCTCGTATTTGGAGATAAAAACAAAAGCTCAGTGTCTGGATGAGAGGGTGGGTGGATGGTCAGGTGCATTATCAAGGAACAGCAAGTTATTTCTTATCAAGCAAGTCCTTACGTCCGGCTAAAAGCAATTCTCAAACCAGTCACCAAACACCACTGTTTCCCTTCCAGCATATGAGCAGATAAAGTTATTTTTCTTGCCAGGTTCGAAGGTTTTCAAACCTATAGCATTGAAGCTAGTCACACCGGCGCACAGCAACTGTATTAGCCTATACTCTGCTGCTTTGAAATCAGCTGCTGTCCCTTCTTCCTTTGTTACGGTAGGTGCTATCTGCCTTTCTCTTCCTGAACAGACTTCATTTGTGTTAAAGACCTGCCTTGACTGGTACCGTCTGTTCTGATTGCCAGCTCCCTTCTGGAACTCTCTCTGGCCATATTTTCAACTGAGACAGCCTCCTGACCAACCTCACATTGTGGACCAAAATGCCCAAAATGCCCTTTCAACCGTTCAAACCACCCTCTCCACAGGATGAACATTCTCGGGAAGAGGACCCCTCATGCCCTCCTTCATTGTCACTGTTGTTATCAATGGCACCAGTTCGCTATTAGCTCTATGTGCTGCTACAATTCAAGCACCTCACTCTTAATTATTGAACCATTTACTCATACCTTTTCCTGATACTTAGAGTTAAAATTAGGTGTTCTTGTCATGTGTACTCAAGTACAGGGATACAGGAGTACAGCGAAAAGTGTATGATCTCACCATTCACACCACCATCTTAGGTACAAGGTACCCAGGTACAAAATCTTACGTCAACAGTAGAAAAATAAAGAAAGTTCAACATTATAGTTCTTCTCAGTATAAAGTATAAGAAATACAAATTCCAAATGACAACCTTCCTTTAGCCAAGGGCCTGCAGTCGCTCCATGCTGGGCTTTCCCCAAGAAGACTCTAGTTCTCTCCTTGCCCCCATGCTGGGTTCGGTCTCCTGCCTCCCCAATTTCCCAGCCACACCTGGTTCGATTCCCTCTGCCCCCCACTCTGCACTGGGCTTGATCTCCTCCCCTAACACATGCTGGGCTCCATCTCCCTCCCCCTTGCACTGGGCTCGCTCTCTTGATCCAGTGTCTCCATGCTGACATCTTGCCATCAACCGCTCCACCACAAGCTACCTGAACCTTGCTCTGGTGCTGCTCCAGGCCCCCGGCTGCTGAAACGATGGCACCAACTGCCAGAATTCTGCCCGGGTGTGCCTACCGCCTGGTGGCCGACTGCCAAAGTCCCAGCTCTGGGCCCAAAGCCACTGCCATTGCCAGTGCCGGAGCACTGGTTCTCAATCTGTACATTAAGGGGAGGGAAAATGTCTATCTGACAGGATATTCTGTAAGATGCTTTGAAGCAGCAAGATTTGGGCAAAAGCTTAGGACGGTTCTCATTCATTAGAAAGTATTTCTCACATTTAACCTTCACAAAAATAAACATTGAATCTTTTGCTGTTCTATACAGATTTACTGATCTCATACCAAGGCTCATAACTGAACTTGGGTTCTACTTATTTGAAGATCTGTTACAGGGTTGTTCAGTGTACAGATGTGTTGGAGATGTTCAGCAACTATTATATAGGAAAACATTACTGTACCACCACCATGACATGCTGCAAGCTGAATCATGCAATGACTGGTTGTCACATGCTCTATGCCCTGATTAATTGCTGATTCGCTTGCTCAGTCTTAAAGTGAAATGACAACACAATCCTTAAATATCTTATTACCTCAGACTATGAGACTACAAACAGATTTGAATACAAAAGTATTAGTGTTTTTTAAATAGAGTGCTGTCAGTCTGTTGGGCAGCACACATTAGTAAGCTGCAGGTCAATGTTGTAATTTTTCATAGGGTTTTGTCTAAATTTAATGTACAGAGTGTGGAATGTGACCATTCATGCGGGAGAGCATCAGAACAGTCAATCTAGAGTTAAGAAAGGCAAAATGCACCATTACGAATGTCTCGACCATTGAAGTTAGTTACTCACCAGTGACTGCTGTTGATAATTGTATGGAAGCAGAATGCTGCAGTGATAGAGCAGTGACGTTCACTGTATAGTTAGTGCCTGGTTGCAGGTCCAAACACACAACTGGGGTGTCATCTGCTGTGCTATAATTAAATGAGCTCTCAGAAAAGAATTCTCTTTGGTAGGCTCTCTGTCCTTGTATCTGAAACTAGGAAGAAAATAATTATTTGTTCTAATGAACCTGTCGAAAGCAAACAGATATTGTATAATAATGCACTGTCTAAAGAAACCAGGGATTGGTGGGAACAGGATTCCAGGAGAACAGACTGGCAGGGCAATGAGACAATCATCTTCACTTCAGCCAAGAATGATGGGAGTTACCAGATACTGCTATATAAATGATAGCCCTATGCATTAAGTAAAAACTGATGAAAATAAACTGGATGGTGACTTGAAAAAATAACATTTTTTATTCATTCACAGGATGAGAGTGTCGCTGGCTGCATCAGCATTTAGTACCCATCCCTAATTGCCTTTAAGGAGGTGGTGTTGAGCTGCCATCTTGAACTGCTACAGTCCATGGTGATAGCTGCACCCACAATGCTGTTTGGGAGGAAGTTCCAGGATTTTGACCGGTGATAGTGAAGCAACAGTGATATATTTCCAAGTCAGGGTGGTGTGTGGGCTGAGGGGTGAGGTACCCATGTATCTGCTGTCTTTGGCCTTCTAGTGTTGGAGGCCATGGATTTGGAAGAAGTTATCTAAGGAGCCTTGGTGAATAGATAGTATACACTGCTGCTACTAATTGTCAATGATAAAGACAGTTGTTGTTGAAGGAGTGCCAACCAAATTGGGCTGCTTTGTCCTGGATGGTGTTGAGCTTCTGGAATGTTGTTGGAGTTGCACTCATCTACAAGTATTATAAGCAAAGTAATAAATCACAAAAGGAAACCTGTGATCCCAGGGATCTAATGCAGGATTATTGTGCCAAAGTTTTAAAAACTCTTGAAATATATTTTGTTTGCAGAATCGCTCTTACTTAAGGATTAAAACTCAAACGATCATTTTCACTGGTAAGACTTTCCTGTTAAAACAACTTACAAATTATTAAGAGAACTATTATTATGGCAAGGGAAACTGTCTCTGAAGGATTTTAATACAGAAGAGACTGGCAGAGACGATTGAAATTACTTTGGCAGGTACTTAGCTTGATATGAATAATGTAGCATTAACCAGTAGCAAAAATCCTGATTCATCAATGGGCTTTTTTAATCATGTGGCTATACACTCAAACCCTCTCACAGATAACCTCTCTTGTCAGGTTATCCATCCCCAACTTTCTAAAGCGTCCTTTCTCATTGATCACAGTGGATATCGCAAAGTAGCATAGCACAATCTGACTTGAAATGTTATCTCCTTTTCCCTCTCCTCAGATACTGTCATAACCGCTGAGTTTCTCCAGCATTCTTTGTATTTATTTCAATTCCCCAGCATCTGTAGTATTTTGCTGTTATTGTTACGCTATAGTATTGATTTAGGAATCCAATGCTTTGGACTAACCGAGAGTTCAAATTCTACCACAACAGAGTGTGAACTATGATGCATCTTATGAAACGAAATGGGAGTTTAAACTATTAATGTGGTAGCAGTGATTGTAAAACTGCTGCTTCTCGTAAAGACCATTTGATTCATTAATCCACTTTAGGGAAAGAAATCTGCAGTCCTTATCCAGTCTGGCCCACATATGACAACGTGATTGACTCTTAACAGGCCTTTGAAATGGCCGAGCATGCTACCCAGTTGCAGTTCACCACCATTTTCTAAAGGGCAGCAAGTGCTGTCCTAGGCAGTAATGTCCACATTCTGTGAATTAATTAAGAAGAGGAGTGATCACCTAGTTTTATTTTTAAAATGTAACCCATTTTTCTAGTCAACCTGTTCAGAGTTGTTATTACACACCACTGGAGCAAGTAGTAATTGAACCTGGGCCTCCCAGTCAAGGGGTAGGGACACTACCACTGCACCACAAGAGGGTCCCCTAAGTGGTCACTAAGTTTTTTTGTTTAACCTATTTTTCTAATCAGTGTGTTCAGACATGTTATTACACACCAGTAGAGCAAGTGGGACTTGAACCCCGGTCTCCTAGTCCACGGATAGGGACACGACCAGTGCATCACAGGAAGGCCCTCTAAGTGGTCACCTTTTAATGCTCTGTATCAATTAGTTTCACTTTTATTAAGTATCATAGGTATTTCTTACATTTAGTGCACTGAAAACTAGTTTCATGCAACTGAAAATCAGACAAGCAAACTCTGACTGACAACTGAAATAGGTGCTGCAGAGATATGTGGAAGAATCTTTGGAAGGGTGCTTCCCCAAGCTGCCATCAGAAAAGCCAGGGCAGGATGCACCCCATTGGTTAGGATGTCCCCACCATCACTTAACATTCCAATCGGTTAGAAACCATAAGATGTAGGAGCAGAAAGAGGCCATTCAGCCCAATATGTCTGCTCTGCCATTCAGTGAGACCATGGATGCTCTGACAATCCTCAATTCCAGTTTCTTTCCCTTTCCCTATAACCCTTCATTCTGTCACTGATTAAATGACTGTGTTGAACATATTTACTTACTCAGCCTCAAAAGCCTGTTGCAGTCAAGAATTCCACAGAGTCACTACCCTCAGAGATGAAATTCCTCCTCATATCTGTCTTAAATGTGAAAAGCCTTATTGTGAGAATATGCCCTCTGGACCTAGACTCTCCCACAAAGGGAAACAACCTTTCTGCGCTGACGCTGTTAGGTCCCCTAAGAATCTTTTGTCTGTTTCAAAAAGGCTGCCTCTCATTATCCCAACCAGTACAGATCCAACCTACTCAACTTCTCCTCATTAGACAATCTCTCCATACCTGGCATCAGCCTAGTGAACTTGGCTCCAATGTCCAAGTATGTCATTCCTGAGTTAAGGGGCCCACAGCTATTCAGAGCATTCTAGCTCTGGTCTGACTGCTGCCCTGCAGAGTCTCAGCAAAACCTCCCCACGTGAATCCTCCATTCTCTTTGAAAATAAGGCCAACATTCCATTTGTCTTCCCCATTACCTGTCGAACTTTTTCATTATTTGGGGTCAAGGTCTCCCATTCAATTTATCTTGTCCATGCCAGCCCAATTAGAATTATCCAGGCTAACCTCACTTTCCAACTTGGCCTGTAGTCTTGTAGGTTTTCGTACTTCAAGAGCACATCCAAGTGATTGTCAAACATTGATTCAATTTTTCCCAGAAAACATTAGCAATTGCTGAGGCGGGATGGGGTTGGTGGTGGGAGGATTGTGTGAGATTCATTGGAAGATGTTTTTAAAAGCACACAGCATGTCTGCTGAACTGGATTCTGAATTTTGAGGGAATAATTAAAGCAATATGTAGCCATGCTGTACATGGATTCTTTGCATGGACACATTTTTTTAAATTAAGATTCCCTAGTGTGGAAACAGGCCCTTCGGCCCAACAAGTCCATACCGACCCTCCAAAGAGTAACCCACCCAGATCCATTTCCCTCTGACTAATGCACCTAACACTATGGGCAATTTAGCATAGCCAGTTCACCTGACCTGCATATCTTTTGTGATTGTGGGAGGAAACCCATGCAGACGCAGGGAGAATGTGCAAGTTCCACACAGACAGTCGCCCGAGGCTCGAATTGAACCGGGTCCTTGGCGCTGTGAGGCAACAGTGCTAACCACTGAGCCACCGTGCCACCCCTAAAAGTGGGAAGTGATGAAGACAATGGCTTCAGTCATTCCACTGTTTAATCACAGGAAACTGTGGCTGACCTATGCTTGGATATTGGACAGTGCAGATTTGAAACTTAGGAGCAGGACATGATTGACATGCATGATCCTATGTCCAATAAATAATGATGTCAAGGGGCAGCAGTTTTAACAATTCAATACAAGAAGATGACGAGGACAGTAGAGAAAGAGAGAGAGAGAGAAAGAAAGAGAAAGAGAATATATGATATAAATAAAACATTTGTTTAGTTTGGCATCCCATTCAAAGTTACATTAACCATCACTCACTCTGTGGAATCTTGAAATGTTTTATTCTTGGAAAGAATTGGGAGGATGGTGCATTCTCCAGGACACAATAAATCAATATTCAGAAGGATATCAATTCTATATTTGTAGGCACATTAGCAGCAACTTTAATGTATACTAATTGCCCCAATTAAAATCACTCCAGAAAGCTAAGGCTGATATTTAGAGTCATAGAGATGTACAGCACGGAAGCAGACCCTTCGGTCCAACCTGACCATGCCAACCAGATATCCAAACCCAATCTAGTCCCACCTGCCAGCACACGGCCCATATCCCTCCAAACCCTTCCTATTCATATACCCATCCAAATGCCTCTTAAATGTTGCAATTATACCAGCCTCCACCACTTCCTCTACAGTTCATTCCATACACGTACCACCCTCTGTGTGAAAGGTTGCCCAGTAGGTCTCTTTTATATCTTTCCCCTCTCACCCTAAACCTATGCCCTCCAGTTCTGGACTCCCCGACCCCAGGGAAAAGATTTTGCCTATTTACCCTATCCATGCCCCTCATAATTTTGTAAACTTCTATAAGATCACCCCTGAGCCTCCGACGCTCCAGGGAAAACAGCCCCAGCCTGTTCAGCCTCTCCCTATAGCTCAAATCTTCCAACCTTGGCATCATCCTTGTAAATCTTTTCTGAACCCTTTCAAGTTTCACAACATCTTTCCAATAGGACGGAGACCAGAATTACATGCAATATTCCAACAGTGGCCAAACCAATGTCCTGTACAGCCGCAAATTGACCTCCCAACTCTTATACTCAATACTCTGACCAATAAAGGAAAGTATATCAAATGCCTTCTTCATTATCCTATCTACCTGTGACTCTACTTTCAAGGAGCTATGAACCTGCACTCCAAGGTCTCTTTGTTACCATTAAGTGTTTAGATCCTGCTAAGATTTGCTTTCCCAAAATGCAGCACCTCGCATTTATCTAAATTAAACTCCATCTGCCACTTCTCAGCCCACTGGCCCATCTGATCAAGATCCCATTGTAATCGAGGTAACCGTCTTCGCTGTCCACTACACCTCCAATTTTGGTGTCATCTGCAAACTTACTAACTATACCTCTTATGCTCACATCCAAATCATTTATAAAAATGACAAAAAGTAGTGGACCCAGCACCGATCCTTGTGGCATCGGCCTCCAGACTTAAAAACAACCCTCCACTACAACCCTCTGTCTTCTACCTTTAGCCAGTTCTGTATCCAAATGGCTAGTTTTCCTGTATTCCATGAGATCTAACCTTGCTAATCAGTCTCCCATGGGGGAACCTTGTCGAACGCCTTACTGAAGTCCATATGGATCACATCAACTACTCTGCTCTCATTAATCCTCTTTGTTACTTCTTTAAAAACCTCAATCAAGTTTGTGAGACATGATTTCCCATGCAGAAAGCTATGTTGATTATCCCTAATCAGTCCTTGCCTTTCCAAATACATGTAAAGCCTGTCCCTCAGATTCCCTCCAACAACTTGTCTACCACCGATGTCAGACTCACTGGTCTATAGTTCCCTGGCTATTCTTATCACCTTTCTTAAATAGTGGCACCACGTTAGCCAACCTCCAGTCTTCTGGCACCTCATCTATGACTATCGGGCGGCACAGTGGTTAGCACTGCTGCCTCATAGCGCCAGAGACCAGGGTTCAATTCCCACCTCAGGCGACCCTGTGTGGAGTTCGCACATTCTCCCCGTGTCTGCGTGGGTTTCCTCCGGGTGCTCCGGTTTCCTCCCACAGTCCAAAAATGTGCAGGTTAGGTGAATTGGCCATGATAAATTGCACGTAGTGTTAGGTGAAGGGGTAAATGTAGGAGAATGGGTCTGGGTGGGTTACGCTTCAGCGGGCCGGTGTGGACTTGTTGGGCCGAAGGGCCTGTTTCCACACTGTAAGTAATCTAATCTAATCTAAATATCTCAGCAAGAGACCCAGCAATCACTTCCCTAGTGATTCAAAGCTGTTTAGTGATCCTGTGGATGGAACTTGGCTCAATCCTGTGTGATCCAGAAAGGAAATTATTGAAACTGAAAGGTTTCATTCTTGATAGTTGTAAATTGTTTCTACAGGTCCTTCAAACCTTCCTCCACTTAAGCTCACTAACTCTGCTCTGCCTCTTTCAATCCAATTTTTCTCTCTCTTTCTGTATCAGATTTGATTCGACTTCACCTTATTTCCTTCTCTGCCATTCCACTGTTTCTCAATCCTGAAATCTGCATCAGTTAAGATTGATCCACAACTCAATAAAATCCCAGGATGTCGATCAAGGTATGTTGTCACCTGCCCAGTTTTTCAGCAACTTGTATCATCTGCAGTAATTGGAATTGCAAAGTTTAGGGGGGTGTAAGAAATCCACTTACTGTGCTCATTGAGACACTCTCCTCCTGATAAAATTCAAGGGCACTTAATCTAAAACATTCACAGGACAGACACCAAAGTATTTTGCTTTCTCACTTACTAAATATATGTCCTCAGATCTGGATCCAGTGCTGTCCCTTCTCCACTTCAAGCAGGATTCATTAAACAGTATAAAATCACTAGCTATGAAGGACAAAAGAAGATCCACAGTGTAACTTATTTCAACCCAAATTACTGTATATAACATAACCTGGAAGGTGATAGACGTTAAACTCTCTGCAAACCTGTATTATAGGCCAGCTACAGAATTCTGCATTGGATTATAACATAGTCTAGAATATCATCTTCAAGGAATTATATTATTATTGGCAGTTTAGTGTCAGTTCAATTAATTAACCATAATTATCAACATAAAACAGTTGAAGAAATCAACAATTGAACACAATTATTAAGGAATGGATTATATTCAGTAACCAATTTTTGTTTTGCATTATTTTCCTGAGACAGAATTGAAGTGGTGATCGACATTTAAATTCCAAAATAAAAGATTCTTTAATTTTGTAACATTTCTAAATGCTTACATTTTCCATGACTTCAACCAGATATAGCAGCCATTAAGTTACAATTACCTTAATGGTTGTATTGATTAAAGCAAAGAGAAGCAATTGGCCCTTCCTTTCACTTCCTAACTTAGCCAAAGTGTAACCTTAGATGATCTGTTTAAATTGTCTCAATAATGTTTCTCTGACATCTTGCATATTTGGCAAAAACATCATTAGATTCTCAATAATTCTTTTAATGTGCTTCACTAAAACAAATTGGATTGTGGCTTATGACTGGTTCAGTCTCTTTCTGACAATAACAAGCTCAAGTCTTCCTAGAACTCAAGAGCTACTGTCAAACACAGTTCAAAAGGAGGAACTCATAAGGTCAGAGATCAGCTGCAAACCAATGCCTCCAGTTCTATAATGAGAACGATGGTGAAATTGTCATCA
Source organism: Chiloscyllium plagiosum (assembly GCF_004010195.1). NCBI lineage: Eukaryota > Metazoa > Chordata > Chondrichthyes > Orectolobiformes > Hemiscylliidae > Chiloscyllium > Chiloscyllium plagiosum. Next base: position 112,225,355 of record NC_057711.1, on the reverse strand, counting down.
TCCACTGCCATTACTTCACCAAATCTGACAGAAATGTCAGGTGACTGGTTCCTTCAATGCATAATCAAGTAGAAGTCACTGAACTGATGAAAACCTTCACCCTTAAAACCTTTAGAGTGGTATTTAATATTGACAACAGGGAGATTTGTCACTTTGTTGAGGAAAGGCCACCATATTAAGTGTCCATCAGGTACCCAGCTGGCCAGAGATGGCCTTCACTGGAATATAGGATTCTAGTCCCATGAATCCCAACCGAGAGAGCTGTCTGCCAGTCAGATGTGGTGTGACAGCAACAACTGGCAATGTCAACACCAAAGGCCCAGGATTGCTGAGAATCCCAGGTCATTGGTAGCAGGATAAGTGTATCAGGGAGGATATCATCACTGAGGACAGAACAGAAATGGGGGGGTTCAGAGGTGAAGCTACCAGGGTGGCACTCAGTGGGGCCTCCCTGATACCAGAACCTCAATCAGATACTGGAGTCTATTAAACAAGAAGTTCCCCTACCCCACATATCCCCAAACCACTTTCCTGACAAACAAACCCTTGCCAGACTTCCCCTATGGTGAGTCTCTGTCCTTTTTTAACTAGGATCGAACAGGAACAATGCCCATGAGTCTTCCTGCCCCTTATTTAATTAAGAAAAGGCAGGAAAATGGTGAGGGTCCTATCCTACACTTTCTAAGCCAACGGTCCCACTTCCAGACTGCCACTGGGGATGCTTTAAATTCCAGCCTTTGTCTCCCTCTAAAAGTCTTTGAAAAATGTATGCATTTCATACTTTTTTAATAGAATCCTAAAATTCCTTCAGTGAGGAAGCAGGCCATTAGCCCAGCAAATGCACATAGACCGTCCAAAAAGCATCCCACCCAGATCCACCCCCTACCCTATCCACGTAACCCTGCATTTCCCCTGGCTAGTCCACCTAGCCTGCACCATCCCTGGACATGATGAGCAATTTAGCATGGCAAATCCACCTAGCCTGTACCTCTTTGGATTGTGGCAGGAAACCAGAGCACCATGCAGGCTATTGGTAGCAGGTAACCCATGCAGACGTGGGGAAAATGTGCAAACTCCGCACAGACAGTTGTCCAAGGGAGGAATCAAACCCAGGTGCTGTGAGGCAACAGTGCTAACCACTGAGCCACCGCGCCACCCTATATTGAGGTACTATGATAAGAAATTCCTTGCATTTAAAAATGCTGTTTAAAGAGTTACGGTTCTTGATCCAATCATTTATTCCCTGTCTGAAAATTTAAATTGAAAGCAAATTAATACTTGCTTTTAACGCCTTGGTTTGCTGTGTGAATATCTAAAGTTGATTGATTGCTTACCAATATCATTGCTACTGCACCAGATTTATGTTATCATCACCTGAGGGGGAAGTCATTGCTAAATATCTGTGGGTAGCCTTTGTCAGCGGAAGTGGATAGCACAGTTGTTTTGTCATAGGCTATAAAATTCAGGGCAGTGAAAGATGGCAAGAATGGTGCTTATAAGTTGTGTGCTTTCACGAGATTGACGAGCATTACCACTCCCTTCCCGTTCAGAATGAAACAGTGAACAGCTGGAATCAAACTAGTGGAGTCAAAGGTCAACTGCACTCATAGGAATATTGGGAAGCAACATAGAGAGCCTTACAAGGAGCTGACTCAGAGAATAGAGTAGCTTGTGATGGAGGACAAGATTAGAGTGGTGCTGGAAATGCACAGTAGGTCAGGCGACATCCGAGGAGCAGGAAAATCGACGTTTTGGGCAGGAGCCCTTCATCAGTTTCCTGCACCACTCTAATCTTGACTCTAATCTCCAGCATCTGCAGTCCTCACTTTCGCCTAGTGATGGAGAACAGCCAGCTCAACGATCTGACCATGGGATGGACAGACGCACATTGACTAAACACAGGAAAAGTCCACCACAGCGGGACAGCAAGATGTTGGCCACAGTGAGTAATAGACTTGTGCAGTTTGGAGGTCTTTACCAAGATGGGAAATAAAAACACGTGCTGACAGGGACCCTCATCAGTTTGCCCATCCAAAAGTACAAAGGTTTATGAGAGCCAGGAGAGAGGCATTCCTGGCCAGGAACCAGCCATGCTGAGAAGCTGCTGTCCTAATTTATCAATATGTTCACCTTCCAAGGAAGCTATCCTGGAGCACACACCTTCTATGCATCTTCCAAACCAACAGTGAACATTGTTGGATATGGATGCCTCAGGCACAAGAGAACTTGGAGGAGGAGGGAGGCAGGAGTTGAACCAAAACTTGAAATCATTCACAAGTTTATAAGTTTATTGGAACATGTTGGAAAGAACAATTAACTATATGTTTACTCTAATAATAGGATTTGAGAATGTCCATAAGGCTCTATATCACAATAACTTCTGATTGCATGGAACCAAAGTGTGTAATGGTCCAAAAACAGTTTTTCATACCATCTCTTGTATGTAGTTGACATTTAATAAAGTTTATTGACATTCACTGACATAGGCGTTGACTACCTTCTGTCAACAACACTGACATGATCTGATCGCAATACTGAGATCTGTTCAAAATATTTCTGTTCTATTAGAACTCCAGGGCTATCGAAGAACACTCAAGTTAAACTTGCTCTGTGCAATATTCATAACAAATGCATTTGTATCCATTTGTGTCAGATTTCTCATTTGTTATAATACAATTGGATAAACAGCTTTCTTTCAGTAGCAAACAGAAGCTCAAATGAGTTGCATCAAGGTATTCATTAAGAGTATGTCAATGCAAAATTTTAGTCCCGACTTTTTTATTAAATGGAAATCATAGCAATGGTGTTAAATTTAAAAGAAAATTACCTTTGCACAGCAATGTTACATCTTGCCATTGTCCTCTTTCTGTGCAGACAGATGTATTCTTTCCTGACAAAGTATAAAATCCATCCCTGCAGCTATAGTGGACAATGCTCCCACGTCTTGTACTATGGTACTGGAGCAGATCTGCATGTGGGACAACTGGTGGGCTCCCACAGTCAATATCTGCAAAAGATAAATCTTACAACAGTCCCAGCTCAGTCAGGGTTTCTTCAGTTGCACTGCATATTTTCACCCATTACAGTCGACCATATCCCAATTCTAATATCGCAATCCAGGAGAAAAAACATGGGGACAATTAAAAAGAAAAGCATTTTTTATAAAAATTTTGTATCCACACTTTTGTATAATGGTTCTAAAAGATATTTGAGGCGAAGAAGAAAATGTCCTTTGTCTGGGTAGATCTATTGGACATTGGATGTTATGTTAGCACCTTCAGGAATTGTTCAATCAGAGATGGCAATCTTCAGTGTCGTGTAGCAGAGGCAAGATGATAAATCGGTAACAATTGTAACTACAATGTCAGAAAAAATGGGTCAAATCATTCTTTTATTTGGGAGCTAGGGCTGGGTGGAGAGCAAAAATGGAAGCAAAGTATAGTTTCTGTGACAAACAAAGAGAGAAAATTAGCATTTGTGCAACTGAATTGTAGGATAAGGCGCATTCAGAGTATTAGTGCTCAGGTGAAGGCCTCCACCCATTTTAATTTTCACCTTGACAATTGCCAATGATTGCATGTGTTTCTCTTGCCAACCGTCACCCCCTTTATAACTGATCCCACCTTTGACCCACCAATATATGTCTTCACTTTCAGCAGACCAAATCCATATTGAGTTATAATGTGTACCGGCAGAGGAGTTGATAATCAGAGGACACGTATTTATAGCAAATGGCAGAAGGATCAGAAGTGTCATGAGGAAATTTTTTTTATGCTGTGAGTTTGTGATTTGCAATGTCTTGCCTGAAAAGGAGGTGGAAGCAGATGCAATGGCAACAATTAAAACGTTGAGTTAATCAAACACTTAAGACATAAAATTTATAGGGCTGTGGGAGTGGAATCATTTGATAACTCTGTCAAAGAGCTGGCACACATGTTTTAGGCCAAATGACCACTTTCTCAACTGTATCACTTAGACTCCATAGAATAATAGAGATCTGCAGCAGCACAGAAAAAGGTCCTCCAGTCCATCCTGTCCACGCTGGTCAAAACCAACCAGCTAACTATTCGAATCCCGTTTCCCAGCACTTCACTCATAGCCTTGTATGCCTTGGTATCTCCAGTGTACATCAAAATACTTGTTAAATGCTCCTAGGCTTTCTGCTTCTACCATCCTCACAGACAGTGAGTTCCACATTCCCACCACCCTCTGGGTAAAAACATACTCCCTCACATCCTCTCTAAACCTTCCATTCCTTTTCCATAAATCTATGACCCTGAACACTGATCCCTCCATCAAAGGGAAAAGTTTCTTCATGTCTACCATGGCTATGTCCCTCGATCTTTTTTTTTTTTTAAAATGTCAAATCATATCCCTGTCAATTTCTCGTGCTCTAAGGGAAACAACCCTAATCCATCCAATCTCTCATCATAGCTGAAACTGTCCAACCCAGACAACATCCTAGTAAATTTCCTCTGCACCCTCTCCAGTGCTATCACATGCCTCCTATAATATGGATTCCAGAACTGCGTACAATAGTCTAGCTGTGGCCTAACCAACATTCTATGCAGTTCCAGCATCACTTCCATGCCCTTAAACTCTACGCCTTGATGAACCAAGGCTAGTATCTTATAAGCCTCAACTATTTTACCCAGCTAAGCTGATACCTGAACTGGTGTAAAGGCACACCAAGGCCTTTCCAATCCTTAGTGCTTCCCAGTGACCTGCCTTTCATCAAGAATTCCCTTTCCTTGTTTGTTCTGACCAAATGCATTACTCTCCATGTTCAGCCATTTCTGTAACATTCTAATATCTCACCCCCTTGCTGATATGCATGGTTGCATGACAGGGAGAAGCAGAATACTACAAGCTTGGGCCTGATGGGAGTTAGCTCACTGACAGATTTGGTAGTGCATTGTTTTGGCAGGATATGGGCTGAATGCTTGTATCATCTTGCCATATATATCACACTGATAGTCACGTCTTGTTTAAAAGATGTTTTATCAAGTTGCTGTCTTCTGCGGCACTACAACGCTGATTTAAACATCGTCACATTATGAATTGTTGCATAAAGACATACAGGTTTTCACAACTTTACTTAGAACTGCTCTACAGTTATTTTGAAGTGTAGTCAATTGTTATATAGGAAACATGGCAGTCAACTAGTGAACAGACACGTTTACAAACAATCTGATAATAACATCATAATCCTAGTGAATATTGGTCAGGTGCTGGGGGATCTCCTATTGTCTTCTACAAAGTGCCGAGTGAGCAATATTATGCTGCAACTATACAAAAAGCTAATGCGGCCACACTTGGAATATTGTGTACAGTTCTGGTCACCATATTTCAGGAAGGATGTGGAAGCATTGGAAAAGGTGCAGAGGAGATTTACCAGGATGTTGTCTGGTCTGGAAGGAAGGTCTTCTGAGGAAAGGCTGAGACACTTAGGTCTGTTCTGATTGGAAAGAAGGCGGCTAAGAGGGGATTTGATAGAGACATACAAGATGATCAGAGTAGGGTAGACAGTGAAATCTTTTTGGCTGAGAGACTTGGGTCTGTTCTCATTGGAAAGAATAAGGCTAAGAGGGGATTTGATAGAGACATACAAGATGATCAGAGGATTAGATAGGGTAGACAGTGAAATCTTTTTCCTAGGATGATGACGTCAGCTTGTACGAGGGGGCATAACTACAAAATGAGGGGTGATAGATTTAAGACAGATGTCAGAGTCAGGTTCTTTACTCGGAGAGTGGTAAGGGTGTGGAATGCCCTACCTGCCAATGTAGTTAACTCAGCCACATTAGGGAGATTTAAACAATCCTTGGATAAGCCCATAGATGATAATGGGATAGTGTAGGGGGACGAGCTGGGAATAGTTCACACGTTGGCACAACATCGAGGGCTGAAGGGCCTGCTCTGCATTGTATTGTTCTATGTTCTATCTCTTACATCAATCTGAGAGGGTGGACAGATACTCATGTGAAAGATGGTGCCTGAAATATTGCAACATGTCCTGTTTACTGAACTGAGTGTCAGCTTGGTGCTTGGGACAAAATCTCTGGACTGTGAACTAGAGTCATAGAGGTCTACAACATGGAAACAAGCCCTTCAGCCCAACTTGCCCATGCCACACATGCTTTCACAATTAATCTAGTCCCATTTGCCAGCATTTGGTCCATATCCCTCCACACCTATCCCATTCATGTAGCTGTCTATTTCTTAAATGACAACATTGTACTGGCTTCCACCACTATCTGTAGCAGCCTGTTCCTGACACTTACCAACCTCTGTGAAAAGATTATCCCTCTGGATTCCTTTGTATCTCTCCCGTCTCACCTCTAGTTTTAGACTCCCCTACCATGAGGAAAAGCTATTGGCTATCTATCTTATCGATGCCTCTCTGGATGTTATACGCCTCTATAAAGGTCACCCTTCAGTCTCTTATCCCTCACGGAGAGAAGTCCCAGCCTATGCAACCTCGCCTTGTGACTCAAACCTTCCAGTCCGGGTAGCATCCTAGTAAACCTTTCCTGCACTCTTTCCAGTTTAATAATATCCTTTCAAAAGTAGGCCGACCATAATTCAGAAATTTATAGGAACACAGAACCATAGGAAATAGGAGCAGGAAGTGGCCATCTCCATATTTCTTGCTACCTTTAATATCTAGAAATTGATCACGCTTAGTATTGATCATTCTGAGTGACTGAGTTTCCACAGCCCTCCAGGATTAGGAATTCCTCAGTCTGGGAGGCCCGTCCCTTATTCTGAGACCTGATCTGTCCCAGCCAGTGGAAACATCCTTCCTGCACCTATTCTGCCAGGCCCTAAAGATGATTGTCAGTTTCAATGAGGTCACCAACCATTCATCTAAACTCAAGAGAATACAGGCCCAGTCTCCTCAATCTTTCCTCACAAAACAATCCTTCCTTCCCAGTGATCAGTTTGGTGAATCTCCACTACACTTCCTCTCTCTGGCAAGTAAATCGATTCTTGGGTAAGGAAGCCAAAACCTTATACAATACTTCACGTGCAGGCTTGCCAATTCTCTATATAATTGCAGTGCGATTCTTCACTTCTATGCACAATCCTCAGTTTTTCACAGACAGGAGGGTGTTAGCCACTGAACTAAGGCTGACAATTACAGTCCTACTGCAACAGCATGTAAAAAGGCTCTACAGCTGACCCACCTTGATGATCATTCAAAATATGTATCAACAAGATTCTAGATCGTGTATAGTCAAGTCAAATAAAATGCTAGTTATGACTCAGACACTCAAAAATTATTCTGCAGCTGACTGATATTCTGGATTAAACTAAAGGTTATCAGCCCACAAGCTGCCTCAACATCTGGGTTGTTCTCAACAACACCTGTTGGGCCAAATGGCCTGTTTCCACCAAAAAATACAAAATCAGGGGTGCACAAAGGCTAAAATTGGAGGAGCACAGAACCTGTGCTTAAAGGAGATGTGTAAAAAAAAATCCACCACTAACAATTAACCATAAGGCAAAGATTCATGTCATCATGAAATGTTGAGAAACAATTTTATTTGCTCAATGTTCACCAACATATCATGTACAACACATTTTATGATTATGATTATGATTACATTACAGTGTGGAAACAGGCCCTTCGGCCCAACAAGTCCACACCGACCCGCCAAAGCGCAACCCACCCATACCCCTACATTTACCCCATTCCTAACACTACAGGCAATTTAGCATGGCCAATTCACCTGACCTGCACATCTTTGGACGGTGGGAGGAAACCGGAGCACCCGGAGGAAACCCACGCAGACACGGGGAGAACGTGCAAACTCCACACAGTCAGTCGCCTGAGGCGGGAATTGAACCCGGGTCTCTGGCGCTGTGAGGCAGCAGTGCTAACCGCTGTGCCACCGTGCCGCCCATGATTTTATCATGAACTATAATGCATTAAGAATATTGTGTCCCCTCAATCAACCATTTGCTTTTTGTTTGTTTTATGCAAACAGATCCTTAATTACCTGTACAAGTGAAATTAGCTCCTTCCCATTGTCCTTGGGCAGAACACATCAATGTGCCATTTCCTCCTTCGCTTATATAACCAGCCTTGCAAACATACTGGACTTTGCTTCTATACACTGTTCCTCTCACTAATGGTGGTTGTGCATTTGTTACGTGAGTTGGGATCCCACAATCTACAGCTGTAGAGAAAAAAACAAAATGAATTATAATCAACACTTTAGGAAATGATACTTCATTATTCTGAGCAACTACACTTATTTTAAAACTCTCATCCTAGTTTACAAATCCCTCAGTGTCTCCTCTCTAACTCTCTAAGCCCCAATATCCCACCAGATCACTGCGCTCCTCCAATTCTGGTTTCTTGTGTGCATTCCCCATTTCTTTCACTCCAGCCATGCCTTCAACTGTAGAGGCCCCATGCTCTGGAATTCCTTTTCTTAACCTCTTCACCTCATTACCTTCCTTAGGTCCCTTTACCTCCCTCTTGAATCAAGCTTTCAGTCACAGTGCTATATGAATGCACAGTCCCTTACTTTCACAGTGCTATATGAATGCAAATTATTGCTATGGTTGCATCATCTTTTCATATTGAACTGGATTTACTTGTTAAAATAACGGTATGTTAATGACTAAAAATATGCAAATTGACCAGCAAGTTCAAGGGATTAAGGGACATGCCATAAATTGCCTTAGGTGAGTGCATTACAAGGAAAGGAGCTGCCACCATCTCTGGTGGAGCTGCCGGCAATGAGGTGCAAACAGCCTCTGTTTGACCAATAGCTCTCAGCAGGAGGGACTTCCAATATTGGAGTCCTGAATCCTGGACAGGGCCCAAAGGTGCCCACATAAATGCCCATATAATAGTTCCCCAACCTGTGGTGGAGATCTCTTGGGTCAACTAAATCCCACCCCAAGATTTTCCTCAGATCAATGCCACCTTGAGTATCTGAAACATTAGGCAAGTGTTGAACAGGATTTGTGAAGGATCAATAAAAGCAGGGACTGCTGAGACATATTGTTTTCCACTTGTCTGAGTCAGGCTTAGAAAACATTCGGGAACACCAACCTTCACATTCCAGGTTTGCCCCTTCCCACTGTCCCTGGGCAGAGCAGACTGATGTGTCATTTCCTCTCACCGGGACATAGCCAACCTGGCACTGGTAGACGACTGTACTTCCATAGGTTGTATTAACTTTTGGATAGGACAATGCATTCAGTAAAGCTGGTGGTGATCCACAGTCAACAGCTGAGGAGAGACAAGTGCAAGTTAGCTTAATTTACTTTTCCGGGTATTGATGAAATTCAGATTAACAGAAGGTGGAATGTCCAAATCAGATCTATGCAACACCAAGCAAAACACACCCACAAAAAGACATGAATATCCAAGTCCGTATCCTCGGTTGAGGGTAAATCTTGACCAGAGAGAATCTCACTACTTTTGATTGGAAAGAATCAGGACATTCTAAATATCCAACTGAACTGTTTGCCAGATCCTCATTTGAATGTTCCCCCTCAAAGAACATCTCCAATACTAGAGCACAGAGTCAAGAGTAGGCTACTCAGCTCCTCAAGACAGCTTCTTCGAATACAAATAAATTGCATTAAGAATTGCATTGTGTGGAACAGAATTCCTTTTCTATCAATATTTTTCATGACAAAATAGCATGTAAAGTGATTAATGATGAACTATTTGAATGCTGAAACCAATTCAAAATAAAATACTCCAAATATTTACTAAGAACATAATGACTGACAAAGCAAAGTGTATATTTGTTCAGTGGTTTTCCCATTCAATAAGATCTGTAATACAAATCCATGCACCTGCCATATCCCTTGACAGCTTGGCAATGAAAAAAACTATTCATTGAAGATTTAAAATTTTTAAATGACAGTACCATTGACTGCTTTTTGTATGAGAGAGTCCAACACCTTTCCCAAGTTATGCTTGTAGAGATGTTCCCTTTTACCTCTCTTCTGGATGATCCAGCACTGATTTTAAAGTCACATCCCCTTGTCCTAGAAACCTCCACCACTGGAAAATGTTTCTCTCTATCCATGTTATTGATTCATTACAATTCGTTACTAAAAACCTCAATCAAATAAACCCTCAACTTCATGTATTCCACAGTAAATAAAATTAGATGATGTTCCTTCTGCTTCACTGATCTGATCCCCACAGCTCTGGTAGCATACTAATAAATTGGTGAAATGATCAACATAGCCTCCTTAAAATGCAGATTCCAAAACTGTGCATAGTACTTCAAAGTGAACTCTAACCTGGGCTTTGTACAGAGGTGGAAAACCTATTGTCACCATATCTCCAACTCTCTCGTTATAAATGCCCCACTCCATTAGATCAGATTCTCATTTGGCCAACAAGCCTACCAGCTAGATATGGAAGTCCTGCAAATGAGAACATCAGATTTCCTGCATGGAAATGCAATGAGTGAATACAATAAAATGAATGAATGATGGGATTATATTGAGGTTTGATTCAGGTGAAAGAGAAAGTTGGTGCAAGGAAAACCTTGATGCAGTCAGTGCAGGAATATCATTTCCATGTTCAATGTATGTTTGGTAATACTCTAAAACACTGACCTTCACATTCCAGGTTTGCTCCTTCCCACTGCCCCTGGACAGAACAGACTGATGCATTGTTTCCTCTCACATGAAAATAGCCAACCTGGCACTGGTACATCACTGTATGACCATAGGTTGTGTTGACTGGTGGGTAGGACACTGTATTCACAAAACCTTGCGGTGAACCACAGTCAACAGCTGAGGAGAAACAAACACAAATTAGTTTGATTTAAATAATTTGTGTATTGTTACATTTCTAACAAACAGAAGCTGGATTCTCCAAACCATCTTCACTCCATTCCAACTAATTTGCACAAAATTGTTGGAATCTTTCATGAAAGAGGATGTAGCAGTGTTCTTTGAAAATCTCAATGCAATCAGACAACGGCAAAATAGTTTTGTGAAAGGGAAATCACGTTTTACTAACGTAATGGAAGTTTTTCAAGGAATTAACAAGCAGTGCAGATAAAGGGAAATCTGTGGATGTGCTGAACTAAAATTTCCAGAAAGTATTGACAAGGTGTTGTGATATTTACCTTAATTACCACTACTAGCACCTTAGCACACCTGGCCCATGAACAGCTTTCTAACAGAGTACTGTCTGAGGTAGCTTGCTGCCACCAATTCGCTAGTTAGTTTAGGATATCTGGTCAGCATGGACGAGTTGGACCGAAGGGTCTGTTTCCGTGCTGTACATCTCTATGACTCTGTGACTATAATTAGTCTATGCCTATCTAATCATCAATGATTGATAATTGTAGCATTTTCAAACAACTTTCAAATAAGTGAAGTGACTTGGAACTGAGATGAGGAGAATCTTTTTTGACTTAAAGGGTAGAGAACCTTTGGAAACCTCAACCCCAACGAGCTGTTTTTGAGTATATTTAAAGTAGAAATTGACACATTTCTAAGAATCAATGACAGAAAAGGATATGGGGACCATGTGTGCAAAAACTTTGATTAGGATGATGAACCATTATTGTATTGAATGGTGGAGAAAACTCAATGGACTGAATGGCCTCCTCCTGCTCATATTCCCATATTTCTACTGGGTGCCCAGGTAAATGAATCACAAGAAGTTAGTATGCAGATACAGCAAGTGATTAGGGAGATAAATTGAACATTGTGATTTATTACAAGGGGAATAAAATATAAAAGTGAAGGGTGCTTCCTACACAAGTGGCGAGACCAAAGGCAGAAATTTATGGGGCCCCTGAAGGAATGTTGTCAGACAGCTGACAGACTTATAAGAAGCTTAACCTGTTGCCATGAAATGCCATTAGTGCAGAGTTGACTTCTGCCTCTCACTGGGATGGAGCACCACTGAAATAACTCCAAAGATGTTTGTATGCCTTCCCCAAGTCACCCTTTACTTACACGCGGAGTGTCCTTGACTCTAGCACAGCCTCCTCAGAGTCAGCACCCAGACTGTCAGAATCTCTGACAGTCCTATTTAGATTTGTCAGACAGGGCTGGCTGATTGTTCAGCTAGCTGACCACGTTACAATCACTACAGCTACTCTCAGGAAGTACCCAATCCGACCAGTCAGTAACTCCATCAATCCTGGCAGTGCCAGAGGTCAGTAGTGGAGGTTGCCGCTATTGCAACATGCCAGAATGAAGATCCTGGTGAAATCCTAGACCCAGATAAGTAAGAGGCATTGGACAGGGAGGGCTTGGTGGTATTATGGAGGGGTGTGAGGAGAATGGAGGGAGTAGTTTTAAAATCCATGTGGAAAGTGAAAGCACCATCACATTGGGATTGTCCCCAAAAGAGCACTTCCAAAGATACTATCCCATTTCCTTTTTGGACTTTTTAAAACCTTGTAACAAAATAACAGACTGCCCAATCCCATTAATCATAGATAGATGGTATAGCCTCATCAGCCAGGCCATCTGTTCATCTGCATTGCAGCCATAGGCCTAGCTGCCTCCATACGCAGTCAACTCATCTCCATCAGTCACCACTTTGCTGGAGTGAAAATAACGTGTACACGGGTCTTCAGATAGTGATTGGTTTGCTGAATCTGGAAATCCTTCTCACTCAGAGTGCTGACACTCTAGAAAGTGGAATATGGTTGAGGTGAACAGTATATATGCATTTAACAGAGAGCAACATACTTACACAAGGGAGAAGGAACAGCTATACATAGAGAGCTACACGAGGAGAGGTGAGAGGAGGTTCAAGTGAAGTATAAGAATCAGCATGGACAAGGGCTGATAGAATATATGGTGCAGAAGCATGTCAATATAATCCAATGGAAAAAAATCACAATGCAATTTTGCCTGGGAAATTATTGCCATGTAGATTCAGTTTACAAATGTATTGTCTTTGATTAAAGTGGCAGATGGAGTTTAATTTAGATAAATGCAAGGTTTGCATTTTGGGAAAGCAAATCTTAGCAGGACTTATACAATTAATGGTAAGGTCCTGGGAAGTGCTGATAAACAAAGAGAACTTGGAGTGCTGGTTCATAGCTCCTTGAAATTGGAGTCGCAGGTAGATAGGATAGTGAAGGTATACTTTTGGTATACTTTCCTTTATTAGTCAAAGTATTGAGTACAGGAGTTGGGAGGTCATGTTGCATTTGTACAGGACATTGGTTAGGCCACTGTTGGAATAGTGTGTGCCATTCTGGTCTCCTTCCTATTGGAAAGATGTTGTGAAACTTGAAAGGGCTCAGAAAAGATTTACAAGAATGTTGCCAGGGTTGGAGGATTTGAGCTACAGGGTGAGGTTAAACAGGCTAGGGCTGTATTCCCTGGAGCATCAGAGGTTGAGGGGTGACCTTATAGAGGTTTATAAAATCATGACGGCATGGATAGGATAAACAGACAAAGTCTCTTCCATGGGGTGGGAGAGTCCAGAACTATAAGACCATAAGACATAGGAGCGGAAGTAAGGCCATTCGGCCCATTGAGTCCACTCCGCCATTCAATCATGGCTGATGGGCATTTCAACTCCACTGACCCGCATTCTCCCCGTAGCCCTTAATTCCTTGTGACATCAAGAATTTACCAATCTCTGCCTTGAAGACATTTAGCGTCCCAGCCTCCACTGCACTCTGCGGCAATGAATTCCACAGGCCCACCACTCTCTGGCTGAAGAAATGTCTCCGCATTTTTGT
>NC_057711.1:112052378-112211124 GCF_004010195.1 Chiloscyllium plagiosum | reverse complement strand
AAACTTCGCTAGAATGCCCCCAGTCCCTTCATCCAGATCATTAATATATAATGTGAACAGTTATGGCCCCAACACTGAACCCTGCGGGACACCGCTTGTCACCGGCTGCCATTCCGAAAAAGAACCTTTTATCCCAACTCTCTGCCTTCTACCAGACAGCCAATCCTCAATCCATATCAGTAGCTCACCTCAAACACCATGGGCCCTCACCTTGCTCAGTAGCCTCCCGTGTTGCACCTTATCAAAGGCCTTTTGGAAGTCTAGATAGACCACATCCACTGGGTTTCCCTGGTCTAACCTACTTGTCACCTCTTCAAAGAACTCCAACAGGTTTGTCAGGCACGACCTCCCCTTAATAAATCCACATTGACTTGTTCTAATCCAACCCTGCTCTTCCAAGAATTTAGAAACCTCATCCTTAATGATGGATTCTAGAATTTTACCAACAACCGAGGTTAGGCTAATTGGCCTACAATTTTCCATCTTTTGCCTTGATCCTTTCTTGAACAAGGGGGTTACAACAGCGATCTTCCAATCATCCGGGACTTTCCCTGACTCCAGTGACTTTTGAAAGATCTCAACCAACGCCTCCACTATTTCCTCAGCCACCTCCCTCAGAACTCTAGGATGTAACCCATCGGGGCCAGGAGATTTATCAATTTTAAGACCTTTTAGCTTTTCTGGCACTTTCTCTTTTGTAATGGCAACCATACTCAACTCAGCCCCCTGACTCCCTTTAATTGTTTGGACATTACTCATGTCTTCCACTGTGAAGACAGATGCAAAGTACTTATTAAGTTCTCCTGCTATTTCCTTATCTCCCATCACTAGGCTTCCAGCATCAGTTTGAAGTGGCCCAATGTCTACTCTTGCCTGTCGTTTGTTTCTTATGTATTGAAAGAAACTTTTACTATCATTTCTAATATTACTGGCTAGCCTACCTTCATACTTGATCCTCTCCTTATTTCTCTTTGTTATCCTCTGTTTGTTTTGGTAGCCTTCCCAATCTTCTGAATTCCCAGTGCTCTTGGCCACTTTATAGGCTCTCTCTTTTTCTTTGATAGATTTCCTGACTTCCTTTGTCAGCCATGGCTGTCTAATCCCTCCCCGGATAATCTTTCTCTTCTTGGGGATGAACCTCTGTACAGTGTCCTCAATTTTACCCACAAACTCCTGCCATTTTTGCTCTACTGTCTTCCCTCCTAGGCTCTACTTCCAGTCTATTTTCATCAGTTCCTCTCTCATGCCCTCATAATTACCCTTATTTAACTGTAACACCATTACATCCGATTTTGCCTTCTCTCTTTCAAACTGCAGACTGAACTCTACCATATTATGATCACTGCTTCCTAAGTGTTCCCTTACTTTAAGATTTTTTATAAAGTCTGGTTCATTACATAGCACTAGGTCAAGAATAGCCTGCTCCCTTGTGGGCTCCATGACAAGCTGTTCCAAAAAGCCATCCTGTAAGCATTCCATGAATTCCCTTTCTTTGGATCCACTGGCAACATTATTTACCCAGTCCACCTGCATATTGAAGTCTCCCATGATCACTGTGACCTTGCCTTTCTGACAGGCCTTCTCTATTTCCCGGTACATGTTGCGCCCCTGGTCCTGACTACTGTTAGAAGGTCTGTACATAACTCCCACTCTGGTTTTTTTTGCCTTTGTGGTTCCTCAATTCCACCCACAGACTCCACATCATCTGACGCCATGTCATTCAGTGCCATAGATTTAATTTTGTTCTTAACTAACAAGGCAAACCCGCCCCCTCTGCCCACCTCCCTGTCTTTTCGATAAGTTGAAAACCCTTGGATGTTTAACTGCCAGTCCTGACCCCCCTGTAACCACGTCTCTGTGATGCCTACCACATCATAATCATAACTAGAGGGCACAGGTTTAGGGTGAGAGGGGTAAGATGTAAAAGAGACCTAAAGGGCAACTTTTTCACACAGAGGGTGGAACGTGCATGGAATGAGCTGCCAGAGGATGTGGTGGAGGCTGGTACAATTGCAACATTTAAGATGCATTTGAATGGGTATATGAATAGGAAGGGTTTGGAGGGATATGGGCCGGGTGTTGGCAGGTGGGACTAGATTGGGTTGGGATATCTGGTCAGCATGGACGAGTTGGACCGAGGGGTCTGTTACAGTGCTGTGCATCTAATTCCAATTAGATTAGATTACTTACAGTGTGGAAACAGGCCCTCGGCCCAACAAGTCCACACCGACCTGCCAAAGCGCAACCCACCCAGACCCATTCCCCTACATTTAACCCTTCACCTAACACTATGGGCAATTTAGCATGGCCAATTCACCTAACCAGCACATTTTTTTGGAATGTGGGAAGAAACCGGAGCATCCGGAAGAAACCCATGCAGACACGGGGAAAATGTGCAAACTCCACACAGTCAGTCGCCTGAGTCGGGAATTGAACCTAGGTCTCTGGTGCTATGAAGCAGCACTGCTATCCACTGTGCCACCGTGCAGTCCACATCTCTATGACTCTCTGACTCTATGGAGCACTGACCTTCACATTCCAGGTTTGCTCCTTCCCACTGTCCCTGGGCAGAGCAGACTGATGTGCCATTTCCTCTCACAGGGACATAACCATCCTGGCACTGGTACACAACTGTACTTCCATAGGTTGTGTTAACTGGTCGATGGGACAGTGTGTTTAGTAAAGATGGTGATGATCCACAATCAACAGCTGAGGAGAGACAACTCAAAGTCAGTTTCATGTACTTGTCTGTGTATTGATGATGCATTTTTAAACCAGAAACCAAATCTCTATATCAACCAATTTTCAAAAAGGAAGATTCTGAGAAAATAATGAGTGCCATTTGTTTAAGGAGAAAGTGTGGTCTGGACTCTGGGAGGAACAATTGACCAATGAAAAATGTCAAGGGATTTGTAATATTCCTCTGAACACATAGACAGAGCTTCAATATCTCTTCTGAAATATAGTTTCTTCAACAATGCAGTTTTGCTTTAAACTACAAACATAGATCCACAAAGGGACATGAAATCACTCATAGCCCATTTAAATGTGGAAGTTACACGAATTGATCCTTCCTGAGCCCAGATAACCTTCACGTATACACATTTTTCTCTTCACTCATGGGACATGGGCATCACTGGCCAGCTAGCATTTATTGCCTGTCCCTAGTTGTCCTTGAGAAGGTAGTGATGAACTGCCTTCTTTCAGCTGTAGTAATCCATATGCTGTAGGTAGACCCACAATGCCTTAGGGAGAGAAGTCCAGGATTTTGGCCCGGCAACAGCAAAGGAACAATGATATATTTCCAAGTCAGGATGGTGATTGGCTTGGAGGGGAATTTGGAGGCGATGTTGTTCTCATGTATCTGTTGCACTTGTTCTTCTGAATGGAAACGATCATGAGTGTGGAAGGTGCTGTTTAAGAATCTTTGGCAAATTTCTGCAGCGCATCTTCTGGATAGCACATACTGCTGCTGCTGAGTGGCAGTGAAGGAAGGGGGTGAATGCTTGTTGATGTGGTGTCAATCAAGTGGTTGCTTTGTCCTGGATAGTGTCAAGCTCCAAGGGTTATTGAGGCTGCACTCATCCCGGCAAAGAAAACACTGTTGGGATTCATAGATATAATTGACTCAATTAGAAAAATAAATACGAGAGAAAAAAAAACACAACCTGAAGTACTTTTTGGGAAATTATTTGTCAATTATTTCAAAGTGAATTTTTTTGGTAACATTCTGAAGCACTGACCTTCACATTCCAGGTTTGCTCCTTTCCACTGTCCCTGGGCAGAGCAGACTGATGTGTCATTTCCTCTCATGTGCACATAGCCAACCTGGCACTGGTATACAACTGTACTTCCATAGGTTGTGTTGACTAGTCGACAGAACAGTGTGTTCAGTAAAGATGGTGGTGATCCACAATCAACAGCTGAGGAGAGACAAACTCAAAGTCAGTTTCATATACTGTTGTGTGTATTGATGATGTATTTTTAAACCAGAAACCAAACCTCCATATCAACCCATTTTCAAAAAGGACGATTCAGAGAAAATAATGAATGCCATTAGTTTAAGGAGAAAGTGTGGTCTGGACTCTGGGAGAAACTTTCTTTTTACCAATGGAAAGTGTCAAGGGATTTGTAATATTCCTCTGAACACAGGGATAGAGCTTCAATATCTTTTCTGAAATATGGTTTCTCCAACAATGCAGCACTGCTTTAAACTATAAACATAGATCCACAATGGGATAGGAAGCCACTCTCAGCCCATTTAAATGTGGAAGTTAGACCAATTGATCCTTGTTGAGCCCAGATAACCTTCACATATACATTTGTTGCTATTCACTTGTGGGACATGTGCATCGCTGGCGATTGAGCATTTATTGCCTGTCCCGAGTTGTCCTTGAGAAGGTAGTGATGAGCTGCATTCTTGAAATGTAGTAATTCACATGCTGTAGGTAGACCCACAATGCCTGAGGGAGGGAATTTCAGGTTTTTGACACAGCAACAGCAAAGGGGCAGTATTATATTTCCAAGTCAGGATGGTGATTGGCTTGGAGGGGAATTTGGAGGGGAATTTGGAGGTGATGTTGTTCTCATGTATCTGTTGCATTTGTTCTTCTGAATAGAAACGATTGTGGGTGTGGAAAGTGCTGTTGAAGGATCTTTGGCAAATTTCTGCAGTGTATCTTCTGGATAGTGCACACTGCTGCAGCTGAGTGGCAGTGAAGGAGGGGGTAAATGCTTGTTGATGTGGTGTCAATCAAGCGGCTACTTTGTCCTGGAGAGTGTCAAGCTCCAAGGGTTATTGGAGCTGCACTCATCCAGGTAAAAAAAAATACTGTTGGGATTCATTGATATAATTGACTCAATTAGAAAAATAAATACATGAGAGAAAAAAAATCACATCATCAAGTACTTTTTGGGAAATTATTTGTCAATTATTTCTGAGTGAATTTGTTTGGTAGCATTCTGGAGCACTGACCTTCACATTCCAGGGTTGCTCCTTCCCACTGTCCCTGGGCAGAGCAGACTGATGTCCCATTTCCTCTCACAGGGACATAGCCAACCTGGCACTGGTACACAACTGTACTTCCATAGGTTGTGTTGACTGGTCGCCGGGACAGTGTGTTCAGTAAAGATGGTGGTGATCCACAATCAACAGCTGAGGAGAGACAAACTCAAAGTCAGTTTCATGTACTTTTGTGTGTATTGATGATGCATTTTTAAACCAGAAACCAAACCTCCATATCAACCAATTTTCAAAAAGGAAGATTCAGAGAAAATAATGAATGACATTAGTTTAAGGAGAAAGTGTGGTCTGGGCATTGGGAGAAACTTTATATTTACCAATGAAAAGTGTCAAGGGATTTGAAATATTCCTGGGAACACATTGACAGAGCCTTGATATCTCTTCTGAAATACAGTGGTCCCCTCGTACCCACGAGGGATACATTCCAAGACCTACTGCAGAAGCCCGAAACTGCAGATAGGAGTGAACCCATTCATTTCAATGGGAAAAGTATCTTCCCCGCAGCCCCCTTGTCCATGGTTCTGGAACATTCCCTATAATATGTTTCTGCCACAGTAAACCACAGGTAACTGAAACCATGGAAACCGGACCCTCTAAGATGGGGACCTCTCTGATGGCTTCTCCAACAATGCAGTAGAGCTTTAAACACCAAACATTGATTCACAATGGGATGTCAAGCCACTCTTAGCCCATTTAAATGTGTAAGTTTGACCAATTGATCCTTATTGAGCCCAGATGTTTCTATTCATTCATGAGACATGGGCATCAGTGGCTAGCTAGCATTTATTGCCTGTCCCTAATGGTCCTTGAGAAGGTAGTGATGACCTGCCTTCTTGAACCGTAGTAGAACATTGAACATTACAGCGCAGTACAGACCCTTTGGCCCTCGATGCTGCGTCAACCTGTGAAACCAATCCAAAGCCCAACTAACATACACGATTCCATTATCACCCAGATGCTTATCCACTGACCATTTAAATGCCATTAAAGTTGGTGAGCCTACTACAATTGCAGGCAGGACGTTCCATGCCTTTACTACTCGCTTAGTAAAGACATATCTTTGACATCTGTCTTATACCCATCATCCCTCAACTTAAAGCTACGTCCCCTCCTGCTAGCCATCACCATCCGAGGAAAAAGTCTCTCACTGTCCACCCTAACTAACCCTCTGATTATCTTGTATGTCTCAATTAAGTCACTTCTCAATTTTCTTCTCTCTAACGAAAACACCCTCAGCCTTTCCATATAAGACCTTTCCTCCTGGTACATCTCCTCTGCACCCTTTCCAATGCTTCCACATCCTTCCTATAATGTGGTGACCAGAACAGCAATACTCAAGTGTGGCCGGATCAGAGTTTTGTACAGCTGCAGCATGACCTCATGGCTCCAACACTCAATCCCACTATCAATAAAAGCTAACACACCACATGCCTTCTTAACAATCCTATCAACCTGGGTGGCAACTTTCAGGGATCTATGCACATGGACACCAAGATGTCTCTGCTCATCCACATCACCAAGATTCTTACCATTAGCCCAGCGCTCTGTATTCCTGTTACTCCTCCCAAAGTGAATCACCTTACACTTTTCTGTACTAAACTCCATTTGTCACCTCTCAGACTAGCTCTGTAGCTTATCTATGTCCCACTGTAACCTGCAACATCCTTCAGCACTATCCACAACTCTACCAACCATAGTGTCATCTGCCAATTTAGTAGCCCATCCAATACACCTTCATCCAGGTCATTTATAAAAAATGACAAATAGCACTGGCCCCAAAACAGATCCTTGTAGTACACCACTAGTAACTGAACTCCAGCATGAACATTTCCCATCAACCACCACCCTCTGTCTTCTTACAACTAGCCAACTTCTGATCCAAACCACTAATTCACCCTCAATCTGATGCCTCCAGAAATTCTGCACTAGCCTACCATGAGGAACCTTATCAAATGCTTTACTGAAATCCATATACACTACATTAACCAGATTACCCTCAAATCCACATGCTGTAGGTAGACCCAGAATGCCTTATGGAGGAAATTCTAGGATTTTGACTCGAACAGTGAAGGAACAGTGATATATTTCCAAGTCATGATGCTGATTGGCTTGGAGGGGAATTTGGAGGTGATGGTATTCTCATATATCTGCTGCACTTGTCCTTCTAGATAGAAATGGTCATGACTGTTGAAGGATCTTAGGCAAATTTCTGCAATGCATCTTCTGGATAGTGCACACTGCTGCTATTGGGCATCAGTGCTGGAGATGGTTAATGCTTGTTGATGTGGTGTTAATCAAGTGGCTGCTTTGACCTGGATAGTGTCAAGCTGCAAATGTTGTTGAAGCTGCACTCATCCAGGCAAAAAATTATTTACTGTTAGGATTCACAGAGATGACTGACTCACATAGAAAAATAAATACAAGAGAAAAATCACAACTGAAGTAATTTTTGGGAAATTATTTGTCAATTATTTCTGAGTGAATTTGTTTGGTAACATTCTGGAGCACTGACCTTCACATTCCAGGTTTGCTCCTTCCCACTGTCCCTGGGCAGAGCAGACTGATGTCCCATTTCCTCTCACACGGACATAACCAACCTGGCACTGGTATACAACTGTACTTCCATAGGTTGTGTTGACTGGTCGCCGGGACAGTGTGTTCAGTAAAGATGGTGGTGATCCACAATCAACAGCTGAGGAGAGACAAACTCAAAGTCAGTTTCATGTACTTTTGTGTGTATTGATGACGCATTTTTAAACCAGAAACCAAATATCCATATCAACCCATTTTCAAAAAGGAAGATTCAGAGAAAATAATGAATGCCATTAGTTTAAGGAGAAAGTGTGGTCGGGGCATTGAGAGAAACTTTATATTTACCAATGAAAAGTGTCAAGGGATTTGAAATATTCCTCTGGACACATAGACAGAGCCTCGATATCTCTTCTGAAATACAGTGGTCCCCTCGTACCACGAGGGATACGTTCCGAAGCCCGAAACTGCAGATAGGAGTGAACCCATTCATTTCAATGGGAAACTTATCTTCCCCGCAGCCCCCTTGTCCATGGTTCTGGAACATTCCCTATAGTACGTTTTTGCCACGGTAAACCACAAGTAACTGAAACCATGGAAACCGGACCCTCTAAGATGGGGACCTCTCTGATGGCTTCTCCAACAATGCAGTAGAGCTTTAAACACCAAACATTGATTCACAATGGGATGTCAAGCCACTCTTAGCCCATTTAAATGTGGAAGTTTGACCAATTGATCCTTATTGAGCCCAGATAACCTTCACATATACACATGTTTCTATTCACTCATGAGACATGGGCATCGCTGGCTAACTAGCATTTATTGCCTGTCCTTAATGGTCCTTGAGAAGGTAGTGATGAGCTGCCTTCTTGAACCGTAGCAGAACACAGAACATTGAACATTACAGCGCAGTACAGACCCTTTGGCCCTCGATGCTGCGTCAACCTGTGAAACCAATCCAAAGTCCATCTAACCTGCACAATTCCATTATCATCCAGGTGTTTATCCAATGACCATTTAAATTGCCCTTAAAGTCAGCGAGTCTACTACTGTTGCAGGCAGGGCATTCCATGCCTTTACTTCTCTGAGTAAAGACATATCTCTGTCATCTGTCTTTTATCCATCATTCCACAATTCAAAGCTATGTCCACTCCTGCAAGCCATCACCATCTGAGGAAAACGTCTCTCACTGTCCACCCTATCTAATCTTCTGATTAACTTGTATGTCTCAATTAAGTCACTTCTCAATTTTCTTCACTAACGAAAACAGCCTCAGCACCCTCAGCCTTTCCTCATAAAACCTTCCCTCCGTACCAGGCAACATCCTGGTAAATCTCCTCTGCACCCTTTCCAATGCTTCCACATCCTTCCTATAATGTGGTGACCAGAACAACAATACTCAAGTCTGGCCGGACCAGAGTTTTGTACAGCTGCAACATGACCTCATGGCTCCAACACTCAATCCCACTATCAATAAAAGCTAATACACCACATGCCTTCTTAACAACCCTATCAACCTGGGTGGCAACTTTCAGGGATCTATGCACATGGGCACCAGGATCTCTCTGCTCATCCACATCACCAAGATTCTTACCTTTAGCCCAGTGCTCTGTATTCCTGTTACACCTCACACCTTTCTGCATGAAACTCCATTTGCCACCTCTCAGACTAGCTCTGCAGCTTATCTATGTCCCACTGTAACCTGCAACATCCTTCAGCACTATCCACAACTCTACCAACCTTAGGATCATCTGCAAATTTGGTAGCCCATTCAATACACCCTCATCCAGGTCATTTATAAAAATGACAAACATCACTGGCCCCAAAACAGCTCCTTGCAGTACACCACTAGTAACTGAACTCCAGGATGAACATTTCCCATCAATCGCCGTCTCTGTCTTCTCACAAGTAGCCAACCTCTGATCCAAACCGCTAAATCACCCTCAATTCAATGCCTCCAGAATATCTACACTAGCCTACTGTGGGGAACCTTATCAAACGCTTTACTGAAATCCATGTACACCATATTAACCAATTTGCCCTCAAATCTACATGCTGTAGGTAGACCCAGAATGCCTTACGGAGGGAGTTCTAGGATTTTGACCCAACAACAGGGAAGGAACAGTGATATTTTTCCAAGTCATGATTCTGATTGGCTTGGAGCGGAATTTGGAGGTGATGGTGTTCTCATATGTCTGCTGCACTTGTCCTTCTAGATAGAAATGGTCATGGCTGTTTAAGGATCTTTGGCAAATTTCCACAGTGCATCTTCTGGATAGTACATGCAGCTGCTACTGAGCGTCAGTGGTGGAGATGGTGAATGCTTGTTGATGTGGTGTCAATCAAGTGGCTGCTTAGTTCTGGATAGTGTAAAGCTCCAAATGCTGTTGGAGCTGCACTCATCCAGGCAAAAAAAAATACTGTTAGGCTTCACAAGAATAATTGACTCAATTAGAAAAATAAATACGAGAGAAAAATCACACCATAAAGTAATTTTTGGGAAATTATTTGTCTATTATTTCAAAGTGAATTTGTTTGGCAACATTCTGAAGCTTTGACCTTCACATTCCAGGTTTGCTCCTTTCCACTGTCCCTGGGCAGAGCAGACTGATGTGCCATTTCCTCTCACAGGGACATAACCATCCTGGCACTGGTATACAACTGTACTTCCATAGATTGTGTTGACTGGTCGATGGGACAGTGTGTTCAGTAAAGATGGTGGTGATCCACAATCAACAGCTGAGGAGAGACAACTCAAAGTCAGTTTCATGTGCTTGTCTGTGTATTGATGATGCATTTTTAAACCAGAAACCAAATCTCTATATCAACCAATTTTCAAAAAGGAAGATTCAGAGAAAATAATGAATGCCATTAACTTAAGGAGGAAACGTGGTCTGGACATTGGGAGAAACTTTCTATTTACTTCTAAAAAGGTTCAAGGTATTTGTTATATTCTTCTGAACACATAAACAGAGCCCCAATGTCTTTTCTGATATATGGTTTCTCCAACAATGCAGCACTGCTATAAACTACAAACATAGATCCACAATGGGATATGAAGCCACTCGCAGGCCATTTAAATGTGGAAGTTAGACAACTTTATCCTTACTGAGCCCAGATAACCTTCACATTTACACATTTTTCTCTTCACTCGTGGGACATGGGCATCACTGGCCAGCTAGCATTTATTGCCTGTCCCTAGTTGTCCTTGAGAAGGTAGTGATGAGCTGCCTTCTTTCAGCTGTAGTAATCCATATGCTGTAGGCAGACCCACTATGCCTTAGGGAGGGAATTCCAGGATTTGACCCAGCAACAGCAAAGGAACAGTGATATATTTCCAAGGCAGGATGGTGATTGGCTTGGTGGGGAATTTGGAGGCGATGTTGTTCTCATGTATCTGTTGCACTTGTTCTTCTGGATGGAAACGATCGTGGGTGTGGAAAGTGCTGTTTAAGGATCTTTGGCAAATTTCTGCAGCGCATCTTCTGGATAGCACACACTGCTGCTGCTGAGTGGAAGTGAAGGAGGGGGTAAATGCTTGTTGATGTGGTGTCAATCAAGCAGGTACTTTGTCCTGAGAGTGCCAAGCTCCAAAATATACTGTTTGGATTTATAGATATAATTGACTCAATTAGAAAAATGAATACATGAGAAAAAAATCACACCATAAAGTACTTTTTTGGGAAATTAATTGTCAATTACTTCAGAGTGAATTTTTTTGGTAACATTCTGGAGCACTGACCTTCACATTCCAAGTTTATTCCTTCCCACTGTCCCTGGGAAGAGCAGATTAATGTGTCATTTCCTCTCATATGCACATAGCCAGCCTGGCACTGGTACACAACTGTACTTCCATAAGTTGTGTTGACTGGTCGACGGGACAATGTGTTCAGTAAAGATGGTGGTGATCCACAATCAACAGCTGAGGAGAGACAAATTCACATGAGTGTGGAATATTTTTGTTTGGGCAAGTGACAAATAGAAACTGCAACCATCTCCAATCTCCAAATGATGTCAAAAATACAAGGTATTATCAGCATTCTGAACATATATTGCAACTGAGTTGTTATCATTGCAAATTGTGTCCTGAATTAACTTATGTGATTACAGGTATTTTAGAGCTGCCATCATTCTATTGCAACACAAGAGTTGGTACCTGGTCCCTAGAGTGGACAATATTTATTAGACAAGTAATGCCCTTTCTACCATCAGAACAAAATATTAAATGGAGGTCCACATTGTTGCTAGTTTTGTTAAAGATAGAAGTTCTCTCAGAACATTGACCGAGCCAAAACAATTTATTTAGAAGTCAATGGGTTCAATGACAAATGTTAATACTCTGCAGAAGAATGGTCAGAGAGTCAACTTTCTAAAACACAATGGTATAGGAGCTGACTTAAATAAATGTCTTGAAATCTTTGCCAGACTTTCTGTAGGTGGATTAGTTCATCAGGGATGTGAACAATGATCAACCACAGGAGAACAACCTGGACTCTCTCATCTGATGACAAAAGGAACTTTACTTTAACTCGGTTGTAAAAGCATTCTTGAGCATTGAACTTCCTATTTCAGTATCACTCCTTCCCATTTATGTTTTTATGGCATACCAGGAACTTCAGCACCAATTCTATGCCAACAAGTTAATCCAAAGTTGAAAGTGTGCTCCTCTGGCGATACATTAAAAGGAGGCTCCATCCATTATAATCAGGAGGATGAAAAGAGCCCCTGGCACTACTTCAGAAGAAAAGCAGAGCAGCAATATTTGGCGTCATAGAGTCATAAAGGTGTACAGCCCGGAAACAAACCCTCTCTCTGGATGTTCAGCTGGTCTCTGCCTCTTACCAAGCTGATGTCCTCGGAAGGCCTCAGATGATTCAAGCGAGCAGTGCCGAGAGAGAGAGATCTGCAGGTAAACCCCCTGTTTTTATGCTGAACCTTTTAGATGGTTTTCTGGAACTTTCTATAGTTCTGGCCAATCAGGGAGATACACTTTATTATTTGAAACAGAGTCAATCATTTAGATGGCATTCTACTATTCGATTGTCTTGCAGCAGCACCCGGTGTCTTCCTGTCTGGGCCCTCCTGTTTAGTGGACAAGTTGCTGGGGGTATGTCTGTCAAGGTAACTGTTGCCTTTTACATCAGGCTCATGTTATTAGCACCTGGCTGCTGTGTTTGCTCTATATCTGCTGTGTGGGTTGTGTGATTTCAGAGTTTAACTTGGCCGATGTACCAGCATCCCTTGCTGTATGGTCAAGTTAGCAATCTACCTGCGTTTTAGCAGGCAAGAGGCTGCTATAAAACTCTTCGTGACCTTGGTCTTAAATGTGCACCTTATTCGGAGATTATGCCCTTTCTAGTCAGAGGCTCCCCCACAAGCGGAAACAACATTTCTGCATCTACCCTGTCAAAAAGTCCTCCAAGAATTGTGTATCCTTTAATACATGTAGGATCGAGCAAAAGTCCCCAATGTTTAAAATATTGGACAAAACCTTGGACTTACAAAACTTTTAAAAAGAAAAAGAAAAACTGGACAGAGGCGGCAGCAAATACAGAACCAGCAGAATGGAGATTGCAGTCTACGACTATTGCTCAGAGACAAAAAATCTGCGGGTGCAGGAATCCAAAACAGACAAGCAGGAAGCTGGAAGAACACAGCAGGCCAGGCAGCATCAGGAGGTGGAAAAGGGTCCTGAAGAAGGGTTACACCAGAAACGTCGATATTCTTCTGCACCTCTTGATGCTGCCTGACTTGCTGTGTTCTTCCAGCCTCCTGCCTGTCTATTTATGATTTGGAGATGCCGATGTTGGACTGGGGTGTCCAACAGGTTTATTTGGAAGCACTAGCTTTCATAGCGCTGCTCCCTCATCAGGTAGTTATGGAATATAAGATCGTAAGACAGAATTTACAGCAAAGGTTTAGAGTGTGAAAATTGCATCACTCTGTAAACTTTTGCTATAAATTCTGTGTCTTACGATCTTACACTCCTCAACCACCAGAAAGAGCAGCGCTTTGAAAGCCAGTGGTTCCAATTAAACCTGTTGGACTTTAACCTGGTGTTGTGTGGTTTTTAACTTTGTACACCCCAGTCCAACACTGGCACCTCCAAATCATAACTTCAGAAGAAAACACCAGAAATAAATGAAAAGCACAGATTTGACACAAAGATAAGGGACACACAATCATTATAATTGCACACCCCAATCCCATCTGAGAGAGCAATCTTAAGAGCTTCTCTAACAAGAGCTATTGGACACAGGCCTGTTCCAAATCCAGAGAACTGACAGCAACAGACCACAATCAGCAGAACGAGAGATTGACAACTCTCCAGACCAACTGACCCCACAAGTCCTTTGACACATTCTGAGGTGAACACCGAGCCTACAAGCCAGCAGAAAGTAAAGAACTCCAGGTACTTACCCGAAAGATCCAACAAGCACCTTAACGGATCTGCGGAATCAACCCAAACTGAGAAGCCGACACAGCCCAAAGTCTTCACTAAAGTTCTGGGTACAGCAAATAGGAACAGCCAGACGTACTTCAAAACTGTGTTTTCTTAGTGGTGAGCTTAAATTCCCAAAACCCCAAAGTTTCGACCTAGCTAGCAGGAGGGAAAGTGGGTGATGACAGTGCATTGGGACCTCAAAGGTAGGAAGCCTAATTAAAGATTCTGTAATGAAAACTATTATTTTTTGCAAATGTCCGTAGGATAAGGTTCTATCATGTTAATCTAGCTAATAGTGTATTTAATAGCACTACTGTCTTCTGAATAACAAATTGTGTCAATGTCCTTCTTTATTGCATTTACCTATTTTTGTTGTATTATACGTATTTTAAATAAATGCATAGATTCTTTTGCCCTGTAACACCTGTCTCCTGCCTCTTCATTTCACATTCCCTGAATAGGTTGTGTACAGAACCAGGGATCGGGGGGTAATTTGAACCACTTAAACTTTAGAAAACAAGTTCACACAGAGGTTGGTTCATGTTTGGAATGAGCTGCCGGAGGAAGCGGTGGAGGCTGGTACAACTGCAACATTTAAAAGGCATCTGGATGGGTATATGAATAGGGAGGGATATGGGCCGGGTGCTGGCAGGTGGGGCTAGATTGGGTTGGGATATCTGGTCGGCATGCACGGGTTGGACCGAAGGGTCTGCTTCTGTGCTGTACATCTCTATGACTCTATAGCTCTATAACTGATTGCAAACCAGAGCTCTAGAAGAGCAGGCCTGATGGGCAGAAAGGCCTGCCCTCCTCTTATATCTTAAGTCATGTTAACAAGTTCTTAACTGGTTACCCACTGCTCTTCGGACTGAACCTAAAGATAATTGCTAAGGCTGATGGTATGACCTTCTGTGCTCATAGAAACTCCGTTCCAGCCTGTTATTCCTCAAGCAGGGTTAATCTGAGCCATTCTGGAGCACTGACCTTCACATTCCAGGTTCGCTCTTTCCCACTGCCCCTGGGCAGAGCAGACTGATGTAACATTTCCACTCACAGGGACATAGCCGACCCGGCAGTGGTACACGACTGTACTTCCATACGTTGTGTTGACTGGTTGACGTGGCCTTGCGTTCAGTAAACTTAGTGGTGATCCACAGTCCAGAGCTGAGCAGACACAAACCCAAGATATTCTAGATCATTTCCTCTGATATTGACACGTTTAAAAAGCAATGCTGAGCCTATCCATCACATCTAACCTGATGAACAGGAGAACTAGCCTAAGAGTTACGAATGTATGAACTGGATTTTACACAACGGTCCCTGCCTCTTAAGTAAAAGCCAGACCAGAGCCACAGTCACTTTTGGCTGTTTGCCATATAATTGGCTTGATGCTGACCTACCACCCCCATCTGGGAGGAAATCCTGTCCCTGGGACAGCTTCTATCAGCAAGCCCCTCTGCCGTCCCAGCAGCTGTCACATCCTGATCAAATGTGGTTTCTTCAGGTCTTTGTACAAATTCAGGCAAGACTTTTAGATTATTGTTAGATAACATTTAATAAGACCATAAGACATAGAACAGGAGTAGGCCATCAACCCATCGAATCTGCTCTTCATTCAATAAGATCCTGGCTGATCTGATAATTCTAAACTCCATTTTCCTCCCAGTTCCCTCACTGATAAAAAATTGTCCATCTCAGCCTTGAATATATTTACTTACTCAACCTCAACAGCCCCCAATGACAAAGAACTTCACAAATTCACAACTCTCTGAGAAAAGAAATTCCTCCTCAACTCTTAAATGTGCAGCTCCTTATTCTGAGATTGTGCAGCTCCTTATTCTGAGATTGTGCAGCTCCTTATTCTGAGATTATGCCCTCACTGGTCCTAGACTCTTGCACAAGGGAAACAACTTTTCTGCATCTGTACTGTCAAGTCCTCCAAGAATCATGGATGCTTCAATAAAGTCACCATTCATTCTTCTAAACTCTAATAAGCAAAAGGCCTAACCTACACAACCTCTCCTCAGACAATTGTCCTTCCATAGCCAAGTTCGGCCGAGTTTCTCTGGTTTGGCTCCAATGCAAGCATATCTTTTCTTAAATGAGCAATATATTTTGAGCTGCAGGGTGGAGCTCACATCATTTGAGGTGAAGGAATGAGTATGGAATTCACTCCCTTTGAACAAGAGTTGGAGTTCAACCCTGTTGGAAGTAGGTGCAGTTCATACCTTGTGAATGAGAGGGGGCTATTTGTGGCGTTCACTCCATGCTGGGGCAGGCAGAACTAGAGGCTTGGTGCCAGGGACTCTTGCAGTGGTTAAAAGCCTGAGATGGCAGCAATTCCTTAAGTCATCATCTTGGAACAATGAGTTACCATAAATAGATTTTTATAAGCTTGGTGCATTCATTTAAAAAAAAAAGAGGGCTACAACGATAAGTAATTAAACTACTCAAGTTGTAATTTGTACAGATGGTAAATAAATAACTTGTCATTCTATCTTAGCAATCAAAAGAACATCACATTCATTGTACTAGAAACCTTCTAATTCTGTGTTCGTCAACAGGAGGATCAAAACTATAAGGTGGCCGAGAGGCATTTTAGAGACAAGATGCTGCATAGGCTGCCAGGCTTTTTAAAGATGTCCACTGAGACCAAAATGCTAGGAATTTGGAAAATCAAGCTTCATCAAGTAAAAACAACTACTGAAGTGAGAAAATATAATGTGTTCTTAATTTTTGCTTCATTACCATAGCATCAAGTAATATGTTTCAATGGAATAATTACAATCATAACAATTGTGTACTTTGTGTTTACCTTATTGCAAAATAATGAAGCTTAACAATAATATTAGAGTTCATCTCAGTTAATGTTTATTTAGTCTATTCTTCTGGGATATCAAAGACTTTGAGAGTTTTTGAAAAGATTTGTAGCTCGGGTTGTGGATGAGGTCGTAGATTCATTCACTGAGCTGGTGTGGTTTTCTGGAGACATTTCGTCTCCTCGCTAGATTACAATGTCAGTGCATCTTCAATAAAGTGTTGGTAGTCTATCCTGCCTGGTATTTGTGTGTCTTTTTTTTTAGTACTTCCAGTCCTGTATCTGAATGTTTATAAATGGGGTCCAGTTCAATGTACTTATTTATTTATTGAGTTCAGGTTGTAGTGCTAGGGTTGAAGGAATTCTCTCACGTGTCTCTGTTTTACCAATGATGGTCACATTGCCCCAGTTGAATTTATGTCCTTTGTTGTCTAAGTGGTTCAAAACGAGTGTACTGGTCATGTCTGGCAGTGGCCAGTTGATGTTTGTACAATCATATGGTCAGTTTTCTTTAACAACTGACACTCACATCAAACAGGATGTAAGTTATTTATAAGATACCCTGCAAAGACTGTGAAAAACATTACAGAGGACAACAAGGAAGAAAGCTACGATAGGTTGTTGCAAAGTTCGAATTAGAATTGCCTAAATCGTCTTATTGATATTAGTCTAAGATGCAGTTAGCCAGTTGGAAAGGATTCCCATGTGGGTTTTCAGAAGTTGGGCTCGATCTTGATAAACAATAAAATGTTATTACATAATACTTCATAGATAGTTACATTACATCTGAGAGACTATAAGGCTCAATTTAAAAGTAAATACACATTACTATTAGCGACAGTGATTTTAGCACTTCCAACTGTTACTGCTATACTAATTAGAAACCAATAAGATACTGGTTATTTCCACCAAGGTTCAATCCTTTATATCCTGATAGACAAAGCTTATCTTGTGATGTCACTGGCCACCAGAACTTAATTCCCAGATGAACTCCCCAAAGGACAAACTTATTATTACAGGAGATGTGCCAGACATAATATAGGCAGCAAAGCTAACAAATAATCTTAAAATTTAAGACTATTGGAAATATTACAAGAAGAATGTTCTTTTCAGCATAGAAAGATTTGCATTTATATAGTGCATTTCATACACTCCGCATGTTCGAAACACTTGAAAGCCAACTGTGTCGTGTAGTCACTATTGCAATGTAGGAAATGAAGTAGCCAATTTGCTCACAACAAGTTCCTGTAAACAGCAATGTAATAATTACCGTACATTCTATTTCTGGCATTCTGTTCAAGGGATAAATATTGGCCAGGGCACAAGGGGAACGTCCCCTGCTCTTCAGTTTGTGCACTCGATCATTCGCAACTAGCCGAGAAGGAGAAATGGGCCTGTAGTTAACATCCCCATGGAAGACACTTTCTCTGACAATGCAGAGCTCCCTTTACAGTATTCAAGAATGCCCACCTAGATTTCAATGTCAGGCTCTGGATTTGAACTCCCAATCTTCTGGTGTGCTTGACGTGAGCATATGTTGAGAGATGATGGGGACAGGTTTAAAAGGATAGAATGAAAGATTCTCCTGAGAAATGGAAAATGTTATGGAGAACTGAAGAGAGAGAGACACAAGGCAGAGTGAGTTGAACGAGAAGAAAATTGCACAATAGGCCATCCTTAGTTCAACTATCACAGACCAAAGATTCCCAATCAGAATTTGAATTAATGTATTTGTAACTTGCCAATGAGCATGACTTTGCAGACCCTTTAGCACTTCTGCAGTTTCAAAATAAATGACTTTCAACTAAATTTCCTCAGGTTCATTTCTATTTGTCCTGCTTGACTTTGCATAGTCTAAGGAGCATTTTTAATAATGCATTCCATCTTGCACATATTTGAATGACAATGCACACTTACACATTTCATGCTCCACTTATAATCAGTGCATAGCACGAGGAGAAATCTTTAGACACTCCATCAGTTTAATTTTATACTTCACTGAGGATCTTGGTACAATTAGTTTTACTCCAGCTGTCCCTCAGATTGCCTGGCAGCTCATAGGGGTTAATTGGCTGACACTGACAAGACAACAGCAAGCCACTAGGATTGGAACTATAACACAAACATTCTGGTCTTTGCCTCACTTTAACTGAGGCTTGGAAACAAAACACTGACCTTTACATTCCAGCTTTGCTCCTTCCCACTGTCCGTGTGCAGAGCAGATTAATGTCTCATTTTCTCTAACAGGGACATAGCCATCCTGGCACTGGTATTTAACTGTACTTCCATAGGTTGTGTTGACTGGCGGATATGACACTGTATTTAATAAAGTTGGTGGTGATCCACAGTCAACAGCTGAAAAGAGACAAAGATACTAGTTAAGTATATTCAAATACATTGAAACAAAAGTTAATGTTGGGGCTTAAAACTGGGATCTTCCTATTTTGTATGACTTCCTGGCATGTTACAAGACTCATTTTCTCACTGACTACCAAACTTGTAATTATCTAACACTTTTAACATAATAAAACACCCCAAGACACTTTACAGGAAGTACAAAATGTGACACTGACACACAGAAAGAGACTTTTGAGGATAAATAGTTGTATGTGTCCATTAGTGTCCATAATAGAGAAATAATAATGTTAAGGTAATGTCACTGGACTAGTAATCCAGGATCCTGGGCTATTGTTTTGATGACATAGGTTCAAACCTCACCATGGCAGATAGTGAAGTTTGAATTCAATAAAATGTAGAATTAAAAGGTGATCTAAAGGCAGCGATGCCTCTATTGTAGTAAAAACCAATCTAGTTTTTTTTAGGAAGTCTACCGTCCTTACCTGATTTGACCTACATGTGATTTCAGCCACACACCGCCGAGGCTGCTCTCTGAAATGCCCTAACAAGACACACAGTTGTGTCAAACCATTACTAAATCTAGACAGAGGAATGAAGTGGGATGTACCACTCAGCATCAATCTAGGTACCAGAAAACAACAACAGAAATGACAGCCATGTCAATCTTACAAAATCCTCCTTACCAATATCTGGAGGTTTGTGCCAAAAGTGGGAGATGTCTCACATACTAGTCAAGCAACAGGCTGACATAGTCAGACTCTCAAATTCGTAATTTACAACGTCCCAGATGCCACTACCAGCATCCCTGGGTACGTCCTGTTCACGAGAGGAGATAGCACAGCAGTATACAGTTGGAAGAGAGATGCCCTGTGTATCATCAGTATTGACTTTAAACCCCATGAACTCCCATAGCACCAGGTCAAAAATGGGCAAAGAAACCTTCCTCTGATTACCACCTACCACTCACACAACCCCATGCCCCAGTTAATGAATTGGTACTTCTCCATCTTTGCTTGGAGAAAGCAGGAAGCATTGAGGATAAAATGGGCATAAAATGTCCTGTGCTAGAGGGACTTCAATGCCCATCACTAAGAGTGGCTCAACAGCACCATTACTGACAGAGATGGCCAAATCCTAAAGGATGTAACTGCCAGCTAGGATCTACAACAGGAGGTAAGGGAATGAATTTCAGGGAAAAATCTCATCCTCACCAACCAACTATAGGAAGATATGCCAGATAGACCTAAAATTGTCTCCTGAAAGCTTGGCCATCATCAACAAGACACAAGTTAAGAGTATGGCAGAATACTTTCCATGTGCCTGGATGAGTGAAGCTCCAATAATACTCAAAAAAGTTGACACCATCTAGAGCAAAACAACCCACTTGAAGGACACCCTATCCACCACCTTCAATAGCCTCTCATTGCACCAATACACAGCAGCAGCCGTGCATAACGTCTATTAGAACATGGTGACACCTCACCTATAAGGCCATGAGAAATAGGAACAACAGGGGGCTGTATGGCCTCTCAAGCCTGCTCCACCGTCCAATAGGATTGCAGCTGATCAGCCATTCCTCATGTCCACTTCCTTTCATTTCCCCATAACCCTAGATTCCCTTACCAAACAAGAATTTATCTACCTGAGCTTTAAATGTATACAATGACTCTGTCCCCACAGCTCTCTGTGGTAAGGAATTCCAACGACTCACAATCCTCTGAGAGAAGAAATTCCTCCTCATCTCAGTCTTAAACTGGCATCCCTTCATTTCTAAGCCTCTGCCCTCTGGTCCTAGACTCTCCCGTAAGGGGAAACATCCTCTCAGTATTTACCCTATCAAGCCCCTTAAAATTCCCATAGGTTTAAAAGAGATCATAGAGTCATAAAGTCATACAGCACAGAAACAGACCCTCCGGTCCAACTCATTTGCACCAACCAGACAACCCATTCTGACCTAGTCCCATTTGCCAGTATTTGGCCCACATCTGTCTTAACTCTTCTTATTCGTATACCCATCCAGATGCCTTTTAAAAGTTGTAATTGTACAATTACCTCTAATTCTAGAGTCCAAATCTGTTTAACCTTTGCTCATAAGGCAATCCCTCCAAACCTAGGCTTCTTTGAAAGTACCTTCCAATTCCATGGCCTCTAGTACCTTGAAAGTTGAGAACAGCAGATGCAGTAAACACTAGCACCTGCAAGTTCCCCTCTAAGCCAAGTAGAGGTCTGTATTGTAACAATATTACCACTCCTTCGATATCACTGAGTCAACATCCTTGAACTCATATCCTAACAGCATATAGATATATATCATGTGGACTGCAGTGGTTACATTGAAACATAGAAACAAAGAAGATAGGAGCAAAAGGCAAATTCTGCCCTTCGAGCTTGCTCCACATTTATCACAATCATGGCTGATCGTCCAACTCAATAGCCTAATCCTGCTTTCTCCCCATAACCTTTGGTTCCATTCACCCCAAGTGCTATATCCAGCTGCCTCTTAAATACATTCAGTGTTTTGGTATTAACTACTTCCTGTCCTCTTGAATTCCACAGGCTCACCACTTTTTGAGTGAAGAAATGTCTCCTCATCTTCGTCCTAAATGGTCTACCCTGAATCCTCAGACTATGACCCCTCGTTCTGAACAATCCTACCATTGGGAATATCCTCCCTGCATCTACCCTATCTGGTCCTGTCAGAATTTAATGAGTGTCTATGAAACTCCCCCCCCCTTATTCGTCTGAACTCCAGTGAAAACAATCCTAACCAAGTCAACCTGTTCTCGAATGTCAGTCCCACCATCTCCGGAATCAGCCTGGTAAACCTTCGCCACACTCCCTCGAGAGCACAAGGGAGAAGGTTGAAGGTGATGACCCTTGGAGAATTGTGAACTGAGGAGGCTAGTGTAGAGCTTCTAAAAACATTGACACATTGATGGAATGAGTGAACATGTGTCAGGTGAAGTTCAATGCAGAGAAATGTGAAGAAATTAATTTTAGTGGGAAGAACATGGAGCAACAATATAAAATAATGAGCACAACTCTAAAGGGATGCAGCAGCAGGGAGACCTGGGTGTTTATGTCCATAAGTCAAGTAGAGATGGAAGGGCAGTTTGAGAAAGTGCACAATAAAACATACCGAATCCCGGGTTAATACAGGCATTGAGCACAAGGGCAAGAAGACTATTTTGAACTTTAATAAGACATCAGTTTGCCCTCAGCTGGAGTTTTGCACTCAGATCTGGGGCTGCACTACAAGAAGGATGTGAAGGCAATGGAGAGGTTGTAGGAAAGGTTCATGAGAATTGTTGCAAGAATGAGGAACTCAGATATGAAGGTAGATGATGGAGTTAGGATTGCTTTCCTTGGAAAAAGAAGGCTGTGAGGAGATTTAGTAGAGGAATTCAAAATCATGAGGGATCCAGACAGAGTACATGGGAAGAACGTTTCCAACTTGTGGAAGAATCCAGACTCAGAGGACACAGTTATAAAGTAGCTGGTAAAAAGAAGCAAAGGAAACAAAAACGTCTTCATGTAATGAATGGTTAACGTCCTCAATGAGAGTGTAGTGGAGATGGGTTCAATTAAAACATTCAGAAGGGGAATTAGAATATTATCTAAAAACAAAGTCCATGCAGGTTTATCCTAGAAGACAGGAGGGCAGCCCAGAGTAAATTGTTCATTCAAAGAGTGATCTAGGCATGATGGGCCAAATGACTTCCTTCTGTGCTGTAACAGGACATTGGTAAGGCTCTTCTGGAATACTATGTCCAGTTCTGGTTTCCTTGTTATAGGAAGGATATTAAGTTGGAGAGATTTACCAGGATGTTGCTGGGATTGGAGGGTTTGAGTTATAAGGATAGGCTGGGTCTTTTTTCACTGGAGCACAGAATGTTGAGAGGTGATCTTATAGAGGTTTTTAAAATAATGAGAGGTAGAGATGAAATGAATGGCAGGTGTCTATTCCCTAGGGTGGGGGATTTCAAGATGACAGGGCATATTTTTAAGATGAGTGGAGAAAGATTTAAAAAAAGACATACAGGCAATTTATTTTTACACAGTGGTTCACGTGTGGAACGAACTTCCAGAGAAAGTGCTAGATGTGAGTCAATTTAGAAAGCTTAAAAGTCCTTTAGGTAAGTACATGACCAAGAAATGTTTGAAGAGATGTGGGCCAAATTGAGGCAGGAGGGGCTAATTTAGTTTGAGATTATGGTCAGCATGGACTGGTTGGACCGAAGGGTCTGTTTCCGTGCTGTATGATTCTACATAAGGTGAGATGACGAAAAGCTTGGGTAAAGAGGTAGACTTTAAGGAGCATTTTTAAAGATCCAAGTGAAGTAAAGGGATGGAATGGCTTAGAGAAGGAATTCCAGAGTCTGGGTCTGAGGTAACTGAAGGTGCTGCCACCTATGCCACAGTGATATACATTGAGGATAGACAAGAATTCAAGGAGCTCTCAGATTTTGGACGGTTGATTTTTGAAACAGATCACAAAGACAGATGAACAAGGCTAAGGAGGATTTTGAAAAGAAGGATGAGAGTTTTAAAATGAAAATATTGGTTGACTGGGTAATGACGTAAATCAGCATGGACAAAGGTCCAGAGTGAGTTAAGACATTGACAGCATAGTTTTGGGTGCCCTGAAATTTATGGAAGATAGAATGAGGGAGGTTGGCTGTGCAATAGAATAGTTTATTCTTAAGGTAACAAATGCAGGACTGAAGATTTCAGCAGCAAATGAACTGGGACAAGGGCATAGTGAGGTAAAGTTACAGAATGAGAAGGAGATGAGCTTGGTGATAAAATGAATATGTAGTTGGAATTAAGCTCATTTGGGATTAAATACTATACCAAGATTGCAGACAGGCTGGTTAGTCTTAGACTATTGCCAGGAAAAGGGAGAGATTCAGGAGCAAGGAAATGGAATGAGGATCAAAAATGCCTAAACACCTTCATTCTTCCTAATACTTATTTGGAGGAAATTTCTGTTCCTGCAGTGACGGATTTCAGAGGAACAGTCCCATAATTTATTAAGGTGAAGGAGTTGAGCAAAGTGGAGGTGAAGTAAAGTGAAACTTTGCAAGCATATATGCACTGAATAACACTACTTTCAGATAATGTTGCTGTGGGAGATCCTTGAGACACATTAAAGGTAATAGTAGGGAGGGTGGGGCATATGTAATTGCAGGTCATTCTCTGGTTAGTTAAAAATCACACAACACCAGGTTATAGTCCAACAGGTTTAATTGGAAACACTAGCTTTCGGAGCGCCGCTCCTTCATCAAGTGGTTGTGGAGGACACAATTGTGAGACACAGAATTTATAGCAAACGTTTACAGTGTGATGTAACTAAAATTATACATTGAAATGAAAAATACATTGATTGTTTGTGGGGTCTTTCATCTGTTCAAATACCATGATAGTTTCACTTCTTTCATGTGTAAATCACAAAATTTAAGTGATTTACACATGAAAGAAGTGAAACTATCATGGTATTCGAACAGATGAGAGACTTAACAAACAATCAAGGTATTTTTCAATGTATAACCGCAGTTACATCACACTGTAAACTTTTGCTATAAATTCTGTGTCTCACAATTGTGTCCTCCACAAGCACCTGATGAAGGAGCGGCGCTCCGAAAGCTAGTGTTTCCAATTAAACCTGTTGGTCTATAACCTGGTGTTGTGTGATTTTTAACTTTGTACACCCCAGACCAAACACGGGCACCTCCAAATCATTCTCTGGTTATGCCTTGATAGATTAGGTAATAAGGGATGGGGAGCAAATGACACATATCCTGCAGATGTAAAATTTTAAAAAAAGCTAAGAATGGAGCCCAGGGAGTGCAGTCACACCGAGGTGTACAATAACTGAAAAGTAATGGGGAAGGATTGTGTAGTCAGCCTGGACAAAGAGAATGTGTTACAATAACAATTTCATTTTTGTATCTCTCATGCTGTCACACGTATTGACAAACATCCACACAGTATTTATGTGTTGCTACAACAACTGAAAGGCAATTATGGATAAAGAGTCACTCTAGCATTGTCATTTACATAGAGTTATAATTTAACTTAGGCTGTGAAACATTCTGGAACACCAACCTTCACATTCCAGGTTTGCTCCTTCCCATTGTCCCTGGGCAGAGCAGACTGATGTGTCATTTCCTGTCACATGCACATAGCCAACCTGGCACTGGTATACAACTCTGCTTCTGTAGGTTGTGTTGACTGGTTGATGAAACAGTGTGTTCAGTAAAGATGGTGGTGATCCACAATCAACAACTGCAAAGAGTTAAACATAAGTTAGTTTACAATTTTGTATATTGCATTATTGTACACTCAAAACATGATTTCCTTACAATATATTTGCCAAAATAAGTCCAGCATTTGGTCATATGGCAAATTAATTGCAGTCAGTTTCTGGTTCAAAATAAGCTGAGCATGCCCATACGTCAGAGGTACATGACTCATTGAAAACTGAGCCATGACCTGATTGTGATGCTGCAGTTAAACTGCAGAGACTACTCAGACATTAATTATCTGCTTACCAGGAGAGGTTTTCTGGCAAGTAGTAAAGGAAGGGTAATGG
This sequence comes from Chiloscyllium plagiosum, assembly GCF_004010195.1. Classification (NCBI taxonomy): domain Eukaryota; kingdom Metazoa; phylum Chordata; class Chondrichthyes; order Orectolobiformes; family Hemiscylliidae; genus Chiloscyllium; species Chiloscyllium plagiosum. Next base: position 112,185,356 of record NC_057711.1, on the reverse strand, counting down.
TACAAGGAATCGTAGGATAATGGATTCATAGAATGATAGAATCCCCGCAGGCAGAAATAGGCCATTTGGCCCATCGGGTTTTCACCAACCCTCTGAACAGCATCCCACCCCTATCCCATAACCCCACCTTTACCATAGCCAGTCCACTTAGCCTTCACATCGCTAGTCACTACGTGGCAACTTGGCATAGCCAGGCCATCTAACCTGCACATCTTTGGACTGTAGGAGGAAACCAGAACACAGCAGACACAGGGAGAAGGTACAAACTCCACACAGTCACCTAAAGCTGGAATTCTTCCCTCACCTTCATCCACTTCATTCCGGAACAGCAGTAGGACTTCCACCCTTCCAGTATCTGCATGCAAAGGATCATTGTCCTACATTTACATCACCTCTAGAAGGATATCATGACCAAACACATCTTCCCCTCTTTTCCACTGTCAGAATTCCACAGGTCAAATCCTCCATCACTCCTAATGCCATCCCCTCCCATTGCACCTTCACATGCAATTGCAGAAGGTGCAACACTTGCCCTTTTACTCCCTTCCTCCTCTAGTCTACGGTATTCACACCCATCATTCATATCTATTTTACATCTCCCTCTCTATTTCTCTCTCTACCACCACGAACACTCCCTTTGACTTTTGCTGAGGGTTCCTTCACCATTTGTTCCAATCACTCTTCCTCTGTCTACAGCTTAAAAACCATTATTTTCCAGCTATTTTGATTTCTGAAGAATCATACCAGACTTGAAATGTTTCTCTGTCCACAGGGAGGTGGGTTTCTCCACCATTTTCTGTTGTTATTTCAGATTTTCAGCATCCACAGTATTTTTGTCTTATGTACGTCATTCAATGTCTCCCCTCGCAGTCTCTGCTGTTTTTGACTTGTTAACCATTCCACCCTGCTCCACAAACCACTCGGACATTCTGCGTTCTCAAGTTTCCAATCCCACCTTATGACAACAACACAACCATTGCTTTAATGAATATTTTTTGCATTCCTGTACAGTATAGATCAAGCCTCTTTTACCTTAATCCACTCACGGCATAAGCACATCTCTGGCCGGGCCAGCCTTTATTGCCCATCCCAGAGGGCAGTTAAGGTCAACCACATTGCTGTGGGACTAGAGTGACATGTACATCAGGTTAGGATAACAGAGTTCCTTCCCTAAAGGATATTAGGGAACCAAATGGGTTTTTCTGACAATCAATTCAATTCATAGTCATCATTAGATCCTGAATTCAAATTCTACCATCTGCCAAAGTGGCATTTATACCCAGGTCTCCAGAACATTAGCTGAGTTTCTGGATTAATATCTAGCAATAATACCATTAGGCCATTGCCTCTTCAGTTGTGTTTTTCATTCAATGCTGACCATCATTGAAAAGTGTGAAGTCGACTGTTCTCTCACACTGCCCTCACAATTCAATTATTGCTCTCAAAACTTTCAATAATATGCAGTCGCCAAGAAATTCTAATGGCAGCCACTCCCACTATTACAGTGTGATATGCTTCCATTTTCTGCACCAGCTAACTTATGTTAGCTTCTTAAAAGTTACCCAACCTCCTTCATACAGTGGGTTCATGCTGGCTAATATTAGTCAGTGCATTCAGTGTAGGAGTTGGGAGGTCATGTTGCAGCTAAAAAGGACATTGGTGAGGCCACTTTTGGAATACTGCATGCAATTCTGGTCTCCCTGCTATAGGAAAGATGTTTAGATTAGATTAGATTACTTACAGTGTGGAAACAGACCCTTCGGCCCAACAAGTCCACACCGACCCGCCGAAGCGAACCCCACCCAGATCCATTCCCCTACATTTATCCTTGCACCTAACACTACGGGCAATTTAGCGTGGCCAATTCACCTAACCTGCATATTTTTTGGGCTGTGGGAGGAAACCGGAGCACCCGGAGGAAACCCACGCAGACACGGGGAGAATGTGCAAACTCTACACAGTCAGTCGCCTGAGGCGGCAAATGAACCCGGGTCTCTGGCGCTTTGAGGCAGCAGTGCTAACTACTGTGCCACCGTGCCGCCCATAAACTTGTTGTTAAACTTGAAAGGGTTTCAGCTACAGGGAAAGGCCGAATAGGCCAGGGTTATTTTCCCCAGAGCATTAGAGGCTGAGGGGTGACCTTATAGGTGTTTATAAAATCATGAGGGGCATGGATAAGGTAAACAGTCAAGGTCTTTTTCCCAGAGCAGGGAAGTCCAAAACTAGAGGGCATTGGTTTAAGGTGAGATGGGAAAGATTAAAAGGGACCTAAGGGGCAATATTTCATTAGGAGGATGATGCGTGTATGGACTGTGCTGCCAGAGGAACTGGTGGATGCTGATACAATTACAACATTTAGAGTCATAGAGCCATAAGACGTACATAGACGAGTTGGACCGAGGGGTCTGTTTCCATACTGTACAACATTATGACTCTATAATAACTGGAATGAGACTCTATGCTCTAAATTTACACAGGACCCCTTCAACATTAGGAGATTAGAGAGTTTATCTCCTCAATCTGGCACAGATTCGAAACCAGATTTCTAGATGACAGGCGGGTGTTAGCTCAGTGGTGCAGGCAATCTCCCCAAGTAAAATCATAGAATGGTCTCCCCCTGCATTATAATCATTGAAACCACTGTTTGCATGTCAGCTCTCTGCCAGAGCAAACTGAAACAATATTGTTGACATAAAAGCACACAGAACACAAACATTCATGAAATATACAGACTATTCTAGCCAAAGAGTGTTTTGGCCATCGAAATTTTCTAGTTTATGATCAACGTTCCAATGGACTTTGCTTTTCTGATCCTACAAATCAAGACCACAAATTTCACCCATTCTCCTCACCCAAAAGAAAAATGAAATTGGTTGAATATTCAATGTGCTTACTTGTACAGTGAGTTCCATCATTCGGAATGAATGACTCCATTTTGTTGGATGGTCTGTATCCTTCATTGCATGTACAGTAATAACTGCCATATGTATTGTAACAAGTTGTATAGTTCCCACAGATCTTTATAGAACCCATTTGGCATTCATCTTTATCTAAAAAGAACATACTAAATTCAATTTAATCTGTTGTTTCATGATAGAAAAATATACATAATAACATTAAGTGAACCAAACAATCAATTTTCTACTCCTATTTTTCTGACTACCTGCTGGAAAGCTCAGATAGGATTTAGAAGAGCTTCTGAGTAGATGACATGTTCATATGAATTCTCCAGTGGAAAGCTGGAGAAAATAAAACCGAAGAGGGCTGGGCGGGGTCAGTTGGGGCTCAGTGGGTGGCAATGTCATCTGAAGTAGAAGTTGTGGGTCCAAGTCCATTCCAGGTCAATACTCAAATGCCACTTCTCTGATGGGATATTAAACGGAGTCACCACCTGCCACTCAGATGAATCGAAAAGATGCCATGGCTTTGCTGAAGCAAGAACAGACAATTAATTCTGTGGATCCTGGATGGATAATTATCCATCAGCCAACATCACTGGAGCACATTTCCTGGTCATTTATCCCATTACTGTCCAGGAGAGTTTGCTATGTGTAAATTGGCTGCTGCATTTTCTATTTTATAACAGTGTCTACATTGAACAAAAGTACACCATTGGCTATAACACTCTTTGGGATGTTCTGAAATTGTGAAAAGAGTAACATAAACCCAAGATTTTCTTTCCTTCAGTATTTAACAATTCCATCTCTTCTTGAAGTTCAACAACATTACCATCCCCCATCAATGTCCTGGTGTCACCATTGTCCAGAAATTTATAGATATTAATACCCACGCTGTGGCAACAGATTAGGTCTGGGAATTCTGTGGTAGGTCACTCACCACCTGACTCTGCAAATGTCCAACATTTACATGGAATAACTGGGAGTGTAATGAACTAATCTCCACTTACCTGGGTGTGTGCAGTTCCAACAACATTCAAAACAGTTGACACTATCCAAGACAAAAAGCACGCTCAACTGGCACCCCATTGCCAATATTCACTCCCTCCACTACTGGTGCACAGAGGCAGCAGTGTGCATCATCTATAAAACGCACTCTAACAGGACAAGAATAGCAGATACATGGAAACACCACAACCTACAAGTTCCCTCCAACTCATACAGCATCCTAACTTGGAAGCTGATCCTTCACTGTAGCTGAGTCAAAATCCTAGAACTCCCTCCCTAACAACACATTCTACACCACATGGATTCTGCAGTTCAAGAAGGTTGCTCATCACCACCATCTCAAGATGGATAATAAATGATCTCTCAGCTAATAACACTAATTTACCATTGATGAATTTTAAATGCCTCCACAGCAATGCAGAGTTCAATCCAGTGCCCTCTGCATTGTGCTTGCCCTAGAAGCAAATGGACTATTTCAACTTTCATGTCCAGTAAAGAAATCATACTCCTAAATTTCAAGAAACAGAGTGTACCCAATGTGGACATTTTCAAAATGACTTTAAAGAAGTGGACACTATTTCCTCTCAAAATGGTTGACAAAATGTCAGGTAACACCCTGCATCACTCTCCCTCCATGCCCCCGTGTTCCCCACCACTACCTCCCTTTCTGTTTAAGGATTATGTTGTGTCTCAGAATGCTTTTGGAAACTTCTTAAAATATACATGGCTGTGGGTGGGGTGCTTTCCCTTGATTAGATATATTGGAGGCAAACCCATTTCAGGAATATTCAGTTCCATTTTAGTGTATTTGCCAAAACGCAAAATCAATAGCCCCCTGCCAGAGGCAGTGCCTGGTAGCTTGATCTCTAACAAAGACTAGATTATCCCAAACTGATATGATCAGCCATCTTCATCCCCCAGTATGTATTAGTTTCTAATTTGGATTCATTTGTTGGGCAATAGAACTATTGATCATATGATTTAAAAAAAACTGACTTCAGGTCATGAATCCCAACGTTGCAAGAACCAGTGAGACATAAGTCTCAAACAAGGAGGGTCTGTTGCTTTATCAAGAATAGAACCCTGTACAACAACTAGACAACCCAGGCACAGTCAGGGTGAATAAATCTTTTTCACCTGCGAAGATTGTCTCCATCTTGACCTATAGATAGATAAGCGAATCCGGTTGTTGTGCTTATATTCTAGGTATTGAGTGAATAAATGTTGATCTTTTCTTATGATTTAAATGGATTGGAGACCCTGTCAAAAGTATTATCAAAAGTCACAAACCCCAAAGTGGAAGTGTAGAAATATTCCCTCAAAATCAAATATACTTCATATTGTGAACAACTGAGACCTGAAGGAACACAGGAAAACTTCTCCAAGTTTGGAGATGACACAAAGCTGGGTCAGAGGGCGAACTGTGTGTAGGATGCAGGGATAATTCCATGTGATTTGGACAAGTTGAGTGAGTGGGCAAATGCATGGCAGAATACGTATAATGTAAGAAAAAATGTAAGCAAGACAGGAAGGTAGGTTATTATCTGAATGCCGATAGAATGGGAAAGGGGATGTGAAACAAGACCTGAGTGTCCTTGTACACCACTCGCTGAAAGTAACCATGCAGATATAGCAGGCAGTGAAGACAGCGAATGGTATATTGGCTTTTATAGTGAACAAATTTTTTGCGAAGATTTGTAGCTCGGGTGCTCGTTGTTGTGGTTCTGTTCGCCGAGCTGGAAGTTTTTGTTGTAAACGTTTCGTCCTCCTGCTAGGCGACATCATCAGTGCTTGGGAGCCTCCTGCGAAGCGTTTCTTTGATGTTTCCGCCGGTGTTTATAATGGTCTGTCCCTGCCGCTTCCGGTTGTCCGGTTGTTTTTATAGTGAAAGTATTCAGGTACAGGGATGTCTTGCTGGAGTTATACAGAACCTGGGTGAGATCTCACTGGGAGTATTGTGGACGGTTATCTGAGGATGGATGTTCTGGCTATGGATGGAGTGCAACATAGATTTATCAAACTGATTCCTGGGATGATGGATTAACAGACGAAGAGAGACTAGATTGCTTAGGGCTATATTCACTGGAGTCGAGAAGAATGAGTGAGGGGGTAGGCTTGAAATCTCAAAAATCTATAAAATTCCAACAGGATTAGGCAGCTGTAAATGCAGGAATGATGTTTCTGATGATCGGGGGTGGGGGGAGGTCTTGAACAAGGGGTCACAATCTAAGGATATGGAATAGCTATTTAGGACTGAGATAAGGAGAAATTTCTTCACCCAGAGAATGACAAGCCTGTGGAATTCTCTGCTACGAAAAGTGGTTGAGGTCAAAACATTGAGTGGCTTCAAAAAGGAGATATTCTTTTTATGGCCAAAGAGATCAAATAGTCTGAGGAGAAAGTGGCAACAGAGAACTGATTTGGATGATCAGCCGTGATCATATTGAATGAAGCTGCAGGCTCCAAAGGTCAAATGGCCGACTGCTGTTTCCATTTTCAATACTTCTATGTTACCCTGACACCACCTCTACCTATCCATAAAAGCAACAGTCACGTGAAGTGAAAATAGTGGACAACCAAAAATTTTGTCTGATCCTCCCAATCAGCCATTGAAAGTTTAGGTTTTACAAAATCACTACTGCTAATGGTTGGGGTTAAATGCCACCACCAATCCTCCAAATATAGATATTGTGACAACACAGGGACAGACAGCCAAGTCAAATCAATCAATCAATAAATAAAAGAAAATACAAAACTGGCCAGATTATTTTTGAGCAGATTTCATGATGCGTAGTTCCCCTGCATTTGTGATGAACATCTTTATGACTTGACCAAGAAACAATCAGGGCCATGTTTCAGCTCACTTTGAGGAAGCCAGCGATACTTAGAAGTTTGTTATTATTCTCTGAACTTCCAATAGCTGATAATGGGAGCTTAGGCAGGAAGTTTTCAAACTTTCATGCTGTAACATCAATAATCAAATGCCTCCCAGAAACAGAGTCCATAAACCAGTTCAAAGTCTGGCCCCTTCATCGGTTTGACCATCATCTTCCTCTCCAGATTTGATGGCACTAATTTCCCAGTACTGACCTCGATAATGTCCAAACTTCTGCTATTTGGTCAAACATACTGCTCCCCACAATCCCGGTATCGAAGAATCTATGGAACCCTTTTGATCAAGAGCCAATGTGCAATTAACTTTTAGGCCTGGCCTCGCAAACAAATAACAGCTTGTTTGTTCCATTTTTGTTGTTTTTAACACAAGCTGCTGCTCACAGTCGAAAGATCATCTTCAACTTACAGTTCTCAGTTCCAAACCAAAGTTGACGTAAGAATAAAATAAAAATAATTAAAAATCAGTGAGGGTTCTAACAATATTTTAATTGTCCTGTTCAGACATGTTATGACAAACTCTCTAAAAAAGGTGGGACTCGAACCCAGGCCCCCTAACCCAGAATAGGAACACTAACAACTTGCCACATGAGCCTGAAAAGAAGCGTTAATGTTACAGGTGGACCATCAGCTCATTCTCTACCTCCGCCATTACCACCCCAACCCCCAACAGAGGGACTGCAGATGCCCAGACCAATCCTCCTTTATTTACTGAATCCAAAGTCCTGTTTGGTAAGAGGATGGAAATGGTACTACTTAACAAGAAGAGACACTTGTTTTAACAAAAACGTAGTCCATAGACACAATTTATTCTGTGCTTATAATTAAGCAATACGTCCAAGACTATCAAGAGTCAAGGATGACACATCAATCATTTTTGGGTCATCCTTTGGGAGCTGGTCTCCCGTTCCCCACTCAAGATTGAATGCCATCATCAGACGTGGTGAAACTTATTGCATTGGCTGATATTAACCATTTCAGAACCATTAGTGGATTTAACAAAGGCAAGCGAAAATTCCCGATTCAGGTGGAGATAGGGAGTCTGTTCAATCTCGATTTATTCAGAGGATCACTAGGGGAAATCCCAGTGAGAAAACATGACAACATGTTTCATTTTGGATTGATTCAGAAAACAGCCCGAAAAGGTGTGGTGGATTTACCGGCCTCTACTTATGCTGCAAAGATCTGATCGTTTCCACTAACTTAGAGAAGTTACAATGAAAGATATTGGCAACAAGCATCAAATCTGCTTCGTTTTTCTCCCTTCACCAAAAAAGTTGAAGTAGAACCATTACATCTGAACTTAAAACCTAATTCAAAATGCAAAGTTATTTCCAAGAACACACACAAGATTTGCATCCTATAACACTTGCCAGCAACACAGAATATCCAAAAACCCATTAAAAAAAATAAAATAATTTGAAGTATAGTTACTGCTGTTATGTAGGAAACACAACAGCCAATTTTCACACAACAGGATCCCACACATAGTAGTGTGATAAAACAAAATCCACCTGTTTTCTCGGAACCTTGAATAAGGGATAAATGTTGTTCAGGGAGCTCATGCTAACTCCTTGGCTCTTATTAAAAATGGTGCCATGGGACCTTGTACATCCCACAGGATCGTTGTGATCTTGATTTTAGCACCAGGTCCAAAAGACTGCATCACTGACAATGTAGCAACCGCTCTGTCAAGTGCAATCAGCCGAGGTGTTATTTTGTTATACATATTGTACTCCCATGACTGTGGAGGAGGGCTTGAACTCTGCCTTGGAGCACTACTCAACAAACCAAGGTGGACACTCAAGACAATGTAATGTTAGCGAGATTATTGGATATGGCTTCAGTGCTGTCTTTAGCTTCAGTATTTGTAATCCAATCCTGATCTATTAATCGGTCCATTAGACAATGGAACGTGGAGACACCAAACTTCTACTACAGCAACCACTTTCACTGTTGACTCTTAACTGCCCTCTGGGATGGGCAATAAATGCTAGCCTAGCCAGCAATGCAGTCATCCCATGAATGAATAAAATGAGGCAATTTAAGAGCTTATGAGGTGAAAGTGAGGACTGCAGATGCTGGAGATTAGAGTGGTGCTGGAAATGCACAGGTCAGGCAGAATCCAAGGAACAGGAAAATCAAATGTTTTGGGCAGGAGCCCTGATGAACGTCAATTTTCCTGCTCCTCGGATGCTGCCTGAGCTGCTGTGCATTTCCAGCACCACTCTAATCTTGAATTTAAGAGTTTATGGCAGATACGCAGTAAACCGTCCACAACTGAACAAACATTTGTCATTTAAAAATTGCAAATTAAATACTGATCACAGAATACTGTTATTAATGAACCACTGTTACGAGGCTGTTATTTTGGATTAAAAGTTTAACAGTGTTTTTGGCTTCACGCTTCTGTCATTCACAGACCTTGAAGTGGATTCGTTTCCAAATGTCTTACCTGTGCAGAAGCTCCTTCCATTTCCATAGAATCCATAGTTACAGGTGCAGGCTTTCATTCCATCCTTGGTTGTGCAGGAAGCATTAACGTGACAGGTGGAACAAACGTCCACATTCGGTGGGGGTATTGTAGCTGCTGCACAGAAAGGTAAAACAGTCACTCAACACTGAACTGGACTGGACACCTCACCCCCAACCATATTTGGTCCTTTTAACTTCTCACCACATCCTGAAATCTGTTGTGAAGTTGCTTCTATTTTTTTTTTGAGGACTCACGTTCAAAGTATTGCAAAAACTAGTTCATTTGAAAGACTGGGATGCCTGGAATTAAAACTTTACAGGAAGGACACTTCGGATTTTTTTTTGTTTGGAACACTTTCCAGAAGAGAGACAATTAAACCAAGTCAACAGCAGGAGCTTAACAGAGTCATAGAGTCTGAATTAGTCTTAGAGTCATGCAGCACAAAAACAGGCCGAACTTGTCTGTGCCAACCATTTATTTTGCATAGACTTGTTTACAGGGATGTCAGATGCCTGAGTTTATGACTGTAAGGAGTAGTTTTGCATTCTTGGATAAGATTTGGAAAAAATAACTGGAGTACAGCTTGCTCTGAAAGAAACTGCCAAACATATTCTTTCACACTATTTTGAGAAAACTCTTTTCAAGAGTCCAGCGTGTGAAATGTAAAGATGATGCAGCTACTCTCCTGAGATGCCTTTGGAAGAGTTCCTCTTGACATCTCCTGAATGAAAGGCTTCTGAGAAGATCCTAATGACAACCACATGTGCTCATTGACACCCATCTCCATATACCATGACATCAGACCAAAAGTTATCTGAAAGTTCTCTTATCCTTTATTCTTCAAGAATTTACAATTGTTCTAACCAAAGTTTATTTTGTAAAGTTGATCTCTGCAAAGACAGTTTCTTTTATTTTCTTTAACTAGTCTGTATGCATATGTCCGATAGTTGATTTAGAAAGGTTAAAATTTTACTTTCAAATATTAAACTCTGTGGTAATCAGTTTTGCAATTTTGTTAAACAAGTTGCCTTTATAATAAATCAATCTCTTTGTTGTTTATTAAAATAACTTGGTTGATGGATGTTTCGAACATTTTGAAACTAATATGGATAAAGTATGTAATTGACCATGCTGCTAACTGGGTAAAACATTGATGTTATGACCAGTGAAGTAATGGAACTAGAGAAAAACATTTGCACTCCTTCAGCCTCCATCACAACACTGTCCCACAGCCTGTTCACAAGGAACAAGTCAGGAATGTTGTGAAATCTCAACACCATCCAGACCAAGGCAGCCCACCTGATTAGCATCCCATCTAATACCTTCAGCATCCATGCCCTCCACCAGTGACACTCAGTAGCAGCAGCATGTACTATCCATAAGATGCTTTGCAGCAACTCACCAACACTCCTTTGACAACACATTCCAAACCTGTAACATTTACCACCTAGAAAAACAAGGACAGCAGAGACACGGGAACATCATCACCTGTAAGTTTCCCTCTAAGTCATGTATCACAGAACTATATTACTGTTCCTTCATTGCCCTGGGTCAAAATCCTTGAATTGTAACAACATTGTGTTGGGCGTACATTAAATGGACTGCTCATCACTACCCTCTCGAGGGCATTTAGGAATGGGCAATAAATGCCCAGTGACACCTACAGCTTGTGAATGAGTAAAGATTCATTTACATAAATGATTTGGATGTGAACATAGGAGTTATTGTTAGTAAGTTTGCAGATGACACCAAACTTAGAGGTGTAATGGACTGCGAAGAAGGTTACCTCAGAGTACAATGAGATCTTGATCAGATGGGCCAATAGGCTGAGGAGTGGCAGATGGACGTGCTGCATTTTGGAAAAGCAAACCTTAGCAAGACTTATACACATACTAATAAGGTCCTAGGGAGCGTTGCTGAACAAAGAGACTTTGGGGCGCAGGTTCATAGCTTCTTGAAAGTGGAGTTGCAGGTAGATAGGATAGTGAAGGAGGCGGTTGGTATGCTTTCATTTATTGGTCAGAGTATTGAGTACAGGAGTTGGGAGATCATGTTGTGGCTGTGCAAAGACATTGGTTAAGCCACTTTTGGAATATTATGTGCAATCCTGGTTTCCTTCCGATCGGAAAGATGTCGTGAAACTTGAAAAGGTTCAGAAAAAATTTAGAAGTTGCCAGGGTTGGAGGATTTGAGCTATAGGGAGAGGCTGAACAGGCTGGGGCTGTTTTCCCTGGAGTTGGAGGCTGAGGGGTGACTTTATAGAGGTTTACAAAATTATGAGGGGCATGGATAGGATAAATAGACAAAGTCTTTTCCCTGGGGTGGGAGAATCCAGAACTAGAGGGCATAGGTTTCGGGTGAGAGAGGAAAGATATAAAAGTGACCTAAGGGGCAACTTTTTCCACACAGAGGGTGGTGCATGTATGGAATGACCTGCCAGAGGAAGTGATGGAGGCTAGTACAATTGCAACAGTTAAAAGGCATCTGAATGGGTATATGAATAGGAAGGGTTTAAAAGGGAAATGGGCCAAGTGCTGGCAGGTGGGATTAGATTGAGTTGGGATATCTGGTCGGCCTGGATGAGTTGGACCGAAGGGTCTGTTTCCATGCTGTACATCTGATTCTATGCGCATCTTTTGAAGGTAATACCTCCAGCCACTCTACAATCCTGCTTCACCAAAGTAATCCTTTGTTGTCCACAAGGTCAATTTTCAATTTTGGATGACACATTTGTTAACAGCAAAGAGCTGATTTGTTCACTTGCCTGCTTAAAGTCCTCTTTCAAGACTGCTGGCTAGTCAGTGCATACATTGTTCCAATATAAACAGAACTCAAGTTTTCACAGGAGCAACAGGTCATCCATCTTCCAAGCAAAGAGTGTGTTGGATATGGAGCAATAACGTGGTGGAAACCAGGTGTCTGTAAGTGTGACACTTTACACATTACATGAATGCAGTCAGGTGAAGAGAATGTAAACCAAGTATTGTAAGCACAACCTGAATGGATTCTTCTGCTCATTACATATAAAACATGCTCGCCCTATCACAGTGAACTGGGTAAATATCCTGAAGCCTGTGGTTCAAACACATTTCACCTGAAGGCCGCATCTGGCTTAGATTCTCTGCCTAGTTAGGATTTGGAGTGTTTAGATTAGATTCCCTACATGACGGAAACAGGCCCTTGGGCCCACCAAGTCCACACCGACCCTCTGAAGAGTAACCTACCTAGACCTATGCCCTACCTTATATTTACCCTTGGCGTGGCAATTTAGCATGGCTAATTCACCTGACCTGCACATCTTTGGATTGTGGATGAAACCGGAGCACCCGGAGAAAACCCACACAGACACAGGGAGAATGCGCAAACTCCACACAGTCACCCGAGGCAGGAATTGAACCCAGGTCCCTTGTGCTGTGAGGCAGCAGTGCTAACCACTGAACTACTGTGCCGCCCCATGTTCTGCCTGGATAAACCAAAAGCTGGTTAAAGGAGTTGAAGGAGGAATGGGCTGGGGTGAGGAAATGGAGGACTTTTGGAGGGGAACTCCAGAGAGTGTGATATTAAGTTATTGGAAGGCAGGCTCCGACAATTGTCTAGCCTACGTATGACTCCAGACCCACAGCAATGTGGTTGACTTTTAATTGCCTTCTGGGCAGTAAGGGAGGGATAATAAATGCTAATCTAGCAGACGATGCCCTCACCACATTGAAGAATAAAACAAAAGCCAGCCATAAAAAGTAGGGTTTGGGGAAAGTAATTAGAGAGAGGGAGAGAGGGAGAGAGAGAATGAATAGGGAGGTATCAGAGGGCTAGGAAAGTACTGAGCGAGGGAGTGACAGTAGAGGAGTAGGGAGTATAGTTCACAGGTCTGAGGTGTAGTGAGAAGGTGAGGAAGTAGGGGACATAAGGAGGCAGAAAAGAATTAAGGACAATAGTGAGAGGGGTGGGGAGGGTAGACACAGGTTACATGGGGAGTAGTGAAAGAAGGCAAAGAGGTAGTTGAATGGGGAGGTAAAGGAATTGGAAAAGGAGAATAGCAAAGTGGTCAGGGAAAGGGAGAGAGTTGGGGAGGATAGAAAGAGCAGCAGAGAGATAGAGACAAAGATATTGGTCCTCTAGAGAGTGAGAAGAGAGAGTTAATAATAGATAATAAAGGAAATGATGGATGCCTTCAGAGATTGGAAAAGACGTTAGAATTCTGTTTTGTTGCCACATGTACTCAAGTACAGGGATGCAGGAATACAGTGAAAAGTTTACAATGTCACCATTCACGGCGCCATCTTAGGTACATAGTACAAAATCTTAAGTAAAAAGTTGAAAAATAAAGACATATGTTATAAGTACAACATTATAGTTCCTCTCATTATAACATAGTAAATAAGAAATAAAGTTAAAAGTTTCAAATTACAGTCCTTCTTTAGCCATGGACCTGCAGTTGCTCCATATTGGGCCCTTCCCACAATGGCTCCATCTCTTGATTCGAGTGCCACTGTGCTGTTGTCTCGCCAGCAACCACCATCCTCTATCCCCAGCACTGGGCTTGGGTGCTCAATCAGAGTTGTAAATCAGGAGGTAGGAGGGAGTGAGGAACTAAGCAAAATTACAATCATGAGGCCGTTCTTCTAAAATACACGTTTTGTCAACACTGTTTGGCTGTAATGCAATTGGTGAATTCGGGAACAAAGTTTTAAAATCGTGAACTCCCATTGGCTATCATGCAATTCCATCCCTGATTACATTAGGTCCACTCGGGATGTTTACTTCGGGTCAAGCAAAAGAGATTGAATGATTGGACAAATGTTTTCTGACCTTGCAATTGATATATTTGAGAATGTTTTTAGAAATTATCACAAAAGATTTGGATTTCAAGATTCTCCTCATTCTGGACAATGCACCAAGCCATCCTCCCACCATTGGTGAGCTTTCTAAAAACATCAGAATGCTATTTCTATCTCTGAATGCAACCTCTTTTGTACATCCCATGGACCAGTGTGCAACAGCAGCTATTAAAGCTTATTATTTCAAGCACACATTCAGTAAGCTGCTTGCAGCTGACGGTTATAAAGAGGACAGTGTTCTTCAATTTCGGAGGATCTTTAACATTAAGAATTCATTGTGGAGGCCTGGGATGATGTCAGTAAGCATTGCTTGCATGCAGTTTGATGAAAGCTTCTCCCAGATTTTCTTCATGATTTTAAAGGCATTGAACTGTCAGAGGAGCTTCCAGCAGTCAAAAAACAGTGTGTCTCTCTTAAAATACAAGTTGGATTTGAAGAAGTGGAGACTGATCTACAACAACCTGTTGCTATGGGGGAAATTGAAGCTCACAATGCAAATGAAGACCACCAGGGTCCAGCACCACGAGAGCTTCCCACTTCTCTTTTGCCTTCTGTCCTGAAGGAAGTTGAGAAGCAGCTGCAGCTCTTAGAAGATAATGACCACAATGTAGAATGCAGTAGGACAGCAGTTTGTGGCATAAAATCTTATCTAGCACCCTATTAACAACTTCTTCATGAAAGAAGAAAGATGGCAAAGCAGCAAAAACTCTGCCTTTTTCAAGCCAAACCCCATTCCCCCACCAAAAAGGTCTGAGGACAATGAACCACACCCATCCACTTTTGGATTAAATATTTTCTTTCATTGTAACCCTGCATTCAGACCTGCACCTGAAAATAATGTTGATGATGACCCTCAACCCCTGTCCTAATACAATACTGTAACTCAAACACGGAAACCCCTTCAAGTGTTAAAATTTATTGTATTACTTCATGAAAATTTATGATTTTAACATTTACTTAGACTGCGCTATTCTTTGTGTTAGACTAATTATTTTTGTTTTGATTTTTGCTGGTATTTGTAGTGGGTTGCCCAACCCTGTTTTTTCCCATAGTCCCATTGTTCCTATTGTGCTATTTTCTATAACACGAGGTTACATGAGAACGCAGCTACTGTTTTACAGCAGTACAGACTAGACTGAGCAAACAATGGAGCTGCAGGCTGACAGATGAGTCCAGATGGATTTTAACCTCGAGTCTTTCAGAGTTTGCTAGTGAGGCGGTAGATGCATTGGTGTTAATGAATCAAAATTCCCCAGAGTCACGTAAGATCTCATCTTTCTGGAAAGCAGCAAATGTAATCCCTTCATTTAAGACGGGAGGCAGGCAGAAAACAGGAAATTTACAGGCCAGTTAGTTCGTCTGTTGTCTTCATGGAGTAGATGTTAAAAATCGATCAGTTGAAATTATAGCCATACAAGGTAATGCAAGCATGGTTTTGGAAAGGAAAACCACGTGATTCAAGTTCTCTGGAGGAGTAATGTGCTGTAGATAAAGGGGAGCCTTCAGATATACTATATTTACATTTCCAATGGTATTTGATAAGGTGCCACATCAAAGGCTACTGAGGAAAATAAAAGCACCTGACAAAGTGGTTAACATATTAGCATGTCCAGGAGATGGGCTGGCTAGCAGAATACAGGGAGCATGCAGCAATGGATGTTTGCTTGGCAGGGTGTGATGAGTAGAATCCCACAGGGGCCTGTATCTGTTCCTCAATGTTTCACGACTGACATCAATGATTATATTGTGGGGAGCAAAGACATTGTAGATAAATTCACAGGTAACACCAACATAACTTGGAAAATACATTGTGAAGACAAACTAGGAGAAAGTGAGGATTGCTGATGAAGGGCTTATGCGTGAAACGTTGATTCTCCTGCTTCTCAGAAGCTGCCTGACCTGCTGTGCGTTTCCAGCATTACACACACAACTCTGAAGACGATATAAGGAAACTGAAGGCAAATATAGGTTGAGCGAGTGGGCAAAAATTTGGAGATGGAATTTAATTTGGCAGGAAAATAAAGAGTATTACTTGAACAAAGAATGACTACAGATTTCGAAATGCAGAGGGATTCATTTGTTCTGGTGCTCTAGTCACAGAAGTTAGTATCTGGGTGTTCAAGAAGGTGAAAGGGATTATTTTATAATGAGAAGAATGAAGGATTCTATAGTGGGGAGACAGGCCGCCGACTTGCGGAATGTTTCAGAGAACACCTCTGGGACACCCGGACCAACCAACCCAACCACCCCGTGGCTCAACACGGCCTATCACCCTCACCTTGACCTCCCTCCAACTATTGCAATTCCAACGCCCCTCCCCCAAGTCCCTCCTCCCTACCTTTTATCTTAGCCTGCTGGACACACTTGCCTCATTCCTGAAGAAGGGCTTATGCCTGAAACGTGGATTCTCCTGTTCCTTGGATGCTGCCTGACCTGCTGCGCTTTTCCAGCAACACATTTTCAGCTCTGATCTCCAGCATCTGCAGTCCTCACTTTTTCCCCAAGAATGAAGGATGCTATGCTTCTGTTATATAGGGCAATGGGGAGACCATATCTTGTTTAATGTGTAAGTTTAGTGTCCTCATTTGCAGACGTGAATGCTTCAGGAGTAAATGTGTTTCAAAGGAATTTTGCTTGGTTGATACCCAAAATGAGAGGGATGCCTTATGGAATAGCTTGGACAAGCTGGGCTTTAGAAGACTGAAGGGTGGCTGAATTAAAGTGTGTAAGATTCTGAATGGTCTTATCAAGGTGGATAGTGGAGAAGAGGTTTTCTTGCAAGGGTCAATCCAGAACTAAAGGGGACATTGCTTTAAGATTAGGGGTCACCTTTTCAGAATAGAGATGAGGAGTTTCTTTCTCCCCCTTTCAGAGTGTCGTGTAGTTTTGAAACTCTCTGCCCTGAGAAAGCAGTAGAGGGGAGGTTATCGAACATTTTAAAGTCAGAGATTAATAGATTCTTGTATGGCAGGAGAATCAATGGTTATGGGAGGCAGACAGGAATGTGGAATTTGAAACACAAACAAATCAGCCATGAACTGATTGAATGGCAAGAGCAGACTTGAGGGGCTGAATGGTCTACTTCTGCTCCAATTTCAGCTGTTTGTATCGAGCTTCCACTTAATTACAGCTCCCCTATTATCTCAATAAGTGGAGAGTTCCATATTTTCACCACTTGCTAGATAATAGAAGCTTCTCCTGAATTTCTGATTGGCAATTTTCTTGAACTAATAATGTCCAGTTTTGATCTTCTCCTACAACTGGAAACTAATTGGAAATGTTCTCTATATTTGCCCTCATCAATCCATTCATAACTTTAAAGATTTTGATTACCTACCCAACTGGTTTTGAACCACAAAGTAATAAAGTTGGTTTGTTAAAACTAGAACTGTCTTATAAATTTACTTGAAAAGTTGGATCCATTTTCTATAAACTTAATTTCAAGGTTTGACCTGTTTTTTCCCCACCCTGCCTCAAGATTATAGTAGATTTCTGAAACTTACATTAACTTTAAAGGTTTTAACTGATCAAATATAAGTGCCTCTGCTTCACAAGACCCCATGTGATATCAGCAGAAGCCGTTACTTCAGATTATTTTAGAGTATAGACTCATGGTGTCATGTTGAAGACAAGTTTGAGATAATCAGCCCACAATTACCACGATGGTAACTATCACCAAGTGACAGCAAAGAAACACTGGGGCTCCTAAAAGCATAAAGACTTGCAAAATGCAATACAGGTTTTTCAAACCAATTCATAATCACTAAATGCAAATATCTCACCAGTACACATTCAAACTGATACTTGGAGAACTCCTGTATTTAAATACGCAATTTTACTTTTAAGAGAAGTATATATATTATTGTAAAGTTACTTAGGTGAACTGAATCTCCTGCCATACGTACATTTCAAAAAACATCCTTGTACGTCGGTCAAAAATTCTTTGGCAGGAAGGTATATATAAATTCCAATTAAAATTAATAAAACTAGCACTTACCATTCAAGCAGAGGAAGCCAGTGTATAAGACCCCTGTATACATGCTCAGGACAAGGGTAATATAGCTCCAGCCCAGGGTTAGTCCCATCCACATGATCAGTACAAACACTAAGTTTAACCAGGAGAGGTTTTGCTTGTCCTTATATCCTGAGCAGGCTCTGTCAGAGCCGCCTGCCCACACAGTAACCTGGTTACGTTTGATAAGTATGGCCATAATAGATTAGAAGGTTGTTTCTTAATATGGACATGTTTAATTTTTATTCTCGGGTGAAGTTATTTTTACTAACTTTTGATATTTTTTTACAAAGTCATTTCCATGTCACTATTATTGCTACTATTACATTCAGCGAATCTTGCATTGGAATGAAAGAGAATTTAACAAAGGTCTGCAATTTATTCATATATTGGGGTTTGTACAATATCAATATATCAATGAATTTTAACTTATTTGAGCACTTATTTACTCCAATATCAACATTTATTTTATTTATAGTCTATTCAAAGAGTTGTTAGCATGGTAATCTTGGGCCTCACAAATAGATGCATTGTGTACAACAGCTGGGAATTTATAAAATTCTGGTTAGGCTACGAGAGTAGCGTTTGGTTCTGGTCAGTCAAGGATATGAGTCCTTAAGAGGGTGCAGAGGAGATTTATGAGAATGACTTGAGGTTTAGCTACAAGGTTGCTTTCCGTGAAGCAAAAGGGTTTGTGGGGAAATTTGATAAGAAATGTACAAGGTTATAAAAGATTTAGGTAAAGCAGGCAAAGTAAAGCTGCTCCAAACAGCAGATAATCCAAGAACTGGGAACACAGTTTTGAGCACACTTGCCTAGATGAGTGCAATTCCAATAACACTCAAGAAGCTTGACACTGTCCAGAACAAAGCAGCACGCATGAGGGGCACTACATTCACAAGCATCCACTTCCTCCACCATTGATACTCAGTAGCAACAGTGTATAGCATCTACAAGATGTACTATAAAAATTCAAAGAACCTTCCAAACTCTCAATCACTTCCATCTAGAAACAAGGGCAGCACCACCACCTTCAAATTCCCCTCCAAACCACTCACCATGCAGACTTGGAAATATATTGCTGTTCCTGGGAGTCCTCGAATTCCCTCTATGGGCATTGTGGGTTCACCCACAGCAGGTGAATGGCAGCCATCTGCCACCATCTCAAGGACAACTAGGGATGAGCAATAACCTGTGGCCAGCCAGCAATGCTCACATCCGACAAATGAACAAAAAGTAAAGATTTTGGGCTAGAGATAAAAGGTGGGGTGATATTAGAAAGTTTTTTTCATGCACTTTTTAACTAGTTTCTCAACTTTATTTCGATTTGGGGTATTTGCTCTGCATAATTCCCTAAGTTAATATGTTCTAACAACAATAAGTCACTTATTACATATATTTATGAAAACACAGCAAAATGTGTGGAAGTTGCCATAAGCTGGCACCATGTTAATTACATAAATTATAAAAATAAATCATACAAAATTAGGACAAACTTCATTTCTCGTTCCAGCCATGGTTTCTTGATTTCCCATTTGGCTACAGGATGCTGCCACATTCCGCTGCCAAAGCTATCCCTGAGACCACTACACAGAGCATGCCACTGACCAGACCCAGAATGTTGCCTCTGCCAAAGCTGCCTTTTGCTGCTGATATTCCAGCCGCCACCATAGCCAGGAGACTGTCCCAACTCTCGAAGACCAGGGCCCATCTCAACTTCTGAGACCTGACTGATCAACTCCCAAAGACCAAGAGATCACTCAGTCAAGGGATCCAAAACAAAACAAATTAAGATTAAAAAGGGTGTGGATTTATGAGGATCCCAGCATCTTCCCACCCTCTGTTTTTGCCATTTGTTCCTGAGAGGTGGACGTCACTGGCTGGGTCAGTATTCATTGTCCATCCCTAACTGCTTTGAATTGAATGCCTTATTGGGCTATTTCAAAGAGCAATTAAGACTCACCCACACTGAAGTGACATTTAAGTTGGAACATATAAGGATGGATGATGTCCTTCCCTCAAAAATATTCATGCACCAGGTGGACCTTTGTACCAACAGACAATGATTGCCATTAAGCTTGTTTTTACTTCCAGAATTCACATCTTCCAGATTTTATTTCACCAGCGTGAGATTGAAGACAAACCAGTAATCCACCTGAATCTGTTGTGTGGCCATTTGAAGGTAATTTTAAAAAGTCAATTAAAAACTGATTAAATCTTTACTTCTGGATTTTCCAGCCAAGGAAACTATTCCCGAATGACCAGCAAAACCTTTGAGACAAGCACACAAAGTAACAAGCTTCTTCAGTGTAATTGACAAGCTGAATAGTTCAACATTGGTCAGGACTTCTGTTCAAAGCACCTTCCTCAGAATGCTGTCAATCCTCAATGGAGATCTCAGCTTCTCCGAAGGCACTTCCCTAACTTTGAGCAGTGCTTTGCAGTTGTCAGCCTTCAACCCAGCATGCATACAACTGCACCTTCCTCCCCTGATGAGGATCAAGAGGAATAGCAACACAGTTGCAGTACCAGTTCCCGTTTCCTCAGTGGTCCGTTCCTCTGTAGAGAACAGGGGATAGACAATATGATCCAGCTGGGAGGTAAGATTCCAACATAGACAGAACGTCAAAACATTTGACAGTGAATCATGCAGGAACATCAGCTTTCACAGTAGAACGCTACTGGAATGAGACCTCTTTCTCAGTGAATCTGGATGATGTGCATTGACAGTGCTGCTGGAGTGCCAATTCCCCACCCTGTGGTCTCTGTCTCTGGTCAAGTTTTTTTTTAATTCTGCAAGGAGCTAGTTACAACACAAGAGAAATATGGCAGGAGGTTGTGTAGAGTAACTGTGCGATCTGTGTGTTGGAAGACAATAAGAGAGAGTGTGAATGCTGAATGTCCACATGGCAATTTGAGGCAAGGAGAGGAATAAGTTGAGTAAGAAGAGTCATCTGAACTCCAAACGTTAGCTTGCTCCCGAACCATGGTTGCTGTCCAACCTGCGATCTCCAGCATTTGTTGTTTTCAGAGGAAAAAGTTGAGTTGCAAGGTGTGCTACTCTCAAGTACTGTACAGAAAGATGCTGGGGATGTCAGAATCTATGGTCTGGCACCTCAAAAGTACCCAACCCATGGTTCCATCACATCCAATTCGGAGAGATCATACTCCTGCTGCCGACTCCATTGGCTGGCTCTGCAATGCCTACTTGGTTGGAGATTTACCTCTTTCTCCGGTCACAGAGAAATCACTCCTCTGCAGTGTCTCAGTAGGATGTCCAGGAAAGAGATGCAGGTAGCAGCCCTCCCCTCCATTATGGAGATAGTGAGTGGAGTAGAAGGGGTTACTCAAACAATTTGAGATCAGGTTGAGTTTTATATAATTCAAGACATTGTTGGATAGGAAACCAATATAAGCGCAGGAGTTTATTTTGAATTTTAGAAACTGATTTAAAACACATGATCTAGAACACATAAAATTTTGTATCCATCAAAAGGACCTGTTCATGGTTGCAAAAAAATAACATTTCACCAGACCATTTATACAATTACAAGAGGTTGACAGCATCAGGCACACTGTCATGTAAAAATTAGTTGCCTGTCATTCAGAGTGGTTTCAAAGACATTTACTTCATACATAAGGCAGGGTTATCTTTGGAAGTACTTTTTGATAAGTAATGTGCTCACAGTCAGCAAGTCTGTGACAGTCAGTTATGTAGATAATTTATTTAAAATGGTACACAGTTGATAGGAATATCACAATAAACAAAAATTGTTCAGTAGATCTATCATCATCTTCGGACACAGAGGAGACAAATGTTCCCACCACATTTCTTCCCCAGCACTCTTCACCTCTCCTGATCCATAGCCACATCAGTTAACACGCCTGTGCATATTTGTGGGGAAGAGCGCACATGCTCCACGATGTCAGCAAGGGACTGCCTTAGGACTGAGAGGAGGAGAAACATTTTCATCCAGAGAGTGGTGAGCCTGCGGAATTCTCTGCCTTAGAAAGCAGTGGTAGTCAAAACATCAAATGCTTTCAAGAAGGAATTAGACAGTTTTCATGGCACAAAGGCCAAAGCAGAAACAGGGTAATGAGTTAAATGATCAGCCATTATCATACACATTTGTGAAGCTGGCTTGAAAGGAAAAATGATCTGATCTTGCTCCTATTTTGTATGTTCCGAAAGGACCCATCTAGTGTGGTGTGAATGGCAAAATCCTTACTGAGTGTTATTCGAATACAAAAGAATTATGTGAGAAGCAATAAAGAATACAAGCAGCAAGAAAGGAAGAATTTTGTAAAGTAAGGGCTAAACTCTGATTAAGAATTTTTAAAGTGAGTGTCGAGTCCAGAACACTGCAGTGATAAGTCAAGAGATGAGGCGTGCTGTTCACTGAATTAGTACTGAGCTTCACTGGAATACTACAGCAAGCCAAGGACAGAGAGAGACCAGAGTTGGACCAAGGTAGAGAGTTAGAATGGTAGGCTACTGGAAGCTCAGGGTTGTACTTGTGGACTGAATGGTAATATTTTTACAAAGTGGCCACCCTGACTGGGTTTGGTTGCCCCAGGAGGCAGCAGGGAGCAGAAATGCAGTATGTTAAATTAAAAGTACAAGCAAATCAGTGTTCCAGGCCTCACATGGTGAGAAGGGACAGTGCTGTATCTCTTGCACTTGCTTGCAAAAATTGTGGCAGAACAGGAAGGCTGACTGAGAAGTGGACTTGAGTGTTGCGGAGGGACAGGCCTTTGGAAAAGAGTGACAGAAATAGCAGCTAAGCCACAGTTGGGGGTGGGGTGGCGAGTAAAGGATGACAGTAAGGATTAGGTGGACCCTATCCCACCTCTGATTGCAAGGGAAGGGGTGAAAGCAGCAGTGTTTGAAGAGTAGGGATAATGAATGGATAACGCAAAGTCTAATTTCCATTTTGCAGTGACTATTCTTGAAAGCAATATTAATAAGTACTTTGAAAGCTGATGAGAGCAGCAGATTGAGCAATCATGAAGCAAATTGTAGTGCTCAGACCCCTAAAATTGCTATGCTGTACTTAGCATCTCTTGCCCATTCAAATTTTGTTTTGCCCACTCCCATAGTGGGGTCCTGGAGTTGACCCGAATTGGGAGGGAACCACATTTCTGCATCCAAATAGGTTCCTGTGATGAAAGGGTACAGATACAGTTTAGATACACACAAAGCTTGTGAATGTCTTCCCTACAAGATAAAGTAAACCTTGTAAAGGCCAAGTGAGATTTTTGATAGATTGGGGAGTAAAGGGTTTTGGGGGCTGACATAAAAGAGGAGCTGAGACCGTACTCAGATTAGCCAGGATCTTACTGAATGGAGGAGCAAGTTTAAAGGGACAAATGGCTGACTCCTGCTCCTGTTTTCTATGTTACAGGACAACAGGTAGTCTGAGGTTTGAAAACCAAAGATAATCTACAAGACTTTTCTAGCTTGCAAAATTTCATTCCACCCTGCACCTCAACTGTTAGACATGTTTGAAAATGAAGTCCAATTCTAATATAGATTGGAATTGAATAAAGGTGAAGGATGCAATGAGACTTCTGCCATGAATCAATTGCTTTTATGCAGTATTACCCAATATTTTGGATTGGGATCTTGGTGTGTGTGACACATTCTTGAATAGACTAAACACAATGCAAGCTCCCTACACAAACTGGCTTGCTAGGCCAAGACAGAGAGAAAGGAAAGTCAACCACATTTCTATGGGCTCAAGTCTCCTCAGACCAGACCTTTAACGACAGCAAATCTAACTCTGGAAATGATATAATGAACCAGATGGGTCTTAGGATTTAAATAGAGAAAGGTGAATGATGCAATTAGACTCCTGCTATGGTTTTAAACTAATCTGGCAAGGGGCTGGGAACCAGAAGACTACTAAGACAATGAGGTGGAAACTGGAAGGATCACAAATTTTGTATTATCAAGAGGAAGAGTAGGCAGAGAGCAGATGAACGCAAAAGAACTGGCAGCCTGAAGTGCGTATACTTTAATGGAAGGAATATAGTGGGTAAGGCAGATGAACTTAGGGCTTGGATTGGTGCCTGGGAGTATGACATTATTGCGATTACAGACACTTGGTTGAAGGAACAGCATGATTGGCAACTAAATGTTCCAGGATATAGATGCTTCAGACAGGACAGGGACGGAAGTAAAAGGGGAGGGGAAGAGACGAGTTACATTGCTGGTCAGGGATGATATCACAGCTGTGTGAAAGGAGGACACTATGGAGGGCTTGAGTAGTGAGGTGTTATGGGTGGAGCTGAGAAGTAAGAAAGGTGCAGTAACATTGCTGGGACTGTATTACAGGCCTCCCAACAGTGAGCGTGAGGTAGAAGAATAAATAGATGGAGGGGCAATGAGGTGGTGGTGATGGGAGATTTTAATTTTCCAAATATTGACTGGGATACACTTAGTGTCAGAGGTATGGATGGGGCAGAATTTGTAAGGAGTGTCCAGGAAATTTTCTACAGCAGTATGTCAATAGTCCAACACAGGAAGAGGCCATATTGGACTTGGTGTTGGGGAATGAGCCAGGCCAGATGGTAGATGTTTCAGTGGGGGATTTCTTTGGGAATAGTGATCACAATTCTGAAAACTCAGACAAAGGTGAGTGTGATCCTAAACTGGGCCAAGGCCAATTATATCAAAATTAGGCAGGAGCTGGGAAATGCGGATTGGACACAATTATTTGAAGCAAAGTCCACATTTGATATTTGTGAGGCTTTCAAAGATAGGTTGAAGATAGTGCAGGATAGGCATATCCCTTTGAAAACAAGGGATAGGAAAGGCAAGATTTGCAAACAGTGGATGACGGGAGAAATTGTGCGATGAGCCAAGAGGAAAAGGGAAGTGTACATAAGGTCCAGGCAGCTAAGAACAGGCTATGCATGAATATCGGAAGAGTAGGACCAATCTTAAACAAGAAATCAAGCGGGTGAAAAAGGGGTCATGGAATAACTTTAGTGAGCAGAATTAAGAAGAATCCCAAGACATTTTATTCTTATATAAGAAGCAAGAGAAAGGGTTGGTCCACTAGAGGATAAAAGGAAGAAAGGTTGTGTGTCAATCCTGAGAAAATGGGTGAGATTCTCAATGATTACTTTGTATCAGTATTCACAGAGGAGTGGGAGGTGATGAATGCTGAGATTAGAGATAGAAGTTTATTTACTCTGGATCACGTTCACATAAGGAGGGAAGATGTGTTGTGTAGGCTAAAGGATATTCACGTCGACAAATACTGGATGGGATCTATCCCAGGTTGCTGAGGGAAGAGAGAAAGGAAATAGCGGCGCCCTGACAAAGATCTTTGCGGCATCCTTAAACACAAGTGAAGTGCCTTAGAACTGGAGGGTTGCTCATGTTGTCCCCCTGTACAAGAAGGGTAGTAGAGATATCCCAGGTATTCAAAGTTTGGGAGAAGATTTGTAGCTCGGGTGCTCGTTGTTGTGGTTCTGTTCGCCGAGCTGGGAATTTGTGTTGCAGACGTTTCGTCCCCTGTCTAGGTGACACCCTCAGTGTTTGGGAGCCTCCTGCGAAGCGCTTCTGTGATGTTTCCTCCGGCATTTATAGTGATTTGTATCTGCTGCTTCTGGTTGTCCGTTACAGCTGTCCGCTGCAGTGGCCAGTATATTGGGTCCAGGTCGATGTGCTTATTGATTGAATCTGTGGATGAGTGCTATGCCTCTAGGAATTCCCAGGCTGTTCTGTTTGGCTTGTCCTATAATTGCAGTGTTGTCCCAGTCGAACTCGTGTTGCTTGTCATCAGAGTGTGTGGCTACTAAGGATAGCTGGTTATGTCGTTTCGTGGCTAGTTGGTGTTCATGGATGCAGATCATTAGCTGTCTTCCTGTTTGTCCTACGTAGTGTTTTGTGCAGTCCTTGCATGGGATTTTGTACACTACATTGGTTTTGCTCATGCTGGGTATAGAGTCCTTCGTTCTGGTGAGTTGTTGTCTGAGAGTGCCACAACACACTGCAGTACACCAGAACTGCAAAAAGAGGAAAAAGAACAATGTATTCGCCAAAAACAGATACCCCTGTAATTTCATCAACAGATGCCGAAGGGAAAGACAACGGAATGAGGACATGCCACAACCCAAAGGTCTAGCCACATTACCATACATCAAAAACATTTCTGAACTGACAGCCAGACTACTGCGAACGCTAGGACTCATAACAGCACACAAACCAACAGCCACTCAGACAACAACTCCCCAGGCAAAGGACCCGATACCCAGCATGAGCAAAACCAATCTAGTGTACAAAATCCCATGCAAGGACAGCACAAAACACTACTTACGACAAACAGGAAGACAGCTAACGATCCGCATCCATGAACACCAACTAGCCACAAAACGACATGACCAGCTATCCTTAGATGACAAGCAACATGAGTTCGACTGGGACAACGCTACTATTATAGGACAAGCCAAACAGAACATAGCCAGGGAATTCCTAGAGGCATGGCATTCATCCACAGATTCATTCAATAAGCACATCGATCTGGACCCAATATACTGGCCACTGCAGCGGACAGCTGGTATGGACAACCGGAAGCAGCAGATACAAATCACTATAAATGCCGGAGGAAACATCGCAGAATCACTTCGCAGGAGGCTCCCAAGCACTGAGGATGTCACCTAGACAGGGGACGAAACGTCTGCAACACAAATTCCCAGCTCAGCGAACAGAACCACAACATATCCCAGGTAACTACAGACCAGTGAGCCTGACATCAGTGGTGGGAAAGTTGCTGGCGAGGGTACTGAGGGATAAAAGCCCATTCTTTTCCAAAGATAAATAGATTATCAGAGATAGGCAACATAACTTTGTGCAGGGTAGATCATGCTGTACCTATTTGAGGAAGTGACCAAGTTGATAGATGAAGGAAGGGCTGTAGATGAGATATACATGGACTTTAGTAAGGTATTTGATAAGGATCGCCATGATAAACTAATGGAGAAAATGAAGTCACATGGTGTGCAGGGTGTTCGAGCTAGGTGGATAAAGAACTGATTGAGCAACAGGAGACAGAGTAGTAGTTGAAGGGAGTTTCTTGAAATGGAGAAAGGTGACCAGTGGTGTCCCACAGGGAGCAGTGCTGGGGCTATTGTTGTTTGTAATATACATAAATGATCTGGAAGAGGGCATTGTTGGTCTGATCAGTAAATTTGCAAATGACACAAAAGATTGGTGGAGTAGCAGATTGCATAGGGGATGATCAAAGAATACAGGAGAATATAGATAGACTGGAGAGTTAGGTGGAGAACTGGCAAATGTGAGGTGATGCATTTTGGGAAGTCTAATTCTAGAGTGAACTATACTGTAAACGGAAAAACCTTGGGAAAAATTGACAAGCAGAGAGATCTGGGAGTTCAGGTCCATTGTACCCTGAAGGTGGCTGCTCAGGTGGATAGAGTGGTCAAGGAGGCATATGGTACGCTTGCCTTCATCGGACAGGGTATTAAGTATAAGAACTGGCAGATCATGTTAAAATTGTACAAGACTTTGTTTCAGCTGCATTTAGATAACTGTACAGTTCTGGTCGCCACTTTGCCATAAAGATGTGGATGCTTTGGAGAGGGTGCAGAAAGGTTTATGAGGATGTTGCCTGGTGTGGAAGGTGACAGCTACGGAAGACAGGTTGAGTAGGTTAGGATTGTTTTCATTAGAAAAAAGGAGATTGAGGGGGTCCTGACTGAGGTCTACAAAATCATGAAGGGTATAGACAGAAAAAGATAAGCTTTTTCCCCGGGGGAGCGTTTCAATCGAGGTCACGCGTTCAAGGTGAGAGGTGAAACGTTTATGGGATATACGCAGCAAGTACTTTAGAGAGGGTGGCAGATGCCTGGAATGCATTGCCAGCAAAGGTAGTAGAGGCAGGCACGGTAGATTCATTTAAGGTGCATCTGGACAGATGCATGAGTAGGTGAGGAGCAGAGGGATGCAGACGCTTAGGAATTGGGCAATAGGTTTAGCCAGTGGATTTGGATCGGCTCAGACTTGGAGGGCCAAAGTGTCAATCAAGCCACTGCTTTGTCCTGGATGGTGTCAAGCTTCTTCAGTACTGTTCGAGCTGCACTCATCCAGGCAAGTAGGGAGTAATCCATCACACTCTTGACTTGTGTTATGTAGATGGCGGACAGGCTTTGGGGAGTTAGGAAATGTGTGACACACTGCAGTTTTCCTGGCCTCTGACCTGTAACTACTATGTGGTGAATCTAATTGAGTTTCTGGTAAATGAAAACCCCAGGATGGTGACAGTGGGAGGGGAAAGAGTTCAGTAATGGTAACACCATCGAATGTCATGGGGCAGTGGTTAGATGGTCTCTTATTGGTATTGATTATAGTTTGGTATTTGTGTAGCGCGAATATTACTTGCCACTTGTCAGCCCAAGCTTGAATATTGTCCAGATCCATTGCATTTGAACAAGCAAGGTCATTATTGAAGCAGCTAAGATAGTTGGGTCTTGGATATTACCTTGAGGAACGCTTGCAGAGATGTCCTGGAGCGGAGATGACTGACCTCCAACAACCACAACCATCTTCTTTTCTGTCATGGTATTATCCCAATCACTGGAGAGTTTGCCCCCTAATACCCATTGATTCCAGTTTTGTTAGGGCTCCTTGATGTCTCTCAGTCAAATGCAGCCTTGATGTCAAAGGGTGTCATCTAACCTCACCTCCCAAATTTAGCTCTTTTATCCAAGTTTGAACCAAGGCCAAATTGATGTCAGGAGCTGAGTAGCCCAGCAGAACCTAAACTGGATGTCACTGAGCAGGTGCTGCTCAATTGCACCACTGATGACACCTCTCACCACTGTATTGATGATCAACTGGGAGGTTGATGGGATAGTAACCGGCAGAGTTGGATTTGTCAAACCTTTTGCATACAGGACATAGCTGGGCAATTTTCTACATTGTTGGGTAGATGCCAGTGTCGCAACTGTACTGGAACAAATTGGCTAGGAGAGCAGCAAGCTCTGGAGTACAAGTCAGGACCTGGAGCTTTTAAAGTGTCCAGTGTCTCCAAACATTTGATATCATGTAGAATGAATTGAATTGGCTGAAGACTGGTATCTGTAATGCTAGGGACCACTGAATGAGGCCAAGATGGATCATCATCTCAGTGGTTCTGGGTTGAGATTGCTGCAAAAGCTTTAGCCTTATCTTTTGCACTGACATGCTAGTCTCTTCATGGAGGATGGGGATACTTGTGGAACGTCCTCCTCCAGTGAGTTGTTTAATAGTCCACCACCATTCATGACTAAATGTGGCACATCTACAGAGTTTACATCTGATCCATTGGTTGTGGGATTGCTGAGCTGTTTATCACTTGCTGCTTATGCTGTAGCTTCTTGCAAGTCTCACCATACTGACACGTCACGTTCAGGCATGCCTAGTACTACTCCTGGCGTGCCCTCCTGCTCTCTTCATTGATCCAGAGTTGATGTCCTGGCTTGATGGTAATGGTTAAGTGTGGGATAGCCAGGCCACGAGGTTACAGATTGATGGGTTATTCTCAATATGAAGGCGTGACAGTCTCCACAAGGACTGTATGGTGATCGCTCTTACTGATACAGTCATGGAGATGCATCCACAACTGGCAGATAGACAAGAATGAGGTCAAGCACATTTTTTCTTTATTGGTTCCTACACTACATGCCGCAGATCCAGTCGAGCAGCTCTGTCCTTTAGGACCTGACCAGCTCGATCAATAGTTCTACTGCCGAGCCACTCTGTGGTAGACATGAAAAACCCCAACTAAAATACATTTTGTAGCCTTGCCATCCTCAGTGCTTCCTTCAAGTGTGTTAAACATGGAGTACAACATGGTAATCAGCAGGTTTCCTTGCCCAAATTTAACCTGAAGCCACCAGATTTCACAAGGTCTAGAGTCAATGTTCAGGGTTCCCAGGTCAACCCCTCCCCCACTGTATATCACTGTGGCACCAGCTCTGCTGGGTCTGTCCTATTGGTGGAACAGGGTATATCCAGGATGGTGATGTCTGGGACATTCTGCAAGGTATAATTCTGGTGAATATGACTTTGTAGTGATTTGTACAATCGAATGGCTTGCTGGGCCATTTGCAGAGGACAACTGAGAGTCAACCACATAGTTGTGGGTCTGGTGTCACATGTAGGCCAGACCAGGTGAGGAGGGCAGATTTCCTTCCCTCAAGAACATTAATGTCCTCGTGGAAAGGAACTGATTTACTAATGAATCATTTTTCCCCAACAATGGTTTCACGGTTATCAGTAGATTCTTAATTCTAGAGCTTTGAAAAAAAATCTAATTTAACTTCCATCAGCTGCTGTGGCAGGATTCAAACCCAGGACCCCAGAACTTCAGCAGAACTTATGGATTAATACACTAGCCTCCCACCTCACAAAGCTACTGAAACTTAATGAGCAATGGTACCCTTTTGCCCAATTGGATTTTCAGAATGTTTGGCTTCAGCACCTCACGATGAGTTGAGACACAGTCTTGATTTGCTGGTATCCTGACACAAGAATTAACAATTGACACAAAGTTGGTTTCAGGAGCTGTGCATATTAGGTGACCAGCTCCCACGGTTTACCCAAAATACTGTTAATAGATTACATTAGATTACTTAATGCGGAAACAGGCCCTTTGGCCGAAGCGCAACCCACCCACACCCATTCCCCTACATTTCACCCCTTCACCTACTGCTACGGGCAATTTAGCATGGCCAATTCACCTAACCTGCACATTTTTGGACGTGGAACGAAACCGGAGCACACCCACGCAGACACGGGGAGAAAGTGCAAACTCCACACACAGTCACCTGAGGCGGGAATTGAACCCTGGTCTCCGGCGCTGTGAGGCAACAGTGCTAACCACTGTGCCACCCATTAATAGAACTGATGTCACTGAAATTTGCACTTGTCCCTATTAAAAAGGCATAACATTAAACCAACAACACATTTCCCAGAAGTACTGTGTAATACAGAAGTACCCTGATGGTATGATTTGTCTAGTTGGCACACAAAACAATATTTTTCACTGCATCTCACTATGTGACAATATATCAAACCAGAAGTGTGCAAACATTATGAGACAAATTTAGACACAGCCATAAAGGACAGATCATCAAATCTCTTAAATACCCCTTGCTCCCTATAATCCCAACATTGTTCTTTGGCTTTGTCCTTTTCAACCTTTGTATCACCCTCATTTTACAGTCTTTCTAAAATGTCTACACTCACATCCCCCTCTCCCCCCCCACCGCCTCCAACCTCCAAACACTTTATACATTCCTGCATTTGTAGTTGTCTCTTCAGCTGTCAAGGACTTAACTCATGAACTTCTTCCCTAATTCTACCTTTTCTTGATTTTGAACAGAGTTTGCAGCCTCTGGGGAGTCAGGAGATAAATACTCACTGCAGTGTTCCTACTCATGCAGCTACTGTATTTATATGGCAACTGCATTTGAGTTTCTTGTCAATGGTAGCCCCCAACCACGCCCCTGTACTTAGTTAGCACAATGCAAGCTCGTACCAAAATCAAGTGCAAGAACACAGCAAGCATGTTGATAATGAGACATTAGGGGCAACATGTTATGGTCATTAATAGGTATGAAGATCAGCTTCTAACTTTTTTGTTCGTTGGGAGTTTCTTAATAAATCAACCTGCTTGGGCATGGAGTCAGTCATACAGCACAGAAACGGACCCTAACCAATCCTTGCTAAACATAATCCCAAACTAAACTAGTCCCACCTGCCTGCTTCTGGCCCATATCCCTCCAAACTTTTCCTATTCATGTAAATTGCACATAGGACTTAAATCAGAACCTCAAGGCACAGAGATAGGGACACCATCACTGCATCAAAAAACCTTTGAGATGCTGCTGGTTGCAACATCAATTAACTGGAAGGGATATTGGTGACTTACATTTGAGCAGTTCAGTTTTTCACTGCAATACTATTGTTGTAGATATAAAAAAAAAGGACTGCAGATGCTGGAAACTAGAGTCTAGATTAGAGTGGTGCTGTAAAAGCACAGCAGGTCAGGCAGCATCCGAGGAGCAGGAAAATCAACGTTTTGGGCAAAAGCCCTTCATCAGGAATAGAGGCAGGGCACCTGCAGGGTGGAGAGATAAATTTATCTCTCCACCCTGCAGGCACCATGCCTCTATTCCTGATTGAAGGGCTTTTGCCCAAAACGTCGATTTTCATGCTCCTCGGATGCTGCCTGACCTGCTGTGCTTTTCCAGCACCACTCCAACACTTGTGTCAAGCACTAGACAAAGGGCTGGAAAACAACATAGGGATGATGCCACTAGTTAATTTTTTAATTGCAAAAGTGAATCTCCCCTCAACCCAAGGGCTGAGATGCTCTAAGAAATTGAGTTTTGTTGCACAAAGCCATCCTGCCATCCTTTATACTTTTGTTCAAACTCAACACAAGGGAAAAAAAATTAAGAAGTTAAGCAGGCAAATGAAAAAAACATACAAACGTCGCATTGTATAGGAGGTGGAATTATGAAAATTCCACTTGCTTTACAATGTAATGACATGCAAACATATGAAAAGGAAAAATTATTTTATAAAAACTCTAGAATTTATCCTTCCAAAGTGAAGAATCTCAATTATAAGCTCCAACTACAACTCTTGACAACAGGTTAAAAGATGCATCAATATGGAGAGAAAATGTGTGAACTTACATCACATTTCTTTTCCCTATTCCAATCATGGAGTGAAAAAATACTTTTGACTTTCAACTGATGCTTTACTGAGTGCCTGCATCCAACAATGCACAGTAAGTGAGCTATAATACAAGCCACTGTCAAATAAACTTTAAGTTAGGACCTTAATACTGTCAATTAACTGACACTACAGGAAAATGTTCTAGTATTTACCACTTAGTCATTTAATGGAAAATGAAAAGGCTGAAACTATTTTGATTCAATGAGCAAGAAAATTTATTCTGCTTCATATTCTCAATGTGAATGAATGATCCCTTATAAGTGGCTAGTATGAGACTTAACCAAATTCCCTACATATTGTACTGTAAGCAGCTTTTGTAATAGTGAACTCTGGGAATAAACAGCTACACGAGGTGAAGACTAACACAAGGGGACATAGCTTTAAATTGAGGGGTGATGATTTAGGACAGATATCAGAGGTAGTCTCTTCACTCAGTAGCAGAGGTGTGGAATGGCCTGTCTGTAATAGGAGTAGACTCGCTGACGTTAAAGGGCATTTAAATGGGCATTTGACATACATATGGATAATAATGGAATGGTGTAGGTTAAGTGGGCATCAGATTAATTTCACAGGTCAGCATAACATGGAGATCCAAAAGATCTGTACTGCGCTGTAATGTTCTATGTACTGTAAAGATCAAAAATGACTTCGGAAATCTTTTCCTGACTGAGGCAATCATTGACGGGTTTGTGGATTTTCCTTTTATCAATATCAAAAGTCAAGATTCCCTGGAATTCAGATAGAAACGTGAAGATTTGATAAGCACAAGTGTTAATTTTAAACATGATAAACAAGATAGGAGTCTTTAAAATTTTGTTTAAGAATGGGAATATCCAACAAGATATTGACCAATGACTTGTTTCTTTCATTATACATTAGATGTATCTTGCAATATCCCAGCATGAGTCCTTAATATTTAAACTAATCACTTTTATTTGATATAGGATGATATAGGATGATAGGATAGTAACGTACATCGTACTCAAAGAACCTTGGACATAAATATCAAGACTCTATTCAGCTTCTGGCATA
The DNA here is from genome assembly GCF_004010195.1 of Chiloscyllium plagiosum. NCBI lineage: Eukaryota > Metazoa > Chordata > Chondrichthyes > Orectolobiformes > Hemiscylliidae > Chiloscyllium > Chiloscyllium plagiosum. The sequence goes on along the minus strand of NC_057711.1, from coordinate 112,151,440 downwards.
AAGACTATAGTTCATCAATTCGTTGTAATATTAAACAGAATATTAACAAAACTATAATCAGTACAAAGCTTTTTTTTTTTTTTACACATTTATCAAGCTATCTTGGCAATATTTTGAAATGTACCAACTCATTATTGAACTCAGCCTTCCATTAGAGTAATAGAGATGTACAGCATGGAAACAGACCCTTCGGTCCAACCCGCCCACGCCGACCAGACATCCCAACCCAATCTAGTCCCACCTGCCAGCACCCGGCCCATGTCCCTCCAAATTCTTCCTATTCATATACCCATCCAAATGCCTCAAATGTTGCAATTGTACCAACCTCCACCACATCCTCTGACAGCTCATTCCATACACATACCACCCTCTGCGTGAAAAAGTTGCCCCTTAGGTCTCTTTTATATCTTTCCCCTCTCACCATAAACCTATGCCCTCTAGTTCTGGACTCGCCAACCCCAGGGAAAAGACTGTCTATTTTTCCTATCCATACCCCTCATTTTTGTAAACCTCTATAAGGTCACCACTCAGCCTCTGACACTCCAGAGAAAACAGCCCCAGCCTATAGCTCAGATCCTCCAACCCTGGCAACATCTATGTAAATCTTTTCTGAACCCTTTCAAGTTTCACAACATCTTTCCGATAGGAAGGAGACCAGAATTGCACGCAATATTCCAACAGTGGTCTAACCAATGTCCTGTACAGCCACAACATGACCTCCCAACTCCTGTACTCAATAGTCTGGCCAACAAAGGAAAGCATACCAAACGCCGCCTTCACTATCCTATCTACCTGCGACTCCACTTTCAATGAGCTCTCCACTACACCTCCCTCTTCACTCTCCACTACACCTCCAATTTTGGTGTCATCTGCAAACTGTACCTCTTATGCTCGCATCTAAATCATTTATGTAAATCACAAAACGTAGAGAGCCCAGCACCGATCCTTGTGGCACTCCACTGGTCACAGGCCTCCAGTCTGAAAACTCAATCAAATTTGTGAGACATGATTTCCCACGCACAAAGCCATGTTGACTATCCCAAATCAATCCTTGCCTTTCCAAATACATGTGCATCCTGTCCCTCAGGATTCCCTCCAACAACTTTCCCACCACTGACATCAGACTCACCATTCTATAGTTCCCTGGCTTGTCTTTACTGCCCTTCTTTAACAGTGGCACCACATTTGCCCACCTCCAGTCTTTTGGTACCTCACCTGTGACTATCAATGATACAAATATCTCAGCAAGAGGCCCAGCAATCACTTCTCGAGCTTCCCAGAGTTCTTGGGTACACCTGATCAGGTCCTGTGGATTTAACCATTTCAAGACATCCATCACTTCCTCCTCTGTCATCTGGACATTTTGCAAGATGTCACCATCTATTTCCCTACAGTCTGTATCTTCCATATCCTTTTCCACAGTAAATACTGATGCAAAATATTCATTTAGTATCTTCCCCATTTTCTGTGGCTCCACACAAAGGTCACCTTGCTGATCTTTGAGGGGCCCTATTCTCTCCCTAGTTACCCTTTTGTCCTTAATATATATTTGTAAAAACCCTTTGGATTCTCCTTAATTCTATTTGCCAATAGATTGGGGTTTCTGTTTCTTGTCTAAACTCTAGTTCTTCACGTGCCTATCGAGCATGAGAGCCAAAGAGCCATACAGCACAGAAACAAACCCTTTGGTCCAAATCATCAACGTCGACCAGCCATCTCAATCTGACCTAGTCCCATTTGGCCCATATTCCTGTAAACTCTTCCTATCTATATACCCACTCAGATGCCTTTTAAAATGTTGTAATTGTACTTGCCTCCGCCAATTCCTCTAGCAGTTCATTCCATACTCGCACCATCCTCTGCATGAAAGAGTTACCCATAGCTCCTTTTTAAATTATTCCCTCTCGCCTTAAACCTATGCCCTCTAGATTTGGACTCACCCCTCCCTAGGAAAAAATCTTGGCTGTTCACCCTTTCCATGCCCCTCATGACTTTGTAAATCTTTACAGTCACCCCTCAAGGTATGTTTGTTTTAAAAAAAAAATCACACATTTTGTCACTTTCAGCTTTGATTTCAGAGTTGCTTCGGACAACTGGAGCACAATGGAGGCAGTCACCCAAAAATAAGTGAATGAAAATTAACTAACCCAGCTACTCTTGTGACCTTTTAGCAATTAGATGTACAGAAATGCAAGCTTATGTCAAAGAACAAGGTGACCTGTTCAGGAGTTATCCAGAAAAAAAGTTGTTTAAAAGGTTTTAAATTCTTTGAAAGTTGTTTTCATTCAAGCTGTGGGCACTATCAGCAGGGTAGACATTTCTTGTCCATCCCTAGTTTCTCAAGAAGTGAAGGGCCTTCTTTATATCTTTAGGGCGCAATTTGATACGAGTGCCTTGCAAAACTAGAAGAGGGCAGTTAACAAACTACTCGATTCTAATGACGACTGGGGCTACATAAACTGTGCTTGGATAAGATTTTGCTCAAAAATGCCAGTGAATCAAACTTTTTCACTCTAATAATATCAAAATACTGCAGATGTTTAAAAGTAGTCATGGAAAAAACTCAGGTCTGACATCTGGGGAGTGAGAAAGAGAGACCGAACTAATGTTCAGAGTCAGGCATGGTTTAAAAAACTTAAGTTCTAAAGAATCATACTGGATTGAAAACTTATGCTTGCTCTCGACAGATGAGCTTCTCCAGCAGTGTTTGTTTTAAATTTAATTTTTGATAAAAATTACAATCGAACAGCTTATTGTCACTTTTACTTATACAAGTTGTCTTCATTAAAATGTTAAAAGTGATCAAACTGCAATACTTTTTTTTTGCTTAAGAGTTACTAGTCCACTACCCTACCTTGTCCTTCACAGTGGTAATTTATGCCTCTCTGGTTCTCTTCTCCCCAAACTCAATTTCCAATCTCACCCTTATCCTGTGGACTCTGTCAAATGTTGAATATTAAACTAACGAAACTGAAAAGAGTTTATAATTAGCTTCTCTTGCACAGCTATCAGATAGCTAGGTGCTTAATTAAGACTCGCTAGGGACTTACTGAACTGTTTGCTTTTGACATGCGGTGTTGTCAAACCAGATTTGGTAACCTCAGAGGTTAGTAAAAGGTAAAACATTACTGCTATTTCAGATCTATCGTAATCTCAAGTTGCCTATCTTCCATGTATTAGTCAAGGGACAATATTTAAACAGTGTAAAAACAATGACTGCAGATGCTGGAAACCAGATTCTGGATTAGTGATGCTGGAAGAGCACAGCAGTTCAGGCAGCACCCAAGGAGCAGTGAAATCGACGTTTCGGGCAAAAGCCCTCCTGATGAAGGGGTTTTTGCCCAAAACGTCGATTTCGCTACTCCATGGATGCTGCCTGAACTGCTGTGCTCTTCCAGCACCACTAATCCAATATTTAAACGGTGTTCATGTAACTAAAACAGGGCGATAGTGAAGTCATTAAAAACATCCTACAAAGCAAGTGATTAATTATAATTATTTTTAAGACTATTACTGTTCATACTTTCAGATGTACAAAGTGTCGAACTTTTGCAATATTTTAAAAACTGCTCTGCAATAAGTCAATGATGTTTGTTTCCTTAAAAGACAGAAAAGTTAACTTTCTTCAAAGATGGTGCTTGACAGAATGGATTTAACAGTACAGCTGTAAACAGTAAAATAATGGCATACTAATACTTTTAATAAAACATTAAAAAATGGCTTTAAGAATGTTATTTCAGCAAGACAGACTTGAGGTATAAAGATTAACAAAAAAAGACAAGTTAATAGATCTAGAACAGAGGTTAACAAACTTTTGGTTGAACAGTCACTTCAGATATTCATATTCCTTGCAATTTGCAGAGCCCACTGAAACTATATTTAACACAGAACAAGACTTCACTTTTTCAGCTAACATAATACCCAAGACAAAGCACTAGATACTGCAGCTGCCACTACAATGCAACTACTAAAGCAAAGTAAACAAAAAAGCTTGATGACTTGCTTTTATGTCAGTAATTAAGATTAGAATCTGTTTTATCTACAAACCAGTTTTTACATTCAAACAGCTTCTAAACCCTCTGGATGCCATTCTGCAGCTTAAGTTTGTAACTGATTTTCATTAAAAAAAACAAGGTCAGAGAGAAACCAGCATTCAACACTTGAAAAAAGTTAATTACCTTTAAAAAACACCAAGTAATATTTGCAACTCAATTAATTTAAATACTCATGGAGGAATAATTAGTGAAATACGTATTGGGGCCCCTATTGTGTAGATTGAATAAAATCTCTGGTTTCCCATTTAGTCTTTCACCTGCATTACATGTAGTTTCCTATTCGAAATTCTCATGACACTGCCTGTGTTGCACTACAAAATGTTATTTTATCCTACTGCATTGTGTGGAGAACAGTGAAAAGGACGTGGATCAGATGGACCTCTACTCTGCTGTAAATCAGATAATCATCCAGTTGTCCAGCAGACATCTCACACATGGAAGCTGATAGCAAGAAAAATACAATTCAGCTGGCAGAATGGGACACAGACGTTGATAGCTGAGGCTAAATAATGTTTCAAATCCATAACCCCCACATAACTGTTTGAGTACATCTTAAATCCTACAGATATCCAAAGCACATTGTCTCCTGTCTCTGCTCTGTACCCCAGCCTAACAACAGTTTGGAAATCTCTGATCTAGAATTAAGGGGGGGAAAAAAACAAAGGAAAGTTAAAAGTGGTAGACAAAGAGGCAGGAAGATCAAGAGGTGTCATGGCATTTATTGAAAGCATGCTACAATTAGAGGAAAGATTACCAAGGCGATACAAGCAAATACACACATTGAAAGAAATGGAACACTGTATACAGAGACATGCAATAGACAATTAGAAAATATTTTTTTAATATTTCAACATCTCTGCATTAAAAACAAATCTTAACAGAAATGGAATCCATTTTGTTTCTTCCACATTGACACAAACCGCTTTACAAATGAAACCTGGTACTGTTGCTTATCAAAATATACAAGACAATCAATGTTTTCATATAAAAACCAGTTTGTACTTTATCTTGTTCCCAAAAAACCTCATTAAAAAAAGTTGTTACAAATATTTACAGCATTTTCATCATCAGCTGAACATTCTTACAAACTCAAGAAAGCAGGAATTTTAAGAACAGATCAAGTACATGAACGAACAGGGAGGAAAGCACTACATACCTGCCAACACCTCAATGCTAGAAGGGAAAGACTTAAGAAAAGCAGCTTGAAAGAGAGGTTCAAGGATTCCACAAATGTTGCAACCCTCGCCTAAATTGCCCAGGTGGGAGCATTCTAGTTGCAACTTATGTCTCAAGTGTCATTATACTGCATGTCAATTATCACTGGTGACCCTACTCTGATGGAACTGGTAAATCTCTAACTGACATCAACTGTGCACCAAGACACATCAGCTAGACCCTTTTCTATTGTTGATGTCAAACAAACATCAGTCCAGTTTTTAAATTCATAAACAAATAAATACAGGTTGCCTATGGTGTCAGCCAATTTAAAAGTCAGATGACTTTTCTTTTCAGTCACAAATATCACTAGTAAATATAGTCACACCAGCTTCTAATAACTAATGAAAGAACGAGTTCTGCCTTAACAAGACAGTATAACAATGCATTTGACCACTGTTGAGAATGCTACACCACACCACCTGGTGTTTCAAAACAAAACACTTTTCGGCTTTGTATTTGCGGAATGATGAAAGAAAATACAAATCACAACTTTGGGAAAGTTCTGGCTCAGGGCACCACAAATGGAAATTACTGGGAGATTCCTAACAACTGTTTTAAGATGCTTCTTTTATGAAGTGAACCTCTGGTTCCATGCTCAGCATGCAGGAGTTGACAGATCCAATTCAATGTAAATTAGCGACCTTAAGGTATTTTCTCCTTAGAGCTAGGTGCAAGCAAACAAAGCACCCCCTAATGAAAAGTGAAAATTCTTCTTTTACTCAATCCCCCTCCTTTTCTATTTGAAACTACATTCATAATAATTTTCTAATTTAGGTGTAAATATAGTAAAAGAAAAAATATTAAATTGGAGGCAAGAGAAAAAAATGATTAAGACTATTGAAGGCACATCAACTTTGGTCCTGTTTTGGTTTTTCTCCGAAACCCTGAAAAAAAAGCTCTGTTTTCTCTACCTTATCATTCACTAATATTTAACCCTTTTTCTGTTAAGTATCATGGAATTCCACCCAAATGGTATGAAAGAGTCTTGTATTTAATAAATCAGTACAGTTCTAACCATGGTTTAGTTGCAGCTTCGAAGTCTGTGCAGCTCTAAAGTTTTCTTTCAGAATGAATGGAAGAATTAAGGACATGTTTTCTAGACTGGCAGTTAGTCCAGAGAGCATTCAATAAAACAAGGCAGGCAAAAAACGCTAGTTAATTAGCTAGGGAGTCTAATGAAACAAAAGTAAAAATCCCATCAGAGGGGACTTCAGAAAAGTACCTACACGGAAACATTCAAAAGCCTAAACCAACACACCCCCCGCAACAAAGAAAAAAAATAGCCAATAATAACAATTAACATTCATAAAATGAACCGGTACGTTCACACTAAGAACATCAAAATAAATGAAAAAAACTTAAGATAACATACAACAAACTCATAGCACACAGATCGGATTTTGAATATTTAGAACCTTACAGGTACTCAAGGGACAAATCAAATCAACCATGGACATTGCAGTTTTGTCACTGTAAATAATATTCAAAAGGATCTGCAGCACAGGCTTTTATACAGCATTTCTGCAGTTTTGGATGGTACAGAGAGTACAGATTTGCAGTTTGCCCAAGGACAGGAAAAAGCTTGGGCTTCCATTCCCAACTGTGTGCTAATTTGCAATAAAAATCATTAAATTGTTGCAACACTGCAACATACACAAAAGAAAATTCACCTAAATCTACAAGGAGAAGGACTCCCTTTGAAAGAACCCACAATAGTTGTACTGAAGAAACCTCAGGAAAAGCCTCTAATCTATTTGATTATAAGCACATAATAAGGCACATGATAATTAAACAAGTACACAGTAAATATGAAACTGATAATTTCTTTCAGATTATAGTGGTATGAAAACCCATGATGTTTAATTCTTTTTCCCCAATATTACCAAAATAATTTCTTTAAAGTGTGTCAAAATCTTTTAGATCTAGACCGGATTTTCTTTTCCCTCTCCCCCAAAATTGTAAACTTCTTCAAAAAGAAATTTTCACTGAACCAGTTGTTAACAGCAGGTGAATGATCAATTTATGGCTATTGACTGCTTGCAACAAACCCGCCCATTTCAAAAATTACAAAGAAAATTTATATTGATTGAAGCTTAAACTGATGGATAAACAAAGGAAGGATCCCATCATCACTGTTGTGTTCCACTTAAAATATTACACTAAGCATCTCTTGCAGGCATAGTTGGTCATTGGTATTTCAGTCTCTGTCTGAATGCTAGTTTACCACATTGGGTGGTCCCAGTCTATAGGGAGAACAGGAGAGGAATTAAATTGTAGATTTAGAAAAGGAAACTCTGAGATGGTGGTTTTCTCCAAGATCATGATTGTGAAGGTCAATGAGAGCCTGGATTGCTTCTTCAAGACTGTCCAACTGGATGAGGGCCATTTTACGGTCCTTCCTGCAATACAGAACAAAATTATTTTTGAAAGTTGTTATACACTAGAATAAAACAAATCACTGCGGACGCTGGAGATCTGAACAAAACCAGAAAGTGCTGGACAAACTCCGGTCTGGCAGCATCTGTATTTAAAATAACGCAAAGAAAATTATTTGTTGGAATTAAAAATGCCCGACTAGTCAAGACCATAAGATACAGAAGCAGAATTAAGCTATTCAGCCCATCAAGTCTGCTCTGCCACTGAATCATGATTGATGCATTATTCAACCCCATTTTCTTGCTTTTCCCTGTAACCTTCGATCCCCTTACTGATCAAGAAACTCTTTCAATCTTAAAGACACTCAATGACTTGGCCTTCACAGCCTTCTGCAGGAATAAATTCCACAGATGCATCACCCTCTGGCTGAAGGAACTCATCTCTATTCTAAAAGGGCCATCCCTTCATTGAGGCTGTGCCTTCTGGTCCTAGTTTTTCCTACTAATGGAAACATCTTCACCACATCCATTCTAACCAGACCTCTCAGTATTCTCAAAGTTTCAATGAGATTCCCCTCATTCTTGTAAAATCCATTGACTACAGATGCCGAAACCTCAACTGTACTTCATAGGACAAGCTCTTCATCTCTGGGATCATTCTTGTGAACCTCTTCTTGACCTCCTCCAAATCCAGACATCCATCCTTTGATATGAGGCCTAAAACTGCTCTCAATATTTCAAATGCAGTATAACCAGAGCCTGAATACAGCTTCAGCAGTGCAACCTTACTCGAAATGAATGCTAATGTGGCATCTGCCTCTACCTTCCTGCTAATCAACTTGGATATTAAGATTAACTGAACTCTGAACTAGGACTCTGAGCTTTATATTTCCGAAGCCCACCCTCGTTCACAAAATATCTACACGTATATGCTTCTCAAAGAGCATAGCTTCACACTTTCCTACATTGTATTCCATCTGCCACCTCTTTGCCCTCTCTCCTAGCCTGCCCAAGTCCATCAGCAGCCTTCCCAGCTTCCTCAATGTGAGTCCCGCCTTTCTATCTTTTGTCATCTGCAATCTAAGCAACAATGCCCTTGGCTCCTTTTACAAGATCCTTACCATTTAATATGAACAGCTGCAATCCCAACACTGACTACTACGGAATTTCACTAGTCACCAGCTACCATCCTGAAAGAGAGTCCTTTATTCCCCACTCTTTACCTTCTGCCATTGTCAATCTTTTACCTTGCCCCCAGTGGCATGGACTCATTACTTAGCAGCCTTCTGTGCAGCACCTTGTCAATTGCCTTGTGGAAATCAAAAAACATATCCATTGGCTCTCTTGTGACTAACTTTCTTAGGATCTCCTCAAAGAATTCTTATAGATTAGTTAGGCATGACCTCCACTTGACATAGATGTGCTGACTCAGTCCTGTTTTACCATGCACTCTAAAGAACTCCACAATCTCATCCTTAAAAGTCAACTAAAGTTTTTAACCAAGTGTGGTCAGATTAACCAGCCTATAATTTCCTGTTGTCTGCACCCCTCCCTCTGTAAACAGGGGTGCTACATTAGCCATTTTCTAGTCCTCTAGCCCCGTCCCTGACTTCAGGTGATTGCTAAAAGATCACAATCAACGCTTCCACAAATCTTCTCAGCCACCTTGGAACATAGGAACAGACATAGGCCATTCAGCCCTCCCAAGCCCGCGCCATCATTCAACAAGATCATGACTGCTCTGTGGCTTAAGTCCTGCCTTGGGCCCCTATCCCTTGACACCCATGCTTAAGAGAAATTTCCCTCAGATTTAAATTTAACAATTAATTTAGCATTGGCCACCATTTGAGGAAAGTAAGTTGGAACAATAGAAACAGCCTGAATTGGTGGGGTCAAGCTCCCACTGAACCAGGATTTTAGTTTTAGTGTTTAGCAGTTGCTGCTGAAATCTTGCAGCTGGATACGGAAACTGTTTTTTCATCTCTTTGTCACAGCTAAAAGATTGGAATTCTTTTCCTGCTGCTAGAATTGCGTGCGAGACAATCTATTTTACTGAATTTGCCTTTGCCAGGAGTGTGGTTGTGGGATGTTACTGCATTGGAACGTTCACTATTGATTGGGGGGGATTTGTTTCTTCATATCATTACTTCTGCCTTTAACTAAAATCTACACTCCCTCATTCTCTATCCTTCCATGAAAGTGAACACATATTTGCCTTATTCACTCTGTCCAGGCACTTAATAATTTGAACGCCTCTATCAAATCTCCTTTCAACCTTCTCCAGGGGAAACAAATGTGGCTTTTCCAACACCTCTGGAGCTATCATACCTCATCCTTAAAGCACAATTAGAAATCAAAACCATAAACATCACTCACTAAGATTTAAAGCTAGAAAGTTTGAAAGCAGATGTGAGTCATTTGGGCACGACTGATCTAAACAATTCAACAGGGCAAAGAAACAAATGGAAAGAGCATTTCAATCACAACTCACTTTGCATTATGGATTGTTTCTCAAAAGATGATTGTTTTAAAAAGTGCAATTTGGCCCCTCAAAGATCAGCAAAGCAGCCTTTGTGTGGAACCACAGAAAATGGGGGAGATACTAAATGAATATTTTGCATCAGTATTCACTGTGGAAAAGGATATGGAAGGTATAAGACTGTAGGGAAATAGATGGTGACATCTTGCAAAATGTCCAGATTACAGAGGAGGAAGTGCTGGAAACGGTTAAAAGTGGGTAAATCCCCAGGACCTGATCTGGTGTACCCGAGAACACCAGATCTCTTGTGGGAAGCTGGAGAAGTGATTGCTAGGCCTCTTGCTGAGATATTTGTATCATCCATAGTCACAGGTAAGGTGCCAGAAGACTGGAGGTTGGCAAACGTGGTGCCACTGTTTAAGAAGGGCAGTAAAGACAAGCCAGGGAACTATAGACTGGTGAGCCTGACCTCAGTGGTGGCAAAGTTGTTGGAGGGAATCCTGAGGGACAGGATGCACATGTATTTGGAAAGACAAGGACTGATAAGGGATAGTCAACATGGCTTTGTGCGTGGGAAATCATGTCTCACAAACTCGATTGAGTTTTTTGAAGAACTAACAAAGAAGATTGATGAGGGCAGAGCAGTGGAGGTGATCTATATGGACTTCAGTAACGCGTTCAACAAGGTTCCCCATGGGAGACTGATTAGCAAGGTTAGATCTCATGGAATACAAGGAGAACTAGCCACTTGGATACAGAACTGGCTCAAAAGGTGGAAGGTGATGGTGGAGGGTTGTTTTTCAGACTGGAGGCCTGTGACCAGTGGAGTGCCACAAGGATTGGTGCTGAGCACTCTACTTTTTGTCATTTACATAAATGATTTAGATGCGAGCATAAGAGGTACAGTTAGTAAGTTTGCAGATGACACCAAAATTGGAGGTGTAGTGGAGAGCGAAGAGGGTTACCTCAGATTACAACAGGATCAGGACCAGATGGGCCAATGGGCTGAGAAGTGGCAGATGGAGTTTAATTCAGATAAATGCGAGATGCTACATTTTGGGAAAGCAAATCTTAGCAGGACCTATACACTTAATGGTAAGGTCTTTGGGGGTGTTGCTGAACAAAGAGACCTTGGAGTGTAGGTTCATAGCTCCTTGAAAGTGGAGTCGCAGGTAGATAGGACAGTGAAGAAGGCGTTTGGTATGCTTTCCTTTATTGGGCAGAGTATTGAGTACAGGAGTTGGGAGGTCATGTTGCGGCTGTATTTTCACGCAGAGGGTGGTACGTGTATGGAATGAGCTGCCAGAGGACGTGGTGGAGGCTGGTACAATTGCAACATTTAAGAGGCATTTGGAAGGGTATAAGAATAGGAAGGGTTTGGAGGGATATGCGCCGGGTGCTGGCAGGTGGGACTTGATTGGGTTGGGATATCTGGTCGGCATGGACGGGTTGGACCGAAGGGTCTGTTTCCATGCTGTACATCTCTATGACTCCAACCCATTTTCTCTCCCTCTCGACAAGACCACAGGTCTTCTCTTTCAATAAGAAGGGCATAAAACTAGACAAGCAATAGTTCAAGTGACACAATTTTGAACTGCTTAGAGATCATCTTTTAATTGAAGTTTAGACAACAGAACATAGCATACATTCTGAACAAGGGTCGAAAGAAGCAAATGAAGTAACTTGGGGCATTTCTGCTTTGAGTGTATTAACATTTGATATGTACATTAATGCTCCACTGTACAAGACGAACAGTTGCAGCTGGAGCCATGGGTTTTCTTTCTGCAAGTGCCAGTACAGAGATCCTTTCAACATGAGACTATGAAGAAAATCAACTGATTACCTCTGCACCTGAGCCACTGTTTGAGATAAAAGCATCTGTGGTCCTGCAAACACAAACACCTGACAAACAGACCTAGGGAGTTGACAGGCCAAATCAGCATGACTTTAGTACAATGACAAGCAATAGGTTCGGAGCTTCCCTATGTTGAGCACACCTAAGATTAGTGGTCATCAGTCCACACGCTCACTGCTCCTTTTCAGATGTGTCATTGAACTGATTACGGGAAGTGACAAATACTGAATGCCAGTCATTTCTATACCAAGATTGTGCAGGCAATGGGGAGTGATCTGAAGTTCACAAAACTGCTCTATCTCAAAACTAGCCTCACTGTGACACATCACTATTGGTCAAAGCCTGTTAAGTGAGCCAAAAGAAATTAGGGAGCATTCAGTTTTGTAATCACTAAGGGTTTTGACCTCAAATGATTGAATAAACAATGGATCACTGCAATTCAGACAAACTTTGCTTTAAACTTTTTCCGATTCGGGCAGGTGAGGTCTGAAATTAAGCACACAAACAATTAGTTTAAAAAATATTACAGTGCTTAACAAGGAATAATGCCAATTTTGAAGTTCCTCGTGATATAAAAAGGAACTAAATTTTTTTTTTAAAAATAAAAGAAAATATTGTGCCTGCAGAATGAATAGTGAAAAACTGTCAAAATCACCTCTTTTAGAGAAAGATCGATAGTGCTTACCACCTAGATAACTGAACCCATCACAGAAATAGCAAGAAAGGGACAATAATGTGCATTCAACTTCTTCCTTCCCACATTGTAATTTAACAATTCAAAGTAAAACAATCCAAAAGTACTTCTTATTTTCACAAATGAAATCAGAGGGAGAAAAATTAAAACTCAACGTATGCTTGTTGAAAGCAATGATATTTTGGGGACAGGGACAAAAAACAACAATTGGGACAATCTTATAACAAGTTAATTTGCAACTGCAACAACTTAATGCTTTAAATTAGCTTGCCATCCATGTGCTTTGCTTTTAAATTTTCAACAAGTTTCAAGACTGCGAATTTTAACTCTGAATTTAACAAAATCAATGCTCAACGAAGTCACACAAGTCTCTATTAAAATATTCTAGACAGCAGCTTGGAAACACAAGTCCTTTCCGATCATTGTTTATTCTATTAGATCAAGGCAAATTTGTATCTTAACCTTCACACACCATTGTTTCATAATCCCTTACTAACAATATTAGGTCAAAGATTGCCCTCCTTCCTCCATTAAAGGTATTAAAAACACAAATCTAATTGCATCACACTAACAAACTGCCTTCTTCCTTTACACCAATATGCTATAACATCAGGAGATAAAGCTATAAATACAGCTTTAACTTATCAATTCCATACTAGAGTCATTTACAAAACAGAAATGCTGCAATTACTAGGCAGTAATAACAGCACTGTCATTTGAAGTAGAAAATCAAATCACAATGAAAATATTGATAACAACGAAGACTGAATTCTGAAAATGGTCAACCGAGATAAACACAAAATATGTACGAAGGAAATCTGAAATAAAAACAGAAGTGAGTTTTGAGAAGGTTTGTAGCTCAGGTTGAGGTTCTGGATGTAGGTTTGCTCGCTGAGCTGGGAGATTCACTTCCAGACGTTTTGTCACCCTACTAGGTAACATCTTCAATGGGCGTACTGAAGACATTACCTAGTAGGGTGACGAAATGTCTGGAAATTAACCTCCCAGCTCAGTGAGCAAACCGACTTCATAAAAATAGAAAATGGAGTAAACTAGGTAGTCTGCCAGCATCTGAGACAAAAACAGATTTAAGTTCAAAGTCTCTTATTCAGAACATTCTTCACCTCTCTATCAGCATCATTTCATTCTATGCCAAAGTGGTCCTCAACTCTAACTTAACTTTATTCTTCAAACTCACTGGAAGATTTAAAAAAAAACATGTTTTCTTTTCTTTGGGTGTTAAAAGGAATGCAAGCTCCAAAAACTAAACAGGTACTAAAGCCCCTCTGGAATCATCTTCTGCTCTCCTTTCCTCTGACTTCATCCCTTCTAATCCTACTTTGGCTGTTAAAGAAGTTCTGATGAGTTGTCTTTATGCTCAAAATGTTAACACTCTCTTCACAGATGCTATACGTTTCTCCAGCATTTCCTTTGTTTTAATTTTACAATCAACCAGTATTATTATGCTGTGTCAAGCAGAAGTCAGACATAACAACATTAGACTTACAGGAAAAACTTGAAGCCTTTCACAGAGTATCCAGCACTTTCAAACAGATTTTTCAGATCATCTTCGGTTATTGAAGGTCTACAAATACACAAAAAACAGCTCTTTAAAAAGAGCACAAAAAGCGGACAATTCAATACTATTTTAGAAAAATGCAAAAGCAAGTCAGACTTGCAACAGCAATACAGTTTACAAATTATGCAAAATGGATAAGGGTTTGAAGAAAAAGGAATTTTTCAAAGTCTTCCAATTATTGCAGGAATTTCAAGCTGATCTCATGGTTACATAACTTAATACTAGCATTATCATACTATTTAAATTCTTCAGGTCTTACATGGTGACTATAAACAAACAGTCAGGTCATAGATCTTGACTATTGAGGCACAAACCTACATTTGCACTGAGAGAAATGCACAAAGCAGTATTTAGTCTCATGGTTATGTTTTTGGACTAGTAATCATGTGCCTGAACTATTCAGGCAGGATTTGAATCTCATCGCTGCAGATGACAAATTCAAATTAAGTTAAACATATTTGGAGTTAAATGTAGTACCAACCAAATAACTACTTGATCACCTCACGATTCCTCATTAATTTCTTTCGGGAAGGAAATCTGTTCTCCTTACCCAGTTCGGCTGAGACCCTCTGGTCAAATTGGTCTCACAGCAAGCCACTTGGTCACGCAAAATCATTGTGAACAAGTCAAAAACAAAATTAGTCATTTCGTCAGGCAATGATCTAGGCAACAGACCTGGACATGACAAATTGCCCCAATCCACCTCATTCACATCTATGGACTGGTGTGAAGATTGAGAGAGTTGACCCACAGGCAAGGCAAATAATAAATCTTTCAGCCAACATCCCAGACTAAAATACAACAGCCCTTGGTACAATCCATATGGAAATGGGAGTGCTGCAGATTCCATGAAGTTTCATGGCATCTGAACAAACATGAGCATGAGCAACAAAGAATCCTGATTACCATTGCATTGTCTTCACGCACCTGTTAAAATCAGTGATCCTCCACTCTGAACACAACTTGGAAGAAACACCAACAGTAAAAAAGACACCATGCATTCAACTAACAGTGGTTCAGAAACACCACTGCCATAGTCCTGAAGGACACAGGTTCCAGACTGGTCCGTTAGCAGTTAATGAGGGAGAGAATACACAAGCAAATGCGTATTTGGCCTGGTGGCTCACTTGTTCATTTGCAGAAACATCTGCCCATCACAGTTTCGAAGTCTGATCTCTTTCTAGTCCTTACAGAGAGAAAGACCCATTTCACAGTAAGGACATGCTCCACCATTTTGTCTTACATTGACATTAAGCTGAATGAGGTAGATACAGAACATATCTAGCAATTTAAAAACTGAACATCCATGAAAAGGCCAACAACAGGACTGCATTTAAACACTATTATTAAATTCATAGCTTGGCTACCCTTATCTCCCACATCATCAAGCCAGTGGGCCAACCCTGGGTTAATAAGTCAGGCACAACACTTGACATATTTCAAAATGATGTGCCAACCTGGTAAAATCAGCAGAACAGGACTCAGTATGTGAATAGGACATGACTAAGAATTCCTCAGAACAGTCTAATCAAGTTCAGATATTAAACAATGTCTTCTCCACAAAGGTCAGAAGTACAATATTCTTTGATAAAGAAACAAACAGTCTGTCCTGAATTTAACACCTGGACAAACAAATTCAGGCTCCAGCTGACAACTCCCTTTGACACAACTGCCATTATTAACCTCTATAAGAGAGTTTAAGCACCTACCATTGGCACTCGGGTAACTTGGAGATCACTTTTGACTAGAAATTCAACAGGACCCACTCACATAAACACTGTGGCTATAACAAGTCAGAGGATGGGAACTCTGCAGCAGTTAACTCAATTTCTAACAACCCAAAATCTTCCTACTATTTCAATATCATGCTAGGAGTGTGATGAAGTCGTGCCAACTTGCCTGAAAAGTACAACTCCAACATTCAAGCCCAGTACTATTCAGGACCAAGCACTCCTTCACTATCTTGAACACACACACACACACACACCATCAAAAAAGAACAGTGACTGCCATGTGTAGTGTCTACAAGATGCACTGCACCAACCTGCAAAGCCTTCTTCAATGACACCTTTCAAACCCTTAGTCTGTTCTCAGAAAGAGTACAAGCACATGGGAACATGATCACTTTCAAGTTACCCAAGTCTCTCAGCATCCTAAATTGGAAACAATGTTACTCATTGGTGGCCAAGTCAAAATCCTGGAAATTGCTTCCTAAAAAACCTATGAGTATTTCCATCCCAACTGCAGTGGCCCAGCACTGCCTTCTCAAAAGAAACAAGAAATGGGTAATAAACACTAGCCTTTTCACCAACATCCACATGAATTAATAATAAAACAGAACTAGCCCAAAGATGGCTGTCAATATAAGTCAGTCTCAAAACAGGAAGGGACGCAAATCAAAGCATAAAGACAATTGTCACTAGTATTAACTCAGCTGGGCAATTCAATTGGGTTACGGATATGATGCAAACAAAGTGGTGTTTTAGGGCATAAGGTGATCACTAGATGACAATTTTTAAATGGTCCTTTTCTTGAAAAAAGAAATCAATAAATTAAAAATATATTAGAACTAATCTCTAACTGACATGCTAATATAATTTTTCTTAGCCACAAATGTTTCCCTATTAATTCATTCTGTACTCTTGTTTTAGTTTAAAGAGAGGTTCTGGTGCCTTTCAGCCTTTGGGGAGACTTCGGATTTTCATGAAGTTACTCACGGAATGTTGGAGAGATGCAGGGTGGATGATGGAGGGAAAATATTCTGGAAGTTCTTCGACCCTGGTTTCTTGAAACGATGAAGTGGTGAGCTGCTGTAGTCCTTGGTCAGACCTTGGTCTTCCTGCCCTTCTCGAGGAAGCTGAACCATTTGATGTTTAGACAGAGTCACACGCAATACCCGGCCATAAACCTTTTGCCCATTGAGGTGACTCATGGCTGAGGAGAAAAGAACATTTAAGCTTGAATTTTCCTCATGCCAACCTACAGACACTTTAAAAGAGACTGTATCATTACTTCAGTTCACTTCTCAAGAGTATGTGCAAGTGGTCTACTTCCACGCATCAAATATTTCATAGTAGAGGTAGTGTTGGACGTCTTAGAATGTATGAAGGTGGATAAATCTCCTAGACCTGACCAGATATATCCAAGGACATTGCAAGAGGCAAGAGAAGAAATTGCTGGGGTCCTGGCAGATATTTCTGCATCAAAGTTAACCACGGGTGAGGTCCTGGAAGACTGGAGGGTAGTGAATGTTGTGCCTTCTTCAAGGGCTGCAACGAAAAAGCTGGGAACTGCAGACCTGTATGCCTAATATCTATGGTAGTTAAATTAATTCAAAACATTGGAGAGATATGATACATGTGCATTTGGAAAGACAAGGTTTGATGAGGAGTAGACAGCATGGTTTTGCACTTAAGAGATCATGCCTCACAACTTTGTGAGAGTTCTTTTGATGAAGTGACCAGAAAGACTGACGAGCGCAGGGCAGCAGACGTAATCGATATGGATTTCACTAAGGCCTTTGACAAGGTTCCACATGGTAGGCTATTCCAGAAGGTTAGATTGCATGGAATCCAGTGCAAGCTGGCAAATTGGATACACAACTGGCAGGACTGTAGGAAACTGCGGTTAAAAGTGGAAGGTTGCTTGTTGGACTGGAGGCCTGTGACTAGTGGAGTGCCTCAGGAATCAGTGCTGGTCCCATTATTGTTAAGTTATATCAGTGATTTGGATGAGAATGTACAAGGCATAATTAGGTTTGCAAGTGACATGTACAGTAAGGAAGATTATCAAAAACTGCAGCAGGATCTTGATCAGCTGGGGAAGTGGGCTGAGAAATAGCATAGGAGTTTAACATAGATAAGTGTGAGGTCTTGCATTTTGTAAAGTCAAATCAAACTAGGAGTTTCATGGAGTATGGTAGGGCCTTAAGGAGTGTAGTGGAATAGTGATCTTGGAGTTCAGGTTCACAGTTCTCTGAAAGTAAGGTCACAGGTTAGCACAACAGAAGGTGGCTTTTGGCACACTGGCCTTCATCAATCAGGGCACTGAGTATACAAGTTGGAAAGTTATGTTGCAGTTGTGCAGGATGTCCGTGTGTCCGCATTTGGAGCATTGTGGTCACCTTGCTGTAACGAAGAATGTTATTAAACTGGAAAGATTGCAGAAGAAATTTACAAGGATGTTGCCAGGACTCAACAGTCTGAATTGTAGGGAGAGGTTGGACAAGCTAGGACTTTTTTTCTTTAGAATGTAGGAAACTGATGGGGGGAATCTTATAGAAGTGTATAAGATCATGAAAGGCATAGAGAAGGTGAATATACTCAGTCTTTTGTCCCAGGGTTGGGCAATTGAGGAGTAGGAGTGCATCAGTTTAAGATTTGAGGGGAAAACATAAATGGGAACCTGAGGGACAACCTTTTTCTTCCCCACATAGAGGGTAGTAAGTATATGGAATGAGATGTCAGTGGAAGTGACATTTGGACAAATACACGGAAAGCAAAGGATTAGAAGGATACAGCCAATTACAGGGAAATGGGGTTAGCATAGCTGGACATTTTGACCAGCATGAACCAAAGGGCCAGTCTCCATGCAGTTGGACTCAGACTCTAGCTACCTTGAAGAATGACAACTTTTCACTGTATTCCTATACTTGAATACATGTGATAATAAAGCATAGTTCTAAATGCATTCCTCTTATCCCCAAACCATTCCCAACAGACAAACACACCTTATTTCAAAAGGATTTTTGAAACATTTTTACCAGAAATATGCTACATAAAGTATGGATTATATTGATATAATTGATATATTCACCAGGAAGATAATTTGCTCGCCACCAATTATATTGGAAAGAATGGAGCTTGGATTTGGATACAATCTTTCAGATCAAATAATAAAGTCAATCATTTCAATCCCAAGTAATCAGATTCAACTTATTATTTTTACATCAGCGATTTCAATGACTTAAAAATGTGACTGATCTAAACTGGCTACTCTTAAGCAAGTAGCAAACAAAGGCATTGCAATTGCCCTCAGCGCTCAGACTGGAAAATAAAGAACACTGACAAACTGGTATTTTGAAACTTTATCTACAGACTCTGTATCTGGAGGCTCGGTAAAGATAGGAGTAACTTCAACTGTGATGCGCAGGCCAAATAGCCATCAATATTATGATTCACCAAATAGCAGGCACTTGAGGATCAAGTGTCTTTTGGAGGTGGAACTAAATTGCAAACTATATTTTGTAAAACTAATCCATGAATCTTACCCAATTGAGCTTGATTTGCATCTGCCATTTGTATTAAGGCATTTTCTTTTTTATTGAACAAGATCTTCACACGATGTACATCACCATAAACTCCTTTAAGGTGATCAAACAAAACAAAAAATCAATTCCACTATAAGTAACAGTGACAAATTAAAACAAAGCAGAGTATAAACAGGACAGAATCAGTCAAGGAAAAAGGAAAATAATTTTCCATTACTTAGACGTTTAAAAAAATGACATGTGCACATATTAACAAATGCTACAGTGCAGAAATTAAATTTCATGCATTTTAATCTTTTAACATAAAATTCATAGATGTGAGACATTGTTGAATGAAGCACAAACTTAAATGCAAACAAAAATTTACACTGTAAAACAGCAGTGGAAATGACAACATACCAAAGAGGATGAACAGCCAGTGAGGTGAAACCTTCTGTAGTAAGGGGAAACAAAACAAGTCAGCACAAGATGGACTGGAGACAAACATCATCAAATCACTCATATCGAAGAGGATTTCAGCATTATAGTTGAAGGCCATTATGATTCATCAAGCAATCGATTTGATCAAAAAAAAATATAAAAGTTCAAACGCAGTAATTTTTTTTTCACTTTAGGGACAGTTGATGATATGGTAACTTTTTGGACAATGATGCAATAGTGAAGCAGGACAGTGAAGGGGAAAGAAAGAAATACTATCCAGTCAGCAACGAGTGTTCAAATAATTTTTTTTCCCTAAAAAGGTATTTACCTTTCACCTATCTTTAACCCTCCACAGGCACCTCAACGGATGCAATCAATTATTAAGTAAAACCACGGATCTGGTGAACATAATGACCTAACTGAGTGGCCATTCTGGATTCTCATTTTTAGAATTATAATTTACAGCCAATAAAAACCTAAGAGGAGACAGGTGTGTAGATAATAAAGCTTATACATTTAATGCCTATACCCATGTTCCATTCAAAAAGCTGACAAAAGCAAAGCTTTGACAAAGTATTGAGGACTACAATAAGCTTTTATTTGCCAAGGCATTACACCGAAGCATGCAAGAAAAATTCTTTTGTTTTCTTTGTGGGGTATCAAACTCTTTCTCACTTTTCTAGCATTATAGAAACTAATTAAAATTAAAAATATTTGTTATCTTATAATACTTTGACTTCAATACTAATTTTACTGTGAAACATTTGGCCAAAACTACTATGAACAATTTCTTTTAAACTGTTCAGTTTAAAGTCAATGGACATTCAATTTGAATATTTGAGTACTTGAGAAAAGTACTTGAATTCTAACAAATAATTACAACTTCACAATACTTTCAGTGATATGGCTTCATTTAAGTTTAAAATTAAGCAAATATTAACAAAATCACATAAATGAATGAATGTTGCTTTAGGAACAGGACCTCGTTTATTGATGTTGAGCTCTTTTCTCTAAACTGAAAGAATGTTCTGACAGACCAAGGAGGCAGTGACGATAAAGGCAAGTTGATAATTACATTACAATTAAGCTCGACAGCAAGCACAATACAGAATTTTTTTAAAATTTGCATGCAGCACAAATGTAACATTCATCTAAACACCAAAGAAAATACCAAAGAATATGAAAACAAAAGGATATTGACCACTTGCTGACAAGAGCAAATACTGAAGGGAATCAATGAGAGCTGCAATTATTCAACGAGTAACCTCAAATGGTAACCTACATTGTTAAGAGTACAAGATGGTGAAGAAAGGTAATTCTTTATTACATGGCATTAACATTTACTTCTGGTAAATCTTTCAACTGAGTTTATTTTTATTTTTTAATAGAATAGTTAGAATCAGCAAATTAGTAGGAAAAACATAAAACTTAAGTTGCAATTGAGATTCACTGCTGTGAACATGTGCTTTTGGGTACTCTACAATAAACCTGGAAATTCTCTGACAGAAAGATGAAAGGGGAAAAAAAAATGGCTTGAAGGAAATACTTCCATCCAGCATTCAGACACCAGGTCATGCACTAAAATTTCAATTAAACAGTTGTCAGTTCTTATTGCTCTATTGTGTTTCAAGTTATGATGTGGAGATGCCGGTCTACTGGAGTAGACAAAAGTTAAAAAAAAAATCACATCACCAGGTTGGAGTCCAACAGGTTGATTTGAATGTATAAGCTTTCACAGCACTGCTCTTTCGTAAGACGGCTACCTGATGAAGGAGCAATGCTCCAAAAGCTTGTACTTTCAAATAAACATGTTGGACTATAACTTGGTGCTGTGAGACTTTTAAATTATATTCCAAGTTGTTTGAGAGATATTTGGTTTAGATCATAGAAAAAAAGTTGGTGAATTCAGCCATTTGGCCCCTCAAACTTCTCGGTCACTGAATAAAATCATGGCCAATTTGATTATGGCCTCAAGCTGGTTATCCTGCCTGTCACAAAAACCGCAGATTCTCTTGGAGATCAAAGGTTTGCCTAGTTCAACCTGAATATATTCAATGGCCAGCCATTGCTGGAAAATATAATTCGCAGAAATAACAATAAATCTCATCTCTATCTTAACTGGGTGGTCTGTCATATTGAAACCTCTAAGTTCCAGATTCCCTCGAGAGCAAATCATCATTTAAGCATCCACCTGCCAAATCCCCTTTAAATTTTAAGCATTTCAATAAGACAAACACTCATTCTTTGAAGTCCAATTGTCGTGTTGCGGCTGTACACGACATTGGTTAGGCCACTTTTGGAATAGTGTAAGCAATTCTCTTATCGGAAGGATGTAGTGAAACTTGAAATGGGTTCAGAAAAGATTTACAAGGATATTGCCAGGGTTAGAGGGTTTGAGTTATAGGGCAAGGCTGAATGGCTGGGGCTATTTTCCCTGGAGTGCTGGAGGCTGAGTGGTGACCTTATCGAGGTTTACAAAATCATCATTTAACTGCCACAATGAATCAGACCGCAAATTGGAGGAACAGCACCTCATCTTAATAACCCCCCTCCCATCACCTGATTCCTTTCCATTCCTCTGATTGACACTTCCTCTGAGCCACCAACTGGATTCATTTCTCCTATCAACCAACCAAGTCACGTACCCTCTGCCAGTGTTCATCTATCCCCACCTCAGCACCCCACTCCTTTTTCTGCAGCTCCCCTTGAACCCACCCCCAGTCCTGAAGAAGGGTTACAACCAAAATATTGATTACTTCACCTCCCGATGCTGCCTGGGGTGCTGTGTTCTTTCAGCCTCCTGTTTGTCTACCTTAGATTCCAGTAGCTGCAGTTTTCTAGTCTCGAACTAAACAAAGTGATGGAGGCTGGCACAATTACAACAGGTAAAAGGCATCTAGATGGGTAAATGAATAGGAAGGGTTGAGTGAGATATGGGTCAAATGCTGGGAAATGGGACAATATTAATTTAGGATATCTGGTTGGCATGGATGAGTTGGACTGAAGGGTCTGTTCCCATGCTGAACAGCTTGGTGACTCAATGTGTATTGACCAAATGTTTCAGCTTCCCTCATTAAAACAACCCCTTCACCCCAGGAATCAACCGAATAAACTCCTGAACTGACTAATTCATTTATCTCTCTCAAATGAGAGAGACCACAACCACACACTGTACTCAAGGTGCAGTGTTACCGATGCCCTGTGAGATTTTATCAGGACTTGCTTACTTTTACAATAAAGGCCGACATTCCACTTGCCTTCCACTAATTACTTGCTGTTAGTGTATGCTAACCCTTTGTGATTTCAAGTAATTGAGATTTTGATCAAACCAGCTCAATTTTGATGCATGTTTCAGGAAAGACAAGGCCATAGTGTTATGAACCCAAGTTATCGCTCCCAGTACTATAGTGGTTCAAGAAGGTAGAACACCACCACCTTAAGGGCAACTTTGGATGGATAACTAATGCTGGCCAAGTCAATGATGTCCACACCCCAAGGGTGATTAAAAAAAAAGAGGACAAGTGTCAAAAATCACACAATGAAAGTTGGTCGAATTTGAAATTATTGCATAAAATCTGAAAATGAAAAAGACAGTCATGGAAAATCAAATCACCAATTATTATTGAGTCAACTATCATGGAAACAGACCCTTTGGTCCAACTAATCCATGCCAAACATAATCACAAACTGAACTCGTCCCACCTGCCGCTTCCTGGCTCATATTCCTCCAAAGCTTTCCCATTCATGTATCCATCAAAATGTCTTTTAAACGTTGCAATTGTACCCGCACCAACCACTTTGTCAGAAAGTTCATTCCAGACCATTTTTTTAAAAAAAATCTCTCGCCTCTCACCTTAAAAATATGCCCTCTAGTCTTGAAACTCCCCATCATCGGGAAAACACAAATACTATTAACTCTATCTATACCTCTCATTACAGATCACCTCTCAAATTCCGACAGTCCAGTGAAAATAGTCTCACTGAAAATTCATCAGGTTGACTATTGCTTTTGAGAGAAAAAAAGCTATCACTCCTAGTCGGACATGGACATGGAGTCATGTTGGACTCCAGATGCACAGCAATGTGGGTGACTCTTTATTATCCTTGGAAATGGCCAAGGAAGCCACTCAATTACAGGGCACTTAGGACCAAGCTGAAAATGTTGGCCTTGCCCACATCGCATGCAAAATGAAAGGAAGTCAAGTACGATGCAAGGAGTTGCATGATGCTCCAAAATCAGTTGAGACTTAGGTCAATACCATTATACAAAGCTAGCACAATTCCTTGTGTTAAAAGATGATGCAGTAAATAGGAACTCCCCTCAACTGGCAATCATATTGACACTACACAAATCAGAAATGCAAAGTGCTACTGGTATAAATGTGCAAATATACAAGGCTCTGGTTAAGCATGCAACACATGAATTTACATTGCGCAGAGCACAGATTTCAGGAACGAGGAGTATCCTACAAGCATCACTTGTCCTGCACCAGAGCCAGTCAGAACATTAATGCTAAATACTGGAGCCACTAACAGTTAGTGGTAACACATGTGAGCTCCAAAGCTGAGCCAAAATGATTAACACGTTTATTGCCTCTATGTACTGTATATATGAGTATTTGCAAACAAAACCATCAAGCAACTCCTTCAGTTTGAGAAACTATAAAAAAAACTTAGCTACTGGGAATGGATATTAATGCTATATTGATTTGATTCTGAATTAATCAGACTGTGAAAGGAGGATTTCTGCATACATGGATATTACAAATTACTAGTTACACACTACCAAGCATAAAAACGAAATCATTGCCTTCCCAAAAGCCATTTTAAAAACAGTTAAAGCTCCAACTCAACACAAAGTAATGAATTTCTTGGGGGGGGGGGGGGGGGGGAAGAGAAAAAGTGAAAGAAAATAGTAAGACTCAGAGATACTGTGGTTCTTAGTGATATCACCAACCTCAGGGTTTAGGTTGCTAACTAGCAAGACAGAGTTTGCTGCTGGGCCAATACCATGCATTGCTAGACGGCCACCAACTGCACCATGTGGAAGGCCAAGATGCCCAAGCCCTCCTGGGATTCCTTGAACAGACAGACCTGGAGATAAAGATTTTTAATATCAATCATAGCAGATGTGCTTTCTTCACATAATGAATTTCAAAAAGGTTAATAAAAACAGATTCTGAATTGATGAGAATATATGTGAGTTACTTTTTAAAAGTAACAATGAGAGTTCAAGTCCCATCATGAGGCGTTAATAACATATACGCCTCAAACGATACAAATTAAACCTCGAAGTGCAGCACACATTCCTTCCTTTTCTGACTAAGCAAAAATGGGCTCATTTCAATACCTCACGTGGAAATGGACAATGAACACCAAACCAATTTGCACCAATCCAGGTGAAGATAACTGGATAGTCATCAAATTCGGGTGTTGGTTAAGATCAGTTAACTTAGCAAACACCGAAGTATTTATACACTATTTACATGAGCCAAAAAGATGACAATTGCTTCAGTTGAAAAAGGAATTGCAAGTTAGATTTCCTCTAACAATCTGCAAAAATTATTATTTTTTTTTTTACAGCTTTAATATTACAAGTGGCAATCCTGATCATGCTTACCCGCAGTTTGTGGAAAGCCAAGGGCAGGGCCAAATCCACCACCCCCATAGGGGTTGGAAATGATACCAGGTGCACCTAAGAGAAAGAAACACAAATATTAATTTTGTACAGTTACTTAAAAGCATTTCCTACTCTTTCAACAATGTGGTTATCTTTTGTAAGAATTAATGCTCCACTTGTGTGGAAAAGATACTTTGTGTCAAATCTTTCCTTATGAAATTATTGCTTATACTTTCATTTTTTACAACATGTGCAAACACACAGCACCCCCATAATCATACCTGACACCTACAGAAGTAGCAACAAGGATTTTTCTAATATACCTAAAATAGAGATTACATAAAATATTCACTTGGTTGTAAATTGGGAGTTTTTACACTCAATTAGATTTAAATTATGCTACTTAGGTGAAATACCTATGACACAGATGCCATAGCACTGGATAGAAGCAATAGAAAAAAACCTTTCAAATTATCATTTTTTTTCAATTTCATAAACACACGTATGGTTATGCATTATAGTTTTCAAGCAGATAACAACTTTGAGTAACCCTAATCCTTCAACCCTTGGATGGCAACTTGTTTGCAATGAGCAAATGGCACTATCAGACCTAATTGGCAAAGATCTCAAGCAGCTTCTCTCTCACCTCAGCACCCCAGCTCATGCCTCAAGCAAAGAATGTCATATATGGCATGCTATAATTTTGTTGATTTTTCATAGGACAGTGATGAACCATGCAGAATGAACTTTGAGTTACATTATGGAATCAGAATCACCACTGAAGGTGCAATTACTTCCCAACTCCCTTAACTCAGCAAACTCAATTTAACTTCTGCTGAAATGTGTTCACAGGTGGAAGATATTCCTTTGTTAAGCCTCAATGCTTTGCAGAACAGTTTCTGAAAGCTGTGCTGGAAAGAGAAAACAAAAAAGCACTGACCATTGACGCACATCTCTACGAAAAATAGCCAATTACTAATAAAATTACCATAATTAAGTAAACACTTCAATCAAGAACAACTAATTTTCTTTACAAAGATGAGGACATGGTACATGTACACCAAAAATCCCTCAATTCACAATCGAAAACTTAAAAATAGCCAATGAATTTAAAAAATTGTTAATGTAATCAAGTCATGAAGTGACACCTCTCATTAATCAAACTCTTAGGCATTCTCCTTTATGCTATTCATCATAATTTGAGAAGTGGATACTGACACAAAGTTAGTCCATTTGAACTGAAGTGATAAATTATAGCGTTCCATTGAATAGCAAACTACTGACCAGCTATAAATGATCTGCATTTTTAAATTGGTCCAGAAAGTGATTGTGAGGATATTATTTCCTCATCCTCAGACAATTTTGCTGCAAAATGTTTTTAACCACAACTGGGAAATAAAATCATAGCTCTATCTAAATCTCTCTTTGGAATACAATCTAAATTTTCCATTGGAAACTAATCTCAGACATACATATTCAGAAAAAACAAACTGGTCAGGAACAGGTTTTTCGAATTAGGTTTCGTTGTCACCTTTACTCAAGTACAAAGGTACAGGAGTACAGTGAAAAGGGTACAAAGTTTCCAATCTCCAGTATCATCTTATGTACAAAAAGCCAAACTAGAAAAAAAACTTAGACACGAAAACCAGAACCATAATCCAAGATACAAAAAGCAGAAATAAAAAAAACAACAAATGTAGAAATGCCAGGAAAAAGAAAATGTATCTTTTTCTATGTTTCTATGTAAAATTTGTTTTTTGTTTAATAAAGCAAGTTTGCATTACCCCATGTAAAAATAATGGGAAAAAACAGTGAAGTAGTTAGCACTGCTACTTCAGCACCATGGACCCAGGTTCGGGCTCCTGTTATGGACCAGGCTAGACTCCCTCAAAACAATTCAAGAAAATATCCCACTTAACTTTCCCAGTTGCTTTAAGCAGATGTAAAGTGAATATTCCAGGGGTGATGCAGCTGGCCCAATCACTTAGTTTTAAATAAAAGAGCATTTATTTAGAAGATGACTGAATGAAACAAGAAGAAAACAGAATACTGAATAACTTAAAGTATCCTAAAACTCAACAGATTATCCCAACTTAATGATGCTGTTCCAAATACTTGCAACAATCCACATAAAAACTCCTTGATAAAAAAAAAAAGGACAAATCCAACACAGGGTCTGGAGTGAGCACAAGTGTGCACAGCAGAGAGAGATGGCAAAAAAAATTCAGCTGGAACACATTCTCCCATGTAGTTGTTTCATGGACCAGCAGCCTCAAACTGCCAGCTTGCTAAAACCAAACCAAGAGAAAAGCTGAACTGGGAGAACTGGTCACTCTTTCATTGCACAGGTGCTTTTTTTAAACTTAAAAGCTTCAAGTAGATCAACCCCAAATCTTTGTCTTTATGACCTCTGGAAAATAAAACCGAAGGACAACATAACTTTGTTAAAGGGGCAGCATCATTACACTCATCAGTGGAGCTTGCTGATTCTCTGTATCTGTGTGGGTTTTCTCTAGGTGCTCCCAGTTTCCTCCCACAATGTACAGATTAGGTGGGTTGGCCAGCCGAAAATGCCTGTAGTGTCCAGGAATGTGCAAGCTAGGTGTATTAACTGTGGGAAATGCAGGGTTACAGAGTTGGGGTATGTCTTGTCTTCAGAAGTTTACTGTGACTCTATGGGCCTAATGGCCTACTTCCACGTTGCAGGGATGCTATGAACTAGTTTAAAAAAATACATAATTTGATGATTTTGTTTCTAATTAGTTCACTGAAGTTATTCTGGACTCAATCTAGATAAAATAGCACGTGTTCCAAAACACAATGTTGCATGCACATCTGAATACACAGCTCATTACTCTGTTTAGAAAATAATGCTGTTCAGACATTCATGAGCAAACAACAATGCCGATCAGGTTGGCACAGGCCTTTTACCATCTTGATCTGCACAATACACATGATAGCTTAAAATGATAAAACATGTCTTCCAGTTAGCAGATGGCTTGACATATTCATTGAATGGACATCACAGAACGTAACTGCTTAGTCTATCACATCTGTACTAGTTTTTCCAACAGTACCAATTCCTTGTTTTTTTTGCTATATGTCAGTACACATTCTCTTTTCAATGAAATACCCATTCCCTCTTCTCCTCTTCACCTCAAATTCTTTGTCAATTAACTTCCAAGCTACTACCCTCTGGCTCTTCATTCCACTGTTTGAGAAAAAGTTGTTTCCCACCTAATCAATGACCAGTGAGAAGAACAATGAACTTTAATGATTTAATTCATTTAAATGTTTTGGACACAGCAGAGAGAAATTGAAGGTAGAATGGAATGAAAAAGTTCAACAAATGCCAAAAATAAAATTTACCTGTCATTATGTATTTACCTAGAAGTGAGCTTTCCTTACCAAAAGCGGCGGCCACAGAAGGATCAACGGTCGGCTGGCCGTCGCCGGAAGGAAGATCAAGACGTGTAAAGTCTCTGCTTTTGTCATTATTGTATTTAACATTAAGACTAGTCAGCTTTGAAAACTCAATACGTAAAGTACAGCAAGCATTGTAGATATTCTGGCCATCCAAAGCCTGTAGAAAGTCAAGGAGGAACAGTATTAGACACCAATTCATACGTGTAAGTAAGAGGTGCCATTTCATAGAATTTATTTAAAGCTCACCATGCATTGCATAAATAAATGAAGCACAATTCTATTCCTGACATCTTGAAGTAAATACTATATGATAATTTATAATAATATTGCATTCCCAGAGAAATGCTAAAAAAAAGCAAAGTGGAAGGAATCCACCCAAGATAGCTCGGCCCCTCCTCTTAGCTAATTACAGAGCAGCAATGGACAAACCCTATTCAAAGTGCTGTATGGGTTTGTATGTGTATGTGTAATGGGAAACCTGATAAAAAGGAGACGGTGATTATATAAAAGAGTAAGCCTTTCACAAAAAATGAACAGATTTTAAAAGGTTTTGAAATTGTGCACCAATTGTAGTAGTATAATCAAAAAGATAGTGTTAGCCCTACAGATTCAAAATTGTTAAACAACTTGTTTTAATAGATATGTAGCAGCTAATAATTATAGAAGGATGACCTCTTGCACCCAACACTAACCAGTTTAGCATGATGAGCCTGCATTGGTTCGGCATACTGTAGCAATGCCTGGAACTGATTGTTCTTTGTGAAAGTGATTATCTTCAGCACAGTTCCATACTTGGTAAAGATCTGTTTGGAGTAAAATGTGCATCAGTAAATAAACAAAACCACTAAACTGACACGTTGCTAGCAGCCACAGAAAATGACAGAGTACCAGGGCCCAACACAATTATCAATGAAAAGACATGTGAGCATTAATAGTCATCAATGAGTTGAAGGCAGGGCAGGCTAACATGAATCTATTTTACAATACACAAAGTCTGTGTAAGTCCAACACATGACAAAAACTCGTCTTTTAATAAAAGCAAAGCCTTGTTGCTCTGCAAAACGTAGAGGATAACAGTGTACAGAGAAACCTCGATTATCCGAATACCAATTATCCGAAGGAGATCTGGAGGTCCCGATTGAAACATCAAAGACGTGTGCCCAACAGTCATCGCGTCTTTTGTTTACAATGATGAAATCGGCACCGTCTCCAAACGACTGCCCTCCCACCCTCTATCTCGCCCCACTTTCCCTAGAGTTCTACAGAGGGGTGTACGCTAACCCCGCACCACACCCCTTCCCCAACACTGTCCTGTACAGGGCAAATGTGGAACCTGTCAAAACACTGCAGTAAAAAGATGTGCATGCACGCTCTATTTGGAGACTTACCCCACAAAGGCAGCAGTAGTCTTATTGTTGGTGTTCAGTCCAGCTGCCCTGGAGAGGGTATGGGTTTAGGTGGCAGGGGCGAAGTTGGAATTAGATGGGGTTGGGGGGCAGGAAGCAGTGTTGGATGGTGTTGGGGTGGGGGCACACAGAGTGTGAGAGCAGGGATGGTATTGGGGGCAGGAGCAGGATGGATTGGATGGAGTTGGAGGGAGGAAGGTGGGTCACATGCTGGGGACAGGGCACAGTGTTGAGGGCGGGGACTTGCACGCTGTGTGCCGGTGCAGTCTCCTGAACGGGGAGCAGACTTTTAAAACTCTGAGCCCCAGAGTAAGAGACATTTAATCGATTAAAGGAATAATCGATTATCCGAACGAAATAGTGCCCTTACCCATCATGTTCAGATAATCGAGGTTCCCCTGTAATGTCCACCTTAGTCACTTACAATAGTGTGTTCTTAAAGCATGAATGGCAAAGGAAATAATCCAATCATCTTTCTCAGGGGGGGGATTTATGGTGTCACTAACTGAAGCCATTAAAACATTATATTTCACTGACCAACAATACACATTAGTTGAAGTCCATGCATGATATTTATTATGGGCAGAGTATTCTGACACAGATGTTTGCCCAATGATCCATTACACAAGATTCTAACATGATGCCTAGCAAACTCCACAACATTTCTGTACCAGGCAGTGTCAAACACAGCCCCAATATTTGTCCACAAGCTTGAATAGGGCCAAACATGTTAATAAAGTCATGATGGCACTCAAAATTATACCCCCAAGCAACCGGATTAATTGCATTAGTTGGGTCTGGGAGTAAATTGGTCACTGTTGGAAAATGGCACGTGGCAAAATCCAAAACACAACGTAAGATGCAATTTTATGGGGAGCAGGGGGTGCAAAGATGATAATGTTCTAAATTCTGTAATTGTTAATATGCTTTACATATTTAAATACATTCGTTTGTATTTCTAGGAATTCTGAAATTCAATTCACTTAGTATCATTAATAAGTCATTTTAAGCTATATTGCTTTTAATAGCTATTCTTCACAGTCAAATGTCATGAATTCTCACCTGATGCAAAACCTCCAGAGTCACAGGATAAAAGAGATTTTCCACAATGATGCGAAGGACTGAACTTTGACCAGCTAGTTGTGCTCCCTCACTGACTGTGCTGCCTGCCATTGACATGTTGCCAGTGTGCATTGCATTTACTGCCTGCAGAGCAGCCTGGGCTCGCTGTAGAGAGAAATAAATATTTCATTTTTTAAGAAAGGCTATGTGCAGCTTGAAACAATGGACATAAATTCCCTAACATTTATGTCCCCACAGTTTCAAAGAGTATTCAGTTTAAAAACATTATACTATAAATTCATAGCAGAACTGGAAGAACACATCAACAACACATAAATATGGCTCTTACACTGAAAACAACCAGATACCAAGCTACATCAGTAGGTATTTGGCAGGGTGGTTAAAAAGCTTGGAGAGAGGTTTCCAAGTATCTTAAAAGGAATAGAGAACTCTTTAATTTCGAGATTTCTGGAGCTTGGTGCCAAGACAGCCAAAGGAATGACTCCCAATGAAGGAGCGATCAAAATCAGTGTTACAAGAAGAGTCAGAACTAGAGGACTAGAAATGGAGGAAATTGTAAGGCTCCTTATAGAAATATTTGCATCACATGCAACTACAGGTGAGTGACAGAATGGCTTATGGTGTGCCTGTGTTCAAGAAGGGACGCAAGGAAAAGCCTGGGAACTGTAGTTCTGTGACTGACTGGATGGATAAGTTGTTGGAAGTGATGAGGGCAGAGTGGTAGACATGGTTTACTTGGAATTTAAAGTCTTTGACAAGGTTTGGCATGATCAACTAATTAGTAAAAGTTAGATCACATGGGATTCAGGGATCTTGCCAATTGGATACAAAATTGGCTTAATGACACACTACAATAATAGTGGAGGGTGTTTTTCAGACTGGAGGGCTGTGACCAACCGTGTTCTGTAGGAATCTGTGCTGGATCCAATTTTGTTGGTCGTTTATATAAATGATTTTGATGGGAATATAGAACGCAATGGTTAGTAAGTTTGTGAATAACACCAAAATTGGTGGTGTAGTGGACAGTGAAGGTTACCCAAGATTACAAAGAGATCTTAATCAATTGGGTCAATGTGCTGAAGAATGACAGGTGGAGTTTAATTTGGATACATATGAGGTATTGCATTTGGTAAAAGAAAAAAAAACGGTCAAGGCTTAAACAGTTAAAAGTAGGGCTTTGTTAGTGTTAAAGAA
Organism: Chiloscyllium plagiosum; assembly: GCF_004010195.1. Taxonomy (NCBI): domain Eukaryota; kingdom Metazoa; phylum Chordata; class Chondrichthyes; order Orectolobiformes; family Hemiscylliidae; genus Chiloscyllium; species Chiloscyllium plagiosum. The sequence goes on along the minus strand of NC_057711.1, from coordinate 112,118,767 downwards.
CAGGGACCTCAGATCTCAGGTATATAACTTTTTGGAAGTTTGTCACAGAATGATAGGGTGGCTAAAGCAGTGTTTAGCTGCATTGCTCAGACTTTTGAGTATAGAAGTTGGGAAGCCATGTTGAGATCATACAGAACATTGGTGAGGCATCTTCTGGAGGACTGTGTCCAGTTTTGGTCACTCAGATATAGGAAAGATATTAAGCTAAGGAGGGTTCAGAAGAGATTTACTAGGATATTGTCAGGAATGGAGGGTTTGCATTATAAGGGGAGGCTGGTTCGGCTGGGACTTTTTTCAGTAGAGCAGAGAAGGTTGAGGAGTAGCCTTACATAGCTCTATAAAATCATGGGGGAGTACAGGTAAGGTGAATGGCAGGTGTCTTCCCCAGTGTGGGCTATTTCAAAAGACTGGAGGCATATTCTTAAAATGAGGGGAGAAAGCTTAATTTTTTTTTTATAAACAAAGTGGTTCACATGTGGAAATAAGTTCCAGAGGAAGTGGCATCCAAGTATTGGCAAATTAGAAGAAAAGAGGGGATCCAGATAATGGTTGGTCAGTGGAGACATTGAAAGCAGAAAAATGACAACACTAAATTGAAATAAAAGTCAGTTAAAACCACTACATCGACAACACACACACACACGCACAAATCTTTTAGTGGGTGGTCTCTGCAGTAGGGACCAGCAAAACTAAGCAGCGTGACCATATATTCACAGAGATGCTGATACAAGCAACTGGGCCATTATTCTTTGATTGAAAATTTCAACTTCAGAATCCAAGATCATGCCAAGCTTAAAAGCAACAACACAAAATAGAAGAAATTATTCAATTCCTGGAATAAACTCTCAATAGTTAACTATGACATGGAAGGAAATGCCCAATTGCAAATGAATAGAAACAGCTTTGCCTTTAAGGAATTCAAACAAATATCACATTATCAAAACTGACATAGTTTTATTCCAATAGTATTTATAAGCCATCAACATGAAGTTCCATATCAAGTCTACAGCACAGCATATAGATTAAGGTGACCGTGTATACCTTAACTCCATCCATCTGCCTTGTTCCAAAACAATCAATTACCCTACCTAACAAGTGTAAGCATCTCAATTTCATAATTTAACCATAACCATTCTTGTGAATCAGCCCTTTCAGGGGGTGCTGTGCAAAATGTTGCAAGAAAACATGCATTTTTTGAACTGTTTATTCAATTTCTGCAATACAATATTAAATAACACTATAACTGTTGTAACAAAAGTGCATCAGTAACAAATAATAAAACTTTTGGAAATGGTGGAAGGGGAATTGAATTACTCAGTCAATGGCATTCTTACCTGAGGTAAAGAAGTCCAATATACTGCACAAATGGCTCCTTCGAGACGGTGCAATTTTGGGCCAAAGTATTAGAATGTCTTAATTTTTTGATGACTGAGTTGTTAAGTAGTAGGTTGGTTGGAATTGAACCAATCATGAATGCATTGTACCTGATACTGTTGTGGATTTAATGTCAAATTTCAAACATCAAATCCTGATGACACGATGAGAAGTTTACAATTTAGTAATAAGTACACACTGGAATTTCTAATTCATGCATACTGACCAAGAGATGATATTATCAGTTGAGCTGACCCTATGAACTTCCTTTGACCACGTGCCTTTCAGGTGATATCCTGTACTGGCAAAAATCCATTATGAGTTAAGCTTTTTTTTTTGAGAGTGTGAAGGGAGAACCTGACTGTGAAAGCGAGAGAAAAAGAGTACTTTCCAGCACTGTTTTGGCCTTGGTGGTAGAATGCATGCACACTCTGCACCGGGCTAAAATCATTTCAACAATTTATATCGAGAGGCTCAGATGTCTAGGGAAATATGCACATGTTACATCATAACCTGCATCCTACCAAAGATGAAGCACCAGTAATAAACAAACTGCATGAATAGGAGTTGTAAGAATACAGAAATCTAAACACAAGAAATCAGCTGGACCAAAGCAAAGGCAATAGAAATGCACGGGCGCTTCCTTTAGACCAACAATTAAAATTAAGAGGCCTGATACAGTGAAATTTGAGTTTTAGTAAAATTGATAACGGCTGTACAACTGGAAATGATAATGGTAAGAATGAAGATTTAAGGGGACTTCATAAATTCCCAAAGAACAGAAAGAAAATGAATATAGTACTGGCCATTAATTCTTAAAACATGATGGAATTTGCCCAATATCAGCAACACACCAGGAAATTGAAAAGGTTTTCATTTTGACGACTTTGGCAACCATGTTGCACTTCAACAGGTTTTAACATTTTAAAAAAATAGATGGTTTGCCAAATCTACCTCCTTTTCATTTTAGAGACAGGAGTACAAAAGAAAAATATTATGGAATAATTTTCTTTGGAATTTAACAAAGTTAATTCTGGAACAAAAACACTCACCACATCAGACATCTGTGGAAAGAACAGACAAATAAATTATTCAGGCGAGAATCCTTTACTGGATCCATCGTCAATGAAATGCATTTAGCAAGGAATAAAACATCACACAAGAAAAGAAACTGGAGATGCTGTGATGTACTTAAGATTGGGGAAATAGATGACGACATTGCAACACTTATTTGCATGAGATAATGGGACATTGATTGTGACATAGTCAAGACATAGGCGAGACAAAATGTCTGAAACTTGAAGTTCAACGAGAGGCAAGAAGAAGAACAGAGTACAAAAAGTTGTCACAGCAGGTGCAACGTCCAGCAGCCAGGTTGGCACCCAGGCATGCAAACTACTTCACCACCTCGTTTTGTTGCAGATTTGTGATCCTAAGTCTTAACTAGCTCTTTTTTCCGCCAACAGTTTATATTCTCCATCTCAATACTGCACCACAGAAATAGGCCTTTCAGGCTAACTGATACATGGCTAGTGCTTAAGCTTCAAGATCTAAAAGTTGAAGTTCTAAACTGGAAGGCGGCCAATTTTTAAACAGTATTAGGCAAGAACTTTTAAAAGCTGATTGGGGGCAAACGCTTACAGGTAAAGGTATAGCTGTAAAATGGGATGCCTTCAGAAGTGAGATAATGGGAGTTCAGAGACAGTATATTCCTGTTAAGGTAAAGGAAAGGCTGGTAGGTGTAGGGAATGCTGGATGATTAGAGAAATTGAAATTTTGGTTAAGGAAGAGGAGGAAGCATATGTCAGGTATAGACAGCAGAAATTGAGTGAATCTTAAGTATCAAGGCAGTCGGAGTATAGTCAAGAGGGAAATCAGGAGGGCAAAAAGGGGACATGAAACAGTTTTGGCAGATAGCAATAAGGAGAATCTAAAGGGATTTTATAAATACATTAAAGGACAAAAGGGTAGCTCAGACACAAATAGATCACCAAGGCAGCGTGTGTGTGGGTGTGTGGATGGGGGGCAGGTACTTTGCATCAGTCTTAATTGCGGAGAAGGATGTGGAAGATACAGAACATGGGGAAACAAATGGCAACATCTTGAAAAAAGGTGGTGGTGCTGGATGTCTTGAAACGCAAGTAAGTGGATGGGAAGATATGGAAGTGATTGCTGGGGCCCTTGTGGAGATATTTGTATCAGCAATAGTCACAGGTGAGATGCTAGAAGACTGGAGGTTGGCGAATGTGGTGCCACTATTTAAAGAAAGGTGATAAGGAAAAATCAGAACTATAGACCAGTGAGCCTGACATCAATGGTGGGCAAGGTGTTGGAGGGAATCCTAGGGACACGATTTACTGGTGTATGGAAAGGCAAGGACTGATTAGGGATAGTCAATATGGCTTTGTGCGTGGGAAATCATGTCTCACAAACCTGATTGAGTTTTCTGAAGAAGCAACAGAGGATTGAGGAGGGCAGAGTAGTAGATGTGATCCATATGGACTCCAGTAAGGCATTCGACAAGGTTCCCCATGGGAGACTGATTAGCAAGGTTAGATCTCATGTAATACAAGGAGAACTAGCCATTTGGAGACAGAACTGGCTCAAAGGTAGAAGACAGAAGGTGGTGGTGGAGGGTTGTTTTTCAGACTGGAGGCCTGTGACTAGTGGTGTGCCACAAGGATTGGCACTGTGCCCACTGCTTTTCATCATTTATATGAATAATTTGGATGTGAACACAGGAGGTATAGTTAGTAAGTTTGCAGATGACACCAAAATTGGAGGTGTAGTGCACAGCGAAGGTTACCTCAGTACAATGGGATCTTGACCAGATGGGCAAACGGGCTGAGGAATGGCAGATGGAGTTTAAATTAGATAAATGTGAGATGCTGCATTTTGGAAAATGAGATCAGAGCAGGACTTACACACTTAGTGGTAAGATCCTGGGGAGTGTTGCTGAACAAAGTGACCTTGGAGTGCAGATTCATCGATCCATCAAAGTGGAGTTGCAGGTAGATAAGATAGTGAAGGCGGCATTTGGTATGCTTTCCTTTATTGGTCAGAGCATCGAGTACAGGAGTTGGGAGGTCATGTTATAGCTGTACAGGACATTGGTTAGGCCATTTTTGGAATATTGTGCGCAATTCTGGTCTCCTTCCCATCAGAAGGATGTTGTGAAACTTGAAAGGGTTCAGAAATGATTTACAAGAATGTTGTGAGGGTTAAAGAATTTGAGCTATAGCGAGAGGCTGGGGCTATTTTCCCTGGAGCGTCGGAGGCTGAGGGCTGGCCTTATAGAGGTTTATAAAAATGAGGGGCTTGGATAAGATAAATAGATCTTTTCCCTGGGGTAGTGAAGTCCAGAACTAGAGGACATATGTTCAGCAAAATTTTGGTCGCTCAATTAACACGCCTGTATCCTTTTGCAGTCTTCAAGCTCCTCCCAATATTGTTTCTATCTATCTTTCTCATGAAGTTGACCTAATACAAAATACAATTATCAGCCTTGACTCTCAATGTTCTTGTTACTTTTTCTCTTGTGGTGGTAATTAAATGCCTCCTTCCTTTTTGCTTATCGTGTCTTCTGGAATGAAAAATGATACAAAGGCTCAAACATATCGTCCTTTCTCATGATTAGTTTTCACACATCCTCAAAGGATGATCTTCAACTTTAGCTACTCTTGATTTTTGCAAGAGTAGCTAAAGTTGAAGATCATCCTTTGAGGATGAGTGTCGGAACTTTTACAAGTTTATATTTCTTGCCTGTATTTCTCATGCTCAAATTTCTCCTTCATTATCCTTTTAGTTATTTGTTAGTTTCTTAAATCTTTCCAGTCTTATGTCCTATTACTAATCTCTGTAGGGTTTAAAAACTTGCCTTATTTGATCACTCTTAACCTTAGTTAACTTCTTGAGAATTCTTCAATGGAATACATCTATTTTGAGTTAGCAAATATCCCGCAACTGCCACTGCATCACTACCAACTTCCCGTTTAAGCCATCCATCCAGCCCACTTGAGTCAACCCTGGACCACATACTCTTACAATTGTCGTTAAGATATTTACAGATCCACATTTCCTAGTCTCAAACCAAAAGGAAAATTCTTTCATATTACGATGCTTCTTGTCTTGTCCAGATGACTACACTGTCTTTAGTTAATCCTGTTTCATTTCACATTCCCAGTTCCAAAATAGTCTGGATTCCAGGCTATGTTTTTTCAAGAAACTGTTCTGATACAGTATTAACTCACTCTCTAGGCTACTTGTGCAACTTGATTTGTGCAAAGTCTCCTGTGATGTTTGGAGTAAATTTCTTGCAAGCCCATTACCTATTCTCTACTTTATCCTACTGTGCAGCCATTGTACAGGCCGACAAACCGCTTCCACTAGTGATTACTTTGCAAATTCTCATCTGCGCTCCGCACAATCATGCTGTCTCTATTGCTCCAAAAATACTTTTTAAAAAAAAGGCCTCACATCTCCATGCTGTCTCTCCAAGACTTGACCAGAGGGTACAAAATTAGGCGCAGCTGCTGCTGGAACACACTAATACCTTGAACTGTTTTTTTTAAAATTCAGAGAATGAGTGTTTCACAGGCTGGGCCACCAGTCACTGCCCGTCCTTAGCTGCCCTCCAGTAGGTAATGGTGGTGAGCTGCTACCCTGAGCCACTGTCGTCCATGTGGTGTAGGTTGACATGGTGCACGTGCCATTAGTTTATTGCAAATATCAATATATCGAACGTTGCTCCTAAAATTACCTGCTCATGGAGTTGATAAGATCTCTTACTTGGCACTACAATCTCAGCACACCTTCATTTACAGTAAACAGAACATATATAAATATATAACAGTAATGCCAAACAAGAAGTGAATTTGAAAAGTGAAGTCTGCTGGTGCTGATGCAGATTATTCAGTGAACAGTGGAATCTGCAAGTGCTCTGGTCTGTGCAGAAATAATGGAATTGAATCAAGAATACTGTCATTTCAAGTCTGATTCAGGTTCAGAGAGCAGGGGGATGGGAGTAGAATGTGCAAAGATGACAGCAAATACACCGTTTCAGTTTCACCTTCTGATGCTTTTCAATTGATTCAAGTTGGAACTGATCAGCCTTTAAAGGAAAAGGATCAGGTTCTATTGAGGTATTTGCTAACTGAACATATTAGAAATAGTAGACAGCACCTAAACAACAATATCATTCCAGCAGTGTATACACCCCCTCAAAAAACCCCAGTAAATAATATGTTTACGAAGACAGTGAAAAAAAAGAGAGAAATTGGAAGAAAAACATTGTTCTTGACTGGTCTGCAAACTGACTAGGCTTGGGCAGTTAATGCCAAGTAGCAGAAGTGTGGGTTAAGGTTCAGCAAATATTGTTTCAGATGATCCATAGCAGTGTATATTCCAATTTGCTCAAGTACAATTAAACAAGACAATAGAAAAGATTACCTGCAAGTGTATGTGCAGTTTGTTTTATAATTGCTGTGTCATCAAGTTTCAACTACTGTGTCAGATAACAAACAGAAATACCCTGCTAAAACTAGAAATTATTAAACTATTTTAACTAATAACTGCACATTTTGTGCATTCAGTCTAAAAATCCAAGACGCAAGTGGTGTCCAACATTTGAACAGATTTCCCTAGTTCACTGCTGCAGGATCGCCCCAACTCAAGGATGAAAATGACAGAACCACCAATATGATATGTTATCTCAATCAGTTAACAGAATTAGGAGATTTTCACTGCAGTTTTTCCTGTGATTAGCCACAGGTTTGTTTGTTTTACAATTTATGGTCTTTCCAAAAATGTTACATAGAACATGGATAGTAACAGGTGAAGAAGAGTAACAGCAATGATATTCCAGCCATCACAGAGTGCAACAACATAATAGAACAGCTCATGCTTTCCGGTCAGCAAATTATATTTAAATGAATGCGACACTGCATAATTTGGACATGTACACACCATGTGACAAAACACGTGTAATTTTTCAAATTCATTTTTGTGGGATAAGCACTTTGCTGGCTGGACAGCATTCATTGTCCATCCCTAGTTGCCCTTGTGGTGGTGGTGATGGTGAGCTGCCATCTTGAATGACTGCAGTCCATCTGTTGTGGGCTGACCCATAACGCCCTTAGGGAGGAATGCCAGGAGTTTGACCCAGTGACAGCAAAGTAACAGCAACATCCCGAAGTCAAAGTGGTGAGTGGCTTAGAAGGGAATTAGCAAGTGGTGATGTTCCTATGTATCTGCTGCCTTTGTCCCTCAAAATGGAAGTGGCCATGGGTTTGGAAGTTCATGTCTGAGGATCACTGGTGAATTTCTGCAGTGCATCTTGTTGATAGCACACATTGATACTGCTGAGCATCAGTGGAAGAGGGAGTGGATGTACTGCCAATCAAATCACTGTCCTGGACAATGCCAAGCTTCTTCAATGTTATTGGAGCTGCATCCGACCAGGCAAATGGGGAGTACAGAGTCAAATGAAGGGGATATGCTGATTTGCATGCCCTGCATGGAGTGCTGCACATTGTTTAAGACAGATAGACAGCTGTCTGCATTAAAACTTAAGGGGTATAAAGTAGAATACAGCCACAACTTAGTAAAGGTTTTCCTGCAAAGCCCAAGTCCAGTGTCTCAGAAGCTACAGCACCATTTAACTAAAAAAAGCAGCTGGCAGAATCTTTAAAAGGTGAGGTATAAAGGAAATTCAGCTCAGGAGGACCTGTGCTCAGAAGCTCCTCACACAACCAAAGTGAGAAATAAAAACATGCTTATATTTAATTCTAAATGTAGAAATAGTTTGAAAATGACAAGCCTTAAACTTGTACCTCCTTTAAGCCAACAAAATTAATTAGTTAATCATGCAATTTGAAATATTGTTTTGGAAGTAGTCAGCTTGTATCAAAATGGCAAAAACAAAGACTAAAAATCAAAATCCTTCAAATCTTGATTTGTTTGTAGCCTTGGATGCCCAACGCTGCAACAACTGATCATGGCTGTACGTGAAATATAAAGGTTACCTACAATTCATGTGAAGTGGTTTCAAAAAGAGTATTCAGCTAAATCTCATTTAACAGATGTCAGCTAATTCCTGTCATGTGATGAATTTCCTGAATTAAAAGAAGTTAAACAAACAACATTTTTTCCACTGACAGTGTGCTCTTGAGGCACAACAGAACATACTTAAAACCAGCTGAACTACTTTTGGAGTTTTGTTTTTAGTCCAACGTGACTCCATTTTAAAACCAACATTCATTGTACACAATCGAGCCTCATTTTCTGGGCCACTCCCAGGGCATGAATGCAAACAAGAATTTCAAAGACAAATCATGCCTGCTTCTTCGCTTTCCAAATAGCTCCAGCCTATCAGTTGTTCATAAAGGCAAATTAAATTTGATAGCGTATTAGAAACATACAATTACATAAGAAATTATAAAAACATACAGACTCAGAGCTGTCAAATTCTGTTTTGTTGTCAGGGTCGTCTTCATGCAACAAAACAGTTTCACTTTCACAATTTTTTTCTACTGGCGGAGGTTTTTAACTTGGCTTCGTGAAGGCAATTGAGAACCACCTCCAATTGTTTTAATGCTGACACCATCAATAAAGTACAACATTACATAAAGTATATGTAGAATGTGCACAGAAACTTGACTAATCAAGTCCTTGTTAGTGCTAACACTCCGTTTGAGCCTTACCCTTTTGACATTCATGTAACCTGATCAGCATATCCTTCCAACTCACATGCATAGCAGTTACCCCTTCAATTCATCTCTCATTGCCCAATTCTCTGGGTAAAGCAGATTATCCAGAATTATTAGATTAGATTACTTACATTGTGGAAACAGGACCTTCGGCCCAACAAGTCCACACCCACCCTCCGAAGCGCAACCCACCCCTACACATTTACCACTTCACCTGACACTATGGGCAATTTAGCATGGCCAATTCAACTAACCTGCACATCTTTGGACTGTGGGAGGAAACCGGAGCACCCGGAGGAATTATCTACTTGACTTGCAAAGAGTGATATCATTATGGCCCCCTCGATTTAGAGAAAGTGAGGACTGCAGATGCTGGAGATCAGAGCTGAAAAATGTGTTGCTGGAAAAGGTCAGCAGGTCAGGCAGCATCCAAGGAGCAGGAGAATCGACGTTTCGGGCATACTCCTCCACAAGCAGAAATATTTTCTGTACAGGTCTATAAATTTGCAATCAGGTCCTGGCTGTCGCAAAAAGATGATCAATAACTTAAAACTCAACACTAGTATGCAACGCCAGAAGGCAGATGTTTGCTTGCATCAACCCACTGCAGTCCATCTGGTCATAACTTACTAAGGGGGAAAATTACCTTATTGATAATTTATACAGTCAGGGGACTGTAAAGCAAACTGTAGTGGAATGGAGTTTGCTTTTGAAAAAGCTTAACTTCAGCCAGATTACATCACTGCAGGGGAATAAAGACGACCAAAAATGGAAATTGGGGCACAGCAGGGCAGCGCAAGGCAAGGAGCGGAAAGGAAGGGAAATAGAAGATGACAGAATGAACCATGCAAGTGGTCAGATAGGAAAGTGTTTACAAATACTGTAATTATGACACCCATGTTTGCTCTCTACATCATAGCAGACTCCTACCAGGATAGTGAATAGAGTCAACCAGATTGAAAAAAAAGTAGACAAGTTACAACCTTCACATGCATATGTACGTACATCAGTTGCAGATCGCAAAGAATTATCAGGCCAACTTTCCACTCTCCTTGTTAAGATGAGCTCTCTCCCCTCAATCTCAAAAAGCAGAAACAATTAAGTAGATAAGCTTAGTAACAGATCAATATGTTGAGCATAAGGTTCCCATCAACGTTCACAATAGGGTGCACCATTGTGACCATGTGGTGCACTGAATCAGCTCTGCATAGGCCATCCACAAGTTGCTTATTTAAGAGACTGCACCAAACAATTTAAACAGTCCGTTAATAAGTACGGGACACGGTCAAAAAAAATTATAGGGTATATTGATTTTATTTATAGGTTACAGTTATGTTTCTGCCAGCATTCAGCTTCACTTAAAATAAGCTTTCTAAAACCTTTCCCTGGGTTATAAAAAGAAAAGGAATCCTAACTTCACACTAAACACTTGAGCAATTTCTACATTTTTGTTTCTGTAAGAAAATCATCAGTATCAGCAACATTTTACCCCACAAACATGGCAACACCTTCAAAAGGAAAATAAAATTACACATACACAAGACTAAGGTAGACTTACGCCTTGGTTGGGCAAGTTATCAGTCTTCAGTTCCCTGTGGTTGGAATACTGGATGTAGATGGGCTGATTGCGGAGGTGTGGAGTGACTGTGGTGTAATAGTTCACCATAGTAACAGCTGCTTCTTCTGAAGCCATTTCAAGGAAAGCCTGCAAGAGCAGAAAGGGGTGGGGGGGGGGGGGGGGAAAGAAGCACTCAATGAGAAAAAAAATCAATGCAAAGCAACACAGTACAGCATTTTTTTTAAACTCAAATAAGTAAAGCCCTTATGTCAGGGCATAATACATTAGAGAAGTCTGGGCATCAAGCTGATACCAGACACCAAACCTGAAATTGATATTTTCAACATTACCATTGGTCCCTCATCTAAAATGAGCTATTCCATTTTGTGTCATAATTCAGATTCAGTAGATAATGTGAGGGACATGATTGAGATTCAATTTGCAACATTACAGAAATGGTCTGTTGAGAACCATGAGCCACAAACTGCATGGCAAAAGAAAAAAGATGCATCACCTTGTGATAACTGCTCACACAGAGCAAACAAACTACTCAGATATTTATGAATCACAGCTATCCTTCAATAGTCCATTTGATGGTAACACAAGTGTAAGGAAGGTTTAAAAAAAAACTTTGTCATAACTGCAGAATAAATACAAATAAAAGTACCAAAATAATTCGCATAAGAACAGAATATTTCAGATATCAATAACAGCAGTTCAAGAAATACCCACTCTACATCAGATAAACATTTGCCCAAGACAAACACCTGATGGAAAATACTGCAGCTAAAAGTTAAGATTGTCTTTGATCAAAGGGAGTGGTAATAACAACACTAGGAAATTGTTAAACCTGAAGACTGGAAGCAATTTAGAACCAAGAAAAGGAGGACCAAAAATTGATAATGGAAAGGAAAAGGAAATCCGAATGCAAGCTACTGAAAAACAAAAAAGGACGGTAAAAAATTATTTTAGATGTATGGAAGAGAAAAGATTAGCCAAAGCAAATGTGGACCCATTACGTAGGAACAAGAGAATTTATAACTGGGGAAATGGTAAAGAAACATCTTTCTTTATGCCCATCTTCTCAGAAGGCAACTCTTAAAATATTAAATGAAACAAAGGAACCTCGATTATCCAAATACCAATTATTCAAAAATCAGATTACCTGAAGGAGATCTTGAGGTCCTGATGGAAACACATCTTTGTAATGTTTCTAACAGTGATCGTGTTTTTTGTTTTAAGTGATTAAACAGGCACCATCTCCAAATGAGTGACCTGCTGCCCTCTCTCTCCCCACACTTTCCCTGGAATTCTACAGAGGGGTGTACTCGAAACCCCCTCGTCTCCAGATAATCTGACCAACATTGCCCTGTACAGGGCAGAGGTGGAACCTATCAAAACACTGCAGTAAAAGGTTGTGTATGTGGCTGTGTGTGCGCGCGCATTAGTTATTTGGAGACTTGCCCCACAAAGGCAGCAGCAGTCTGACTGTTGGGTGTGCAGTCTGGCTGCTCCGGAGGGGGTTTGGGGGCGGTTGGGGGGGTGTGTGTGTGGAGATGTTGGACTGGGTTGGGAGGCCAGGGGGAGCAGCGTTGGGGCGGGGGTGTTGGGGGCCGGAGGCAGTGTTGGAGAGTAGGAGACGAGAGGGGGGCAGTGTTGGACCGGGTATTTTGGGGGCTGCCAGGGTTAGGGGTGGGGCCATGCGCACTGTGCGCTTCTACAGTCTCCTGAAGGGGAGCAGACGTTAAAAACTCAGTCCCAGGAGGAAAGCCATTTAAATCAATTAACCGAATAATCCATTATCCGAACGAAATAGTGCCCATCCAGCTCATTCGGATAATCGAGGTTCCCCTGTAGAAGGGGCAGTACTTAAAAAGTTAATTAGACTGAAGGTTAACAAATCCCTTGGACAAGAGAAGCTACATCTCAAATTGTTGAAGGAGGCGGCTAGAAAATACAGGATACTTTGATGATTATCTTTCAAAATTATGCAGATAGAGGAAAAGTTAGTGTTAGGAAATGGAGAATGAAGAACTGCAAGCCTCTCAGTTTGATGTTAATAGGAAAAATTCAGAATCTATTATAAAGGATGCGATATTTGGAAACTTAGGAAAGAATGCTTAAATTGGCAGAATCAACATGGATTCATCCAAGACAAATTGTATTTACGAACAGGAAATAGGCTATTCAACCTTTTGTGGTTGCCCTCAATTCAATATGCCCTGCTAATTCAATAGATCATTGTTCTTCAATGCTTAGTACTCACCATCATGATAATCCTGTATGCTACTGGTCATCAGAAATCAGTCCATCAATCAAATCAATCTCTACCTTAAACATACTCAAAAGGACTTCTAATACCCTCTATGGTAGAGAATGCCGAAGTTCACAATACTTGAGTAAAAAGAAATTCCTATCTCAGACCCAAGTGGCACCCCACATTTTTTTTTTAAAAACAATTGTGTTCCTAGTTCTAGGCTCTCCAACTAGAGGAAACACCTGCATCCACCCCCTGGTTCAAGTATTCTGTAGGTTTCAATAAGATCACCTCACATTCGTTCAAACTTTAGAGGATATCAGCCCGCTTTGCCGAATATTTCTTCGCAGGACAGTCTCACCACCCAGGAACAAGTCTGGTGAACTTTTGTTACACTTACTGAGAAAAGGAGACCAAAGCTGCACACAGTACTCCAGATGCAGTTGAACCAAGCTCCTATATAGATTGAGAGATTTACTGCACCTGCAGTCATATCCCCTTGGAATGAAGGCTAACATTATATTACTTTTCCGAATAGCTTGCTGCACTTGAACTTTTAGTCTTCGGTGACATATTGACAAGGATGCCTAGGTCCTTCACTCATTTATACTTTCTCGGCTATAATTTAACAAACAAACTGCCCAGGTTTCACCTACCAAAGTAGATAACCTCATTTTCAAGCCTGTTCAAATCCTCCTGAAGCCACTTGATATCTTCCTCACATCAGTCACAACTTTGTACCATTCACAAATTTGGAAGTATTGCACTTGATCCCCAACTCCAAAACCGTGATCTATATTGTAACCAACTGGGGCCCCAAATACTGATCCTGGTCATATCCCACTAATCACACTGCCAACAGGAGAGTGACTCCCTATCTTTCCTAAAGTCTGTCAGCCAATCATGAATCCTGTGTTTGAATTATTTTCAACCAATGTCCTGGGTACTTTATTAGAAGCCTTTTGAAGATCCAAGTCTACTACATTCATCAGGTCTCCCCTTTAACATGTTGGGCAAGAAAAAGGTTTTAAAAATGCCAAATTCATCGCAAACTATTTTCCATTCATAAATTCACAGTGACTATCCCCAATCAGATGTAGACTTACTCCAACCTTTACAGTAGATTCTAGCATTACCCATATTATCAGTTAAGGCTCAAGTCCATAGGTGCCAGCGTTCTTTCTCACACATTTATTAGTATTAGTGCAACATTGCTCCAATCCACAGGGTTTTAAATGCTGCCTGGTCAGTGATGCCCTCATCCCATTAGTGAATTTTTAAAAATTTCAGAACCTTTAGAGTTTTGGAACATGGCCACCTATGTATCGACGATAGCCATAACCACCACCTTTCGTGTACTGGGATGTAGACCATCAGATCCTGGGATGCTATCGACTTGCACAGCTCTGTTAGAATCTCCAATACAATCATACTAACATGAAGTTCTGACAATTGGACTGGTCTGAGAGGGCCTTCCAGTATAGCCAAGATAGTCTGCTGCCGTCCAGACATCCTAAACTGATCTAGTCCCATTTGCCAGCACTTGACCCATACCCCTCTAAACACTTCCTATTCATATACCCATTCAGATGCCTTTTAAAATGTTGTAATTGTACCCACCTCCACCACTTTTTCTGGCAGCTCATTTCATACATGCACCATCCTCTGCACGAAAACGTTGCCCCTTTTAAATCTTTCCCCTCTCACCATAAACTTTTGTCCTCTAGTTGTGGACTCCCTACTGTGGGAAAAAGACCTTGGTATTCACCCTGTCCACGTCACTCATCATTTTATCAAGCTCTGGAAAATCACCTCTGACCAGCAACTCAACTGGACTTGCCACTAAACACACTAGCTTCGAGAGCACGTCAGAGGCTGGGAATAGTGTGGCAAGTAACTCACCTCCTGACTGCCCATGATTTACAAAGCACAAGCCAAGAGTGCAATGGAATACACCTAAGTGTAGCTTCACACCATCTAAGTGTTGCCTAAGTGTAGCTTCACACCATCTAAGACAAAGCAGCCCACCTACTTGGCACCATATCCTCAAACAGCCACTCCCACCAGCACCTGCAGTGTGGATTATCCACAAGTTGAACTGCAAAAATTCACCAATGCTTCCAAACCCACAACCACTTCCATCTAGAAGGTCCATACCAGCAGATATATGCAAGCAGCACCACCACCAAGTTCTCCTCCCAGTCACTCTCTGTCCTGACTTGGAGTTATGTGGTCATTCATTCACTGTTGCTGGGTCAAAATCCTGGAATCCTCTAGGGCATTGTGGGCCAATCAAGAGTGTGGGGATTACAATGGTACCATAAGGCAACTCACCACCTTCAAGGGCAGCGAGAGGCATACCAACAGCTTTACAGGATGATATTGATAAATCAAGTACGTGGGCTGATGGAATGTTGGCTCTTATTTCAAGAGTGGGGCAGGATGCGTGAGACAGACATTGCTGGGGGTGGAGGTGTGCAGGCAGGTGGGAGTGAGATTTGGGAAGCAAAGTTAGTTCAGGATTTCTCTTCGGAAAAGTTCAATTACATTGGAGATACAGAAATATGCTGCTATAGTACGACCACAGGTGGGAGAGGCTCATAAATCTGAACAATCTCATTGTATTATAATGATGAAAACAACCTGTGCTCACACATTTGAATTTCCACAATTGAAAAAGAACACTATCTGAAGGTGGAAGCAGATGAAAGAAAATTGGATAAATAATCATAGGGAGAAAAGTGAAGAACCAGGAAAGAATAGGATAGGGCAGACAAATGAAATAGGTCTTTCAAGGAGCAAGAATACATGCTGTGCTGACATGTCTCCTTTCGTGCTCTATGATCCTAATCATTACGATGCTTTGACAAAATATATTTTGCTGAAAGTAAACAGATAATTACAAGATCCCTAGTCGTCATACTACTAACAAAATTGGACAGCATGTTTTTATGACAAAAAATGTGATGGACACGTATGATGCAGTGTACAATTCTAAATCATAGCTCTGTCTTAGACATCACAACACCTCAAACAGGTGATTAGGAAAACTTTGCAAATTCATTCAGCATTGCGGTTTCAATTCCAGTTTCACACATATGCATGACAGCTACTTGCTATCGTTTACCTTGGTCTGAAGATCCTGCACAAAGTTAGGATCAGAACAACTCTCCAAAATGTGTACATTTAGGATTACATCTCTAACCCTTCTCACAAGATTGCAATTCAAGCATAACCTGTTGAATGCATTTCTGCAAAAGAAAATTACTATAAAAGGACAGTACTAGGAAAAAAAAGTAGTTAAAGGTGGCTTTTCCCTCCAGGTGATGGCTTGTGTTTCAAGCATAGAGTGTCTAAATAAACTGCCTTCAACTCAATTAGTCTGCAGTGAATGCAAAACACTATCAATAAAGGGCAGCACCCTGTATTTTTGCAAAGCTGAGCCATGTTCTGACTTTTTAAAATATATATTTTTCATTTGGAAAAGGAGTAGAATGCATGTCATCAGGATTCGCATGTATAACATGGTAACCAGAACCATGAATACTGGGTGGAATATTGGCATTTAACTGCAAATTCATGGAAATAGGGCACAGTGCATCTTTTGCTTAGCTTCTAACATCTTCTGCTCATACTATGCATCATCCTTGACAGAGACCAGAGGGCACAAACTCTTCCACATTCCTCATGGCTGTCAGGCAATGGGCTAAAACAGCCCTGGAGTAAAGATTAACGTCATTTAACAGCCCAATGAAACTAAAAATTGCATTAAGAATTGAAAGATGGATGAATGATTGTTTATTTGTCCAATTTAACATTCACAGAATGATGATTTCGGAAAAAAGCCTTAAGTTTATGAGCAAGACATTGCTGAAATCCCACATGCAAGGTACTGTGCCTAAAACCAAACTTAGTTGCATGAAAACTGGTTTGCAGTTGATAGAGTATACAAATCCACATACCTGATTTTTCCCTTTTAACATCAACAGATTAGTGACTTTGCCAAATGGTAAACCTAGTGAAAGGACCTCTGCTTCTGAAACCTCATTTGGAATCTTACGAATGTGAAGAACACGAGAGGGTGGGTTTGGAGATCCTTCTCCTTTAAATTTTTTGGTGTCGTTCCCATTAGCTTTAAAAAAAAAGAAAACGTATGATTACTCAGTTTGTTTATTTTTTTCTAGTTAATATCGTATATTTAACATTAAGCCTGCCAACTTTAAACAACTAAGCAACTGTACAATACACAGACAATGAACCATTTGGGCACATACTTAGTACCTGTTGGATTTTGCTCTTCTATAATAATTGCACAATCATTACAAGAAATTGACATTCTATCAAAATTTCAAGTTCACATCTGCTCCAAGAATGGGAACCTCAACTTATTATGAAAATCTTGGAATGAAGATGCAAGAATTCTTGCTCACAATCATCTGGTAGTAAAACGTTTCAGTTCAAATGGACGACAATTTTATTCAAACAGCATTCCTACACATTTTCTTTAGCAGAAACCATGGATCTTCCCTTCCCTACAGCCAACTGAAACAAACACTGCACTGTTTCAACCACTGGCCCACTTGACAATAGTTAACACACAATTTTGATGAATATTGTATTTCCTGGGAGCAAATTACTGTAGATGCTGGAATCTGTATCTACCAAGCTCACTTACTCACTATTGGACTCCATCCTCTCTCCACCTGTCCATACCCTATCGACCTACATTTGCAATTCCTCCGATACCCTCTACCATTTTGACAATTCCCAGTTCCCTGGCCCTAACTGCCTATGGTTAACCATGGATATTCAATCCCTCTGTATCGGCATTCCCCACCAGATTTGTCCGACAGCTTTCCGATTCTTCTTTGACCAGAGAACTAACCACTTTCCTCCACTTGGCTGAACTTTGTTTGCTCACTGAATAATTTTTCCTTTAATTCATCTCACTTCTGCCAAGTCAAAGGAGTGGCCATGAGCACCCGAACAGGTCCCAGTTATGCCTGCCTCTTTATGTGGAATGATCCTTGCTCCAGCCCAATATTGGCCCCGCCCCACAACTTTTTTTCAGGACAACAACTATTTTGGTGCCACTTCATGCTACCATCTGGACTTGAAAAAAACTTCATTCATTTTGCCTCCAATTTCCACCCCTCTCTAACTTTCACATCGCTCATTTCCAACACTTCCGTTCTTTTCCTTTGACTTCTGTCTCCATTTTGGGGAATAAACTGTCCACTGCAATCCACTGACTACCACAGCTACATTCACAAACAACTCTTCCCACCCACATGCTACAAGGATTCATCCAATTCTCCCTGTTCCTTCGCCTGTGCTGCATCTGATCAGATGATGCCACCTTCCTAAAAATTGCTGCTGACATGTCTTCAAATTTTAGATTACTTATAGTGTGGAAACAGGCCCTTCGGCCCAACAAGTCCACACCGACCCTCCGAAGAGCAACCCACCCAGACCCATTCCCCTCTGACTAACACACCATTACTATGGGCAATTTAGCACGGCCAATTCACCTGACCTGCACATTTTTGTACTGTGGGAGGAAACCGGAGCACCTGGAGGAAACCCATGCAGACACGGGGAGAATGTGCAAACTCCACATACAGTTGCCTGAGGCACTGTGAGGCAACAGTGCTAACCACTGTGCCGTCCATTAGATCAGATTCCCTACAGTGTGGCAACAAGCCCTTCGGCCCAACCAGTCTGCACCAACCCTCCGAAGAGTACCCACCCAGACCCATTTCCCTCTGACTAACACACCTAACACTATGCACAATTTAGCATGGCCAATTCACCTGACCTGCACATCTTTGGAATGTGGGAGGAAACCCATGCAGGCACAGGGAGAATGTGCAAACTCCACACAGACAGTCGCCTAAGGCTGGAATCGAACCTGGGACCCTGGTGCTATGAGGCAGCAGTGCTAACCACTGAGCCACTGTGCCACCCAGATTCCTTCTTCCATAATTGCATTTTCTCACCCAGAGCTTGACAGGGCCCTCAACCAGACCTAACTGATCAGCCACGATTCCGCCCTGCCCATTCATAACAGATTTCCTGCATCCCTGACACTGATTGGGATTGAGCCTTTCATAAATCCTGTTTAGCTGGGCCAAAACTAAACAAGTATCTAGTAGAACAAAATGTGGGAGATCAAAGGACCCAGGTGTGTGTGTGTGTGTGTGTGTGTGTGTGTGTGTGTGTGTGTGTGTGTGTGGCAAATGGAGAGCGCAAACATGGAAGAAATATGGAGTTATTCTTTTGGTCTAGATCAGATGTGCACATAGGAAGCCAGAGAAACTCCCATCTCAGCATACTTCCAAGGAATTGCCTAAAAAATTGGATATTTCACTGGGCAATTCTTCTGTGTCTGCAACAGTCTCAAAGTCTCCTCTTAAAAAGAGACATGAGGGTTCCAATGAAACTAAGCAAATAAGTAAACTATTAAATAAAGTCTAATTCCTGAGTAATTATTCAACTGACCCATACTTAACTCTCATATCCCCAACTGCACTTCCCCATACAGCCCGTTAACTGTCCTGATATCTTCCACGCCTCTACTGAAGGAGGCACCTGCCACTAGACCCACCTCTGCTCACTTACCTTCTAAGTAGCTTACAGCATTTATGCTCCCTGCCCCCCCATGTTCAACTGCATGCAGAGAAAGACCATGATCGATATAATGATGCAGTCAACATTCCAACTGTTTGCACAAATTTTGAGGTGAACTAAATTTTTTTTAAATCACAAATTAGCTGCTTATATGATGGCTACTGGATGGTTAGTTGTATAACAGCAAATAAAGAGACTTTAAATAGTATGTGAAAGAGGCTTTGGCACCTCGTGAAAAGGGATAATGGGTTCTGCACAGATTCTCTCAAACTTCACTTGCTCAGCTATAACATGATTTTGACCCTGATATCTGCATTGTGGACATCCACACCAGTACAAATAGGTCACTTGGCACACCTAATCGATACCAATGTCTATGCTTCATTTGAACCTCATCTCCTTCTTCATTCAATTTTCCACCAGCCTGATCACTAATACCTCTCACTAATATGGTTTGGTAGCTTTCTGTTAAATGGATCTATAGTACCAGACGTACTTGGAAGCAAGTTGAACTTTCTCACCCTGACCTTTGAAGGTTCATCTTTTTCAAATGAAGTTTAATCTAAATTTGAATTACTTGGTGACTGTCTTATGACTCTAGTTTGCCATTGTATAACAAGCAGCACACTGTGCCTGCTGGTATCAAAATCTCTCAATTTTAAAGATCCAAATCAGGTCACCCGTCAAAAATCTCTCTCATTTGAAGCCACGTAAGCTTAGTTATGCGCACACAATCATAACAGTACAGAAGAGGCCTGTCAGCTCATGGAATCAGTACCCCCAAATTCCTGGTAAACAGTTTCTGTAATCTCTCCAGTGCCTCTATATAGTCATAGAGATGTACAGCACGGACACAGACCCTTCAATCTAACTTTTCTATGCAGACCAGATATCCTAACCCAATCTAGTCCCATTTGCCAGCACTTGGCCAATATCCCCTTAAACCCTTCCTATTCAGATGCCTTTTAAATGTTGTAATTGTCCCCATCTCCACCACATCCTCTGGTAGCTCATTCCATACACACACCACCCTTGGTGTGGAAAGGTTGCCCTTTAGGTCCCTTTTAGATCTTTTCCTCCTCACCCTAAACCTAAGCCCTCTAATTTTGAACTCCCCCAACCCAAGGAAAGATTTTGTCTGTTAACCCTATCCATGCCCCTCACGATTTCATAAACCTCTAGAAGGTCACCCCTCAGCCTCCGACACTCCAGGGAAAACAGCCCCAGCCTATTCAGCCTCTCCTTGTTGCTCAAATCCTCCAACCTTTGCAACATCCTTGTAAATCTTTTCTGAATCCATTCAAGTTTCACATCATCGTTCTGATTTGAGGAAGACCAGAATTGCATGCACCAATCCAATCGTGGCCTAACAAATGTCCTGTACAGCTGCATCATGACTTCCAAACACCTATGCTCAATGCTCTGACCAATAAAAGAAAGGCATACTAAAATGTCTTCTTCACTATCCTGTGACTCTACTTTCAAGGAGCTATGAACCTGCACTCCAAGGTCTCCTTGTTCAGCAACACTTCCCAGGACCTTCCCATTAAGTGTATAAGTCCTGCTAAGATTTGCTTTTCCAAAATGCAGCACCTCGCATTTATCTGAATTGAACTCCATCAGCCACTCCTCAGCCCATTGGCCCATCTGGTCCAGATCCTGTTGTAATCTGAGGTAACCCTCTTCGCTGTCCACTACACCTCCAATTTTGATGTTATCAGCAAATTTACTAATTGTACCTTCTATGTTCAGGTTCAAATCATTTCTATAAATGACAAAAAGCAGTGGACCTAGAACTAATCATTGTGGCACACCACTGGTCAAAGTCCTCCAGTCTGAAAAATAATCCTCCACCACCATCCTATGTCTACTACCTTCGAACCAGTTCTGTATCCAAAACGCTAGTTCTCCCTGTATTCCATGCTAGCCAGTCTACCACGAGGAACCTTGTTGAATGCCTTACTGAAGTCCATACAGATCACATCTACCGTTCTGCCCTCATCAATCATCTTTGTTGCTTCTTCAAAAAACTCAAATTAGTGAGACATGATTTGCTACGCACAAAGCAGTGTTGACTGTCCCTAATCAGTCCTTGCCTTTCCAAATACATGCACATCCTGTCCCACAGAATTTCCTCCAACAACTTGCCCATCACCAATGTCAGGCTCACCAGTCTAGAGTTCCCTGCTTTTCCTTACCACCTTTCTGAAATAGTGGCACATTTGCCAACCTCCAGTCTTGCAGCATCTCATTTGTATCATCAATAGTCACAGATATCTCCACAAGGGCCCCAGCAAATCACTTCCAATAGAGTTCTGGAGTACACCAGATCAGATCCTAGGGATGTACCCACCTTCATGTGCATTAAGACATCCAGCACCAACTCCTCTTTAATATGGATATTTTTCAAGATGTCACCATTTATACCCCCTTTATAATATGGAAAGCCAAAACAGCACATTGGACTCCAACTATGGCCTAACCATGCGCATGTTTGTATATGTTAACCAAGTAAGTTTGTTGCAAGCATGGTAAAAACTTGGCTACTTTTCCAATGTTTTCCTTCCAGAAATAACCCCTACTGTTTGCTTTGTGTAAACACCTTTGACTTATATTGCCTCTTGTTTTTTAAAAAAATTATTCATTCCTGGGAAGAAAGACAATCTCACAAGGCCAGCGGCTATTTCCAATTCCCAACTGCTGTTGATGTCAAATTACTTCTTAAACTTCTGCAGTCTGGAGTACACTCAACAGTACTATTAGGAAAAGTGTCCCAGGAGATTGTCTCAGGAACAGTAAAGGATTGACAATATATTTCCAAGATGGGATGATAAGTGTTTTAGAGGAATACCGGCAGGTGGTCATCGGCATTATGTCAGCTGCTCTATTTCATTTAGATGGTAGAGTACAAGATGCTGACAAAGAAAATTTGGTAATGTAGGTTTGGTGCTGTATTTCTGTCAGTGCACATTATGTACATTATTTGAAGCATTCATTAATGTCAATTAAATGGCCTGCTGTGACATGGATATTTTGAGCTGTAGAATTCCCAGCCTCTTATATGCTTGCTTCCAGCACAGGCAGCTTTAGCATCTGAGGAATCAGAGTTTATTGAACCCTGTCAAAATCATCAGTAAGCAATCCTACTTTTGATCATACGTGGGAGGAGCATTGATGTTTTACTTTTGGAATTGTGCATACGAGGCGCTGTGGAAACTTGGTCGTCAAGGATATTTAAAGTGGTAGATCAATCATACCAAAAATGTTGATACCGTGAGATAAAGGCTTTGAAATGAATGATCAGCCACAGTTGAGTTGAAAGGTGGTGCAGGCCTGATAGATTGAATGGCCAACTCTTATTCCTGTCATCCTATGAAATGACGCAAGATAAGAGTCAGAATCATACTGCAAGGAAACCGAAGTCTGGGTCCAACACAAATGCTGACCAGGTTTTCCCAAATTAAACTAGTCCCATTTTTGCCTTATTTGGCCATATCCCTCAAAACCTTCCTTATTTATGTAGCTGTCCGCATGTCTTCTAAGTGTGACTGTACCTGCATCTACCACTTCCTCTGCAGTTCATTCTACATATGCACCACTCTCATTGTGTAAAAGTTGCCCCTCAGGTCCCTTTTAAATTTTTCCCTCTCACTTTAAACGTATTCCCTTTAGTTTTTGACTTCCCTGCCCTGGAGAAAAGCCCTTTGCTATTCAGCTTAGCTATGCCCCTCATGATTTTACAAACTTCTATAAATGCCACACCTCAACCTCCTATGCTCCGTGTAAAAGAGTATAGCTTATCGAGCCTCTCCTTGTACCCTCCAGTCCTGGTAACATCCTTGTAAATCATCTCTGTACCCTCTCCAATTAACTATATCCTTCCTCTCAGAAGGCAACCAGAACCATACATTGTATTCCAAAAGTGGCCTAAGATTCTGTACAGCCACAACATGACGTCCCAATTTCTATACTTAATGGTCGAAACAATGAAGTCCAGCATATCAAATACTTTTGTCACCACTCTGGGCGACATGTGACACCACTTTCAAAGAATTATCTACCTGAAAGCCTTGGTGTCTCTGCTCTGCAACACTCCCCAGAGTGCTACCATTAACTGTCTAATTGCTGCCCTGGTTTCTCTTACCAAAATGCAACACCTCACATTTATCTAAATTGGGAAGGATGTTGTGAAACTTGGGAGGGTTCAGAAAAGATTTACAAGGATGTTGCCAGAGCTGGAGGGTTCAAGCTATAGAGAGAGGCTGAATAGGCTGGGGCTGCTTTCCCTGAAGTAACAGAGGCCGAGTATGACCTAAAATCACGAGGAGCATGGATAGGGTGAACAGCCAGAAGTTATTTCACCAGCATAGGGGAGTCCAAAACTGAAAGGGCATAGGTTTAAGGTGAGAGGGGAAAGATTTAAAAGGGAACTAAAAGGCAACATTTTCACACAGAGAGTGGTGCATGTATGGAATGAGCTGCTAGAGGAAGTGGTGGAGGTGGGTACAATTGCAACATTCAAGTGGCAACTGGCTGGTATATAAACATAAAGGGCTTAGAGGAATATGGGCCAAATGCTGGCAGATGGGACCAGCAGGGTCTTGTTGGGAATGCTGAATTCACAATTAGGAAGTCAACCTTGACAAACACAGGATGTTACATTTCCCATCATTCCATCTAGCCCTCCTCACCAATTAATTTCAGGAGCTTAACTATTCCCTTACCTAACCCTCTGCAACGTTTGTTACAAATCTCCCTAATTTGTTCACAGTAATTTTCAGTGAATGAAACCTGAAGAACTTGGTCGAATGCAGAATCTTTAAGAAATTTACTTGTTCTAAGCCTTCACACTAGTTACTTCCCATGCAGTTGAACTACATTAAGACAAGAAATAGGAACAAGAGCGGGCCATTCAACCCCTCTAGACAGCTCCATCATTCAACAAGATCATTGTCGGTCCTGACATTCTTCACAATCACTTTGCTATTCTTTTCCCATAACCCTCGATTCCGCTACTGATCACAAATCAATTTCTCTGCCATTAAAATAAGCCCATGAACTGCTCCCGTCCCCAAGTTCTGTGGCAAAGGGTTCTCAAGACTGAATCCTTGAAGAGTACTCAGTGTGCAACACATTGCTGTTCCAAAACAAAAAACTAGATCAAATGGTGCAGAACAAAATAAAGCAATACAGTTTAAGCCAGACGCTACAACAAACATCTGCTTATAATGGCCTCTTGTATTAACGGGTACAATGTATGCTTCAAAATCTGTATCAGTAAGCCCTTTCAAGATAAACTGTTTCAGTCAAGAAGAAACACCACAAAAGCATTTTCACTGAAAACAACTGCCTCAATGAATCAACTAGATTTTAAATTGACTGAAGTTAAAACAGTTAAAATTATATCTTGATCTAACATTGTTTAACTAGCATTTTCTTCAAAAATTGAAAGTACGATAAAAATCAATTATTACAGAATAATTTTAACTATTCCCTCAGGTAGAATTCTGTCATTCCAAAAATCAGGCCATTAAAATTGCACCCACAGTGAAAAGTTGGCCAAAAATTTTACATTCATGGTTTGGTGCACCGTTCCAAAATTTCAACAGTAGTGAGGAAGAACCACAATTCTACAAACAAAAAGTGTTCAAAAACAGACCTGTTAATTTAAGGACTTAAAAATTGTATTATGTTAAACTGCATATATCAATTTTGATAGTTCAAATGATACAACTAATAAACTGACAAGAAAGTTCCTTTGAGAAATGACTTTGGATCTTGCAAGTCTGAGATGTTCAAAAGCACAATTGACTTGTTTTATCAATTTCCTTATACAACTTAAATAGATGATGAAAAATTCTGCAAAGGGATCAACTTAAGACTTGCACAAGATCTTTGTTAAGTCTCTACCAAAAAGAAAGTAATTCAAATACAGAAAAGGAGAGTACAGGAGAAAATGTGGGAATTAAGAATTGGATAACTTGCAGAATACAGATGGGTATGGGAGTTGAAACTGTTCTCCCAGAATGGGAGTGGAGAAATACAAAACTTGGTCAGAAACAAGGCAACCTGGTGTCAAACTGAAGCAGCTACCAAACAAAGACTACCTGCATGTCAAACAGCAGGACAGCAAGGATAAAGAGAGTAAAATAATCCCACAATTAGATCTAAGCTCTGAAGTCCTGCTACAATCAGTCATGAATGGCACTGTAAAATTAAACAACGCACTGAAGATGGGGATATTTGTGAAGTTGCCTCGTCCAAAAATAGAAAAGCCAGGCACATTAGTGCTAAATATAAGGCGAAGGCTGAGACATTTGCAACCATCTTCAGGCAGAACAGTCAAGAGGATGATTCATCTCTGCCTCCTCCAGTGGTCCCAGAACAGATGCCAAACTTCAGACAACTCAGTTCGTTCTGCATGATATCAAGAAATTATCAGAAGCAGTGGATACTGAAGGTGTCACCAACAGCGCTACTAAGCAGCACCAGATGAGCGTCAGCCTGCTTAATATGTCTAGTTTTGATTGTGCCAGGACCATTCAACTCCTGACCTCATTTACAACCTCAATTCAAAAGAAAGGCTGAATTCCAGCCGGGAGTTGAGAATGACAGTCTTTGGCATCAGGGACACATCCAATTGAATATGGCATCAAGGACAGCTAGCAAAATTGGAATCCATGGGAAGTGGGGGTGGGTTAACTCTCCACTGGTTACAATCATATAAAGAACATAGGAAGACCATTATGGCTTTGGAGGCCAGTCATCTCAGTTCCATGACTCTGAGGAGTTCCACAGGACAGTGCCCTAGGCCCAACCATCTTCAGCTGCTTCAATGGCCTTTGCTCCATCACAAGGTCAAAAGTGCAGCTATGTGCCGATGATTGCAAGTGTTCAGCACCATGTGCTGACAATTCCCAAGTGTTCAGCATCATGTGCAACTGCTCAGATATTAAAAAGGAGTCCATGTTCAAATACAACAAACTTTGAGCAATATCAGAGTTTGGGCTGATAAGTGGCAACTAACATATATGCCACACAAATGGCAGGCAATGACTATGAATTATTTATAAGTACAGCCTTGAATAAAGTCAAGTCACACAGCTCATGTGTTGAATACATCCAAATGTTGTGAAGCAGCATTCACCATCTTTCAAAAATCATTTGTCCAAAAGAAAATACTTCAGAGGTCACCATGTACTTGTATGATGCTTGATTAGAACACAACTTCAAAACTCTCAAGGTGTGGTCACTAAAAATCAACATTCAGGGTGGAAATGTGGCACAAGATTAATCCTTGGTGTCATGATTTGGAGGTGCAGGTGTTGGACTGGGATGTACAAAATTAAATTCACACAACATTAGGTTATAAGCCAACAGGTTTATTTGGAAGCACTAGCTTTCGGAGCACTGCTCCTTTATCAAGTGGTTGTGGAGTATAAGGTAAGATTGTAAGACAGAATTTATAGCACAAAGTTTACAGTGTGATGTAGCTGAAATTATATTTTTAACAAGACCTGGATTGTTTGTTAAATCTCATCTTTTAGAATGAACATGTTGGTTTCAGTTCTTTCATATGTAAATCCCAGAACTTTTTTTTATGTAAAAAGTTACTTTAACAATAGGTGCCATGTCAGCCTACATAATGCATTGAAGGTATTAGGTACCCTAAATGAGGTTGTCTGTGGCCCAATATTCAGACTAATTCTAATCTAAAAAAGGGATTTAAAGAAACTTATGTGGATTCATGCAGTTTATGAGCAAAATAAAATGCAATTATGCAAGCACAAATTCAGACCACAAACTTATGAGAGAATGCAAAGGGGTATAAGTCTGAGAGCGAGAGAGAGCGAGAGCGTGTCTGCAGGAGCGTCCGTGAGCACATGACAGCGCATCTGTGTGGTGCAGTGGGGTCACCTGTATGTGACACGATCCCTGGTGTAAGCTATGGCCTTTACAAAAGATTATCTTAACATATATGACAGATAGTACACAGAATGGAAAGTGGCCTCAAACAAACTGAACAGAATTTAAAATAAGGTCCTGTATGCAAGCAAATGAACATTAATAGAGAATAGCAGCTATTTCTCCTGCATGCACTAACACAAATGTGGGTCCAAATAGATGCAGTGAAGCAAAAGCGCTCAGATTATGTAACAATTAGGGACCTTTCCGCTCGCATATTAGCATCTCAATAAAGCTGCTAGAAATTTTTGACAAACTGTAAGCATTTTACTTGGAAGACACTTATCGGTTAAGACGAAAATAGTGTTACTTTAAATGAAATCAACAATTTCTTGTCGGTACATTAAAGAAACAATGATTTTGAATCTGTTGATTTCATAATTATCTTCTGTTCCTGCTATCAACTCCAACCCTATCCTTCAACTGTATGAAGCTGAACCAGACCACAGTCAAAAGACAGCACCAGTGCGTTTCCATCACTACCACGACATATGAACTTAAGCATTGGCAAGCAATGTCTGTGGCCCAATAGTTTCGCTTCTTAGCGACCAGAACTTGAGAGTTTTGAAGTTGTGTTCTGATCAAGCATCATACAGGTACATCATGACCTCTGAAGCTAGGGCCTCAAAATACTTTATAAATTTGAGCACATCACAAACTAAGTTACAGGTGGCCCATTAGAAGATTAGAGAGTAAAGATTTGCAACTGAATTGAGAGATTAGAAGTCCAGCAGCCTGCATCACCAATAAGAGCATTCTTAACATTATAAAAGTAGTAATGGTTGAGCCAACCCCTTTAAACATAGAGGCAAAGTAATATGCCTATCGTATATCGAGCATGCTGTTACATTAGTGATGCAAGTAGTTAAATCAGTGTTCTATTCAACAGAATCCAATAAAACCACCATCAAAAACTAGCAACAGGAAATTGGCTATTCGCTCGCTTGTATCTTGAATGACTTTTTTTAAATTATGGGGATAGAAGAGAGAAAAACAAACTTCAAAAAGTTTTGGAAACCAACACCATTACGTCTGACATCTCCAGCCTCCATACTTGACTGTTAATTTCTGATCTATAAATTGCGCCTTTGCACCATCAACTGAAAACAGAACAAAAGCTTCCAGATTTAAAAGGGGACCAAAGGAGCAGCTTTTTCACACAGAGGGTGGTGCATGTATGGAATGATCTGCCAGAAGGGGTGGAGGCTGGCACAATTACACCATTTAAAAGACATCAGGAGGGAAACAATTTGGAAGGGTTGAGGGGGACATGGGCCAAATGCTGGCTTTCAGACTGGAATAATTTCAGATAGCTCGTCAGCATGGACTAATTGGACTGAGGGGTATGTTTCCGTACTGTATATCTCTATGATTCTATCCAGTTCTACTTGAATATCATCTCCTTCAACATATCCTCAGGCAATTTGTACGATATCCAACACAGGATGAACAGAAGTTTTTTTCCAATTAAATATGGCAATCAACTCAATTTGCTAACCAGTGACCCTATCCCACTCAACTGCTCAAGGTCAAAGGTGTCAGATTTGACCGTGACAAACTTCTGACCACACAGCTATCGCATTCAGAGCCTAGTTCCACCTTTGTAGCATCACCTAATTCCATGCTTGCTTTGCTTCATATGCAACTGAAACCCTCAGTCAGTACTTGGGTATCTTTACATGCGATTTATCCAACACAATCCTAACGAGCCTTCCAAAATCAACTCTCCGTAAGCCTGAGGTCACCCAACTGCCTACATGTTTCAAGTCTTCCTCTCACATCAACCGTGTCCAACCCTAACTTCATATTGGAAGCTGTTTTCCACGCTTGAATTTTTAAATTCTCATCTTTGCTAATAAAGCCCTGCAGGGCTCCATCCTTAATCCTCTCCAGCTCCATGTTGTTTTGAGAATCCTGCACTCCTAATGCTGGCCTATTGAGCAACCCCATGTTAAACCCTCCAAAGGTCTGGAACTCCCTGACTAAAACTCTCTACACTTGCCTTTCCTCCTTTTGACATATTCTTGTAAACCTTAACTTTATGAGCAAGCTTTTGGAGTTCTACCCAAATATCTTCTATGCAGCTGAGAAACTTGGATTTACAATTCTCCTAAAAAAAAAACTGACTATATTCACAATAGTACATAAATATACCTTGTTGTCAGACTGAAAATGTTAACTTAAGGCATCTGAAATTGAACCAAAAGATGAACACAAATTCCAGCCAACCTTTGGCGTCAATGTACCTAGCCTTCTCTGGACTAGCTTTGTTACCTTCTATTCATCTTTGGGATGTAATTTTTTTTATTTTTAATTCTGTTGTTCCATTTAGAATGCCAGATAGAGGCAATATGTGTCACCAGACATTGAAACCTAAGACAAGTTTCAGTGATCTGATCTCAATACACATATAGCAGAGTACTTTCTCAGTGCACGCGTGTCGAGAATGCATACATGGTTTTATTACAATCATAGTGTGGAAACAGACCATTTGGCCCATCGAGTCTGCATCAACTCTCCTAAGAGCATCCCAGCCAAACTCAGCTCTCCAGCCTATCGCTGTAGTCCAGCATTTCCCATACCTAATCCATCTAAGCTCTACATCGCTGGACACAATGGGCTATTTAGCATAGCCAATCTACTTAAACTACACAGCTCTGGACTGCGGGAAGAAACCGGAGCACCTGGAGGAAACCCATTCAGACACAGGGACCATGTGCAAACTTGATACAGACAGTTGCTCAAGGGTGGAATCAAACCCAGGTTCCTGGCACAGAGACAGCAGTGTGAACCACAGCCACCGTGCCACCCTATTCTGTGAATATGCAAATCTAAAACCGAACTGTAGATGCTTTCTGGAGCTCAAAAACAAGTGCTGAAGAAATGCAGTGGTCTCACAGCTTCCGTACAGAGAGGAAAGTTAACGTTTAGAGTCTAGTGACCCTTGGTGAGAAATGTTAACTCAATTTTCCTCTCTGCAGATGCTGTAAAGATGACCTTCACTTCTCCAGCACTTGCAATGTTAAAAAAAATCTACTACGTCTCAAATTAAGTTAAAAAAAGTTTTCTAAAGCATGTAAATGCTTCAACCTTCCAACTTTAACCATAATGCAAAGGTCGTATTTGTTCATTTTACGTTTTCTTAGATTAGATTCCCTACAGTGTGGAAATAGGCCCTTCGGCCCAACAAGTCCACATTGACCCAGACCCATTTCCCTCTGACTCATGCACCTAACACTATGGGCAATTTCGCATGGCCAATTCACCTGACCTGCACATCTTTGGACTGTGGGAAGAAACTGGAGCACCCAAAGAAAACCCACACAAACACGAGGAGAATGTGCAAACTCCGCACAGACATAGTCGCCAGAGGCTGGAATTGAATCTGGGACCCTGGTGCTGTGAGGCAGCAGTGCTAACCACAGTCTTTTTCGCAATTCACTGCACCACTTTGCAAAAAAGACTGAATAAGGAATTACTGTACTATCAGAAGGCAAGCTACTGAATGCAAGCAATGGAAATAAAGTAAGAGGAGAGGTCCTGACACTGGAATATATATATAGGAAGATTTGGTAAACAGCAGGTTGACAATTGGTCTGAGGAATGGTAACCACTTTTGGATGCCAAAGTTCAGCCTGATGACAACTTTGGTTCCTGGGTAGATCAACAGCTTTTGTGTACATGAACAATAAAGTGAGAAGTCTTTAAATCTCTGGAAGAGGAAGTGGTGCCTATTCATTGAAAATGTCTCGGCTGAAGAAAGCCAGTTTATCTTCTCCCATTAGTTGCTTTAAGCTAGGCCCTCTACCCACTAACTTAGACTTAGCAGTTTTTTGACCTGCAAAGCGAAAAAGAGACTGGAGAAAGGAAACTCAAGGACACAAAGTCCTGGCAAGCAAAATCATCAAATCTAGTGGATTGTGCTGTTGAATGGAGGTTCCCAGTTCCATTCTCCCCTCTAGCCATAAAACAATTGTTTTGGTCTGTGCATGCACACATGTGCGTAGGTTTTTTTTGTGGGGGGGTTAAGGAGGGGTTACAATTTTAACTAGTACTGATAGAATGGAAGTTTGTAATTATTTTCCTGTGATTATAATCCATCAATTTTTAATAAATCAACGCTCAATACAGAAACCTGGTCCACATTTACGGTTAACCTGTAAATATCTGGCAGGTAAACTAGGGACTCCACGTAAAGCCTTTAACTTTTGTGTGACTCCAGGAATAGTCAGGCCTGATTGCTTATGCATGACACATCAGCCACAAGTATTTAATTTCCATGAGCCTTTCTTGGTAATATCTTCTGTCATCCCGTATTTAGTTGGAAGAACTTGTTTTACAACACCAGGTATAGAAAAGAAACTTGCTACTGCCTGCCATGGACACAGACAAAAACTGAACCCATCCTCTGTTACAGTACTCAAACTTTACAGGAAATAATTTGAAAATTGACAATTATCAGAGTTGGAATCAATGTGTCAGGAAGCAATGAACCAATTGGGCACTGCTGTTCTGTTGGATCGGTAAATATTTAGCTAAAATCATTAATCACTAGTGGCAAGGACCTGAATATCATTCTCCAGAGGCTAGACTACTGGCAACCTAAGTACCTATTAGAATTTATTTTTAACTGAAACAATTTATACATGTTTTGTGCCTATGTTTAAGGCCAAATGAGAAACAATGATATCAAACTCAATTTTTTGTTTCCTTGTCACCTCGGCTACGAGTGGTGAATCATGTTGTAGTACAGTTCCAAGCATATTCATATCCTTATATGGCTAATATTTTCAAGACTGCACTACCCAGACAATGTTTTTTGTTTGCTGGTCAACACCCGTAGGACGTCTGAAGAAATCTAATCATGCTATCACTTGACATTCAAATAGCTGGACTTTAAAATGAGACACTATACAGTAATTCAAAGTCACATCAGCAACCTTTTCTGTCCCATAAACTTTCAACTACCACAAATGATGGCCTTTCCTCTCCATTGGTATATTATTTATGGCAATATTATTTGTTGTAAATAAATGATGAGTCTAGGGAGTCACCAGTACGCAAGAGTGAGAGCTACAGAGAGCACAAAAACATCCTACAACAGGGCAGGGGTGAAACACAAGCCCTTGAAAACCATTTTCGGTGTGCCAATTATTGACTGAGCCATTAAGCAAATAGCATGCAAAGAAAATTAAAAGTCATATTCAAGTCCCAATAGTAAATAAATAGTATTTCAACTCACTGCAATTTCTAATGCCCTAACACGCTAATTAGGAAAGAAAGATAAACTTGTGCTCAAAGTTATGATTCATGAAATAATGAGGGGCAGATATGCAAAACGTAATATGGTTTTAACAAAGGGAAGTTTCAAAATTAAAATCAGGGCCCAGACCACCACATGTAGTGCAAGAACAAAAGATTAAAACTATAATGAATTACAGTATGCTTACAAATCAACACAATCCATTGTTGAAATTAATTTTTACAACCAAAAAGTCACCACAAAGTCAGAACTCTATTTATACAAACAAATAAGTTTTTATGTACCAATAGTTAAGACACCAGCTTTTCAAAGCACTGTGTTCACTTTTTCAGAATGTGCTGTGCTATAATTTATAATATCCAACAATACTGAACATGTTGCATTAGTTTCAGATTAGTCAAATAATAACTTTAAGTACATTTAAAAATGTGTCAGCAAGCAAGATGTCACTTAGTTTCAGATATTCAAAATGCCATTACTAATCAGATTTGATAGGCAAGTCACAAGTACCTGTAGCTGGAGTAGAATTGCTCATGGTAGATGGGCCGTTAACAAGACCAGCAGAAAGAAGCTCGTCAGATCCCCGCTGGAAAACAAAATTCAAATACTTCAGTAATTTGACTCATTTAACTCAGATTGATACAAAAATCATTGTTAACAAATAAAGTGGAACCAGATGTGTTTAATCAAAGTTTTTATTTTATATGCTCATGTAATATGGGCACCACCAACATATAATGCCCACTCCTAATTGCCTAGAAGGTACTGAAGAATTGACCATATTGCAGAATCTACAATGAAATGTATGCCAAACAGGCAATAGCAGATTTCCGTCCCTAAAAAGTACATTAACAAACCACATGCATATCTAAGATCATATTGGGATCACGTTTGCTCAATGCTTGGAGCAAATGAAAATTGACAAAAGAAATTTATGAAGTTACCAACATTTTTCTGCAAGAGTATCTCTTTGCAATCTTAGATATAAACTTAGGTAATCAATATCTTGACACTTTTATCCAAAACTATAATTGCCAAAAAGTGCAATGCTCCCTCTAAGAATATACCTTTTGTCTCTCAACTGCACCACATTGCAGTTAGAGGAGTATTCTGAAGACGAATTCACTTTCACGAGCAAACTTAAGAACATAGGCTGCTGAACAAGCATACCAACACAGGATAGGCAGCATCCAACAAATTCAAATTTCAGTTAATTAAATAGTAAATACTTTTTATTTATGACATTTCAATAAATGAAGAGACAGGAAGAATGGAGGAGTTAAAAAAAAAACTAAACGGTTGTTCTCTTCTTCACAATCCCTGGCCTTGTATCCTTCCAACTTGGAAATGTAAAATGTAATCTGATCACATTATCTTAACTTATATTGCCCTACAAATAGCCACAAGGTGGGGCATACAAGGACCATTTCGTTTTCCCTCTATCTGGGAGTGGCATTTGGTTTCAAATGTTTGTTCCTTCACAACAGGAAGGCTGAAATGAGCAACTGCAAGTATGTAGAAAGTCAATATGAAGCTTAACGCTGCACATAGTAACAACTTCAGGAATAAGCACAAGCTTCCTTGATGGACTTATAGTTAAGACTATCCTTGCTGAGAGCTTGACGGTTCTAGATTTGATAACAGATTGAAGCTGGACATGGACACCTGGCTACTCAATCTATCCACTCGCCTTGATTTTATCAACCTATATGTAAGTTACCACTGACCAGAAACTCAACCGGACTCGCTAATAAACAGAAGCTTGGAATACTGTGGCAAGTAACTCACCCAATTCCCCAAAGTCTGTCTGTAGGAGACACAAATCCTGAGTATGATGGAGTACACCCAACTTGCCTGGACAGGTGCAGCTTCAAGAAACTTGACACCATTCTAGACAAAGTAGCCCACTTGATTTGCACCATAACCTCAAACCGCCACTCCCTCCACCAATGCTTAGGCGCAGTGTGTACTACCAGATGCACTGCAAAACTTTACAATAAACCCTGTACAAACGTACAAGCACTTCCCTTTAGAATAACAAGGCCAGCAGATACACAGGAACACCACCATTACATTCAAGTTCCCCTCCAAGCCATTCATCACTCTGACTTGGAATTATATCACCATTTTTTTCACTATTGCTGGGTCAAAATCTTAGCCTTCTCTCTAAGGCATTGTGGGTCAACAGACAGCATGTGGATTGTAGCAATTCTATAGGGCAGCGCACCCTACCTTCTCAAGGGCAGGTAGTGACAGGCAACAAATGCTGGACAGCCAGAAAAGTCTACATCCCAGAAGTTTAAAAAAACTAGTTTAATTTCAATTTCCAGTATCTGTAGTATTGTTATTTTAGTGTTATGAAAATATCTGGCTTTCATAACTGTCAATCTCTTCAACCTAGTCTTCAACAAGACCTTCAAGCCATTTTAACTAATACCCATGTTTAAAGTTAGTCATTTTGTTTCAACCGCTTGCCAAAAATGTTATGATGCTGAGATTTCACTGGATCTCGAATGGGGCTGAGATGTTAAAGCGTTAAGTTTGTTTTGCTGACACCTAAGAAATTGGATGCCAGAGAGGGGGAGGGTTTTTTTTTCCCTCTCTTGCAGGGAAGATGTGACAGCCTAAGTTGGCTCAGTGGCTCGCACTGCTGCCTCTCAGCACCAGGGTCACAGGTTCGATTCCAGCCTTGGGTGACTGACTGTGTGGAGTTTGCACATTCTCCCAGTGTCTGTGCAGGTTTCCTCCGGGTGCTCCGGTTTCCCCCCTCAGTCCAAAAATGTGCAGGTTAGGTGAATTGGCCATGCTAAATTGCCCAGTGTTAGGTGCATTAGTCAGAGGAAATGGGTCTGGGTCGGTGTGGATTTGTTGGGCTGAAGGGCCTGTTTCCACACTGTAGGGAATCTCATCTAATCACGCAACTGTTTCAAGGAATAACCTAATCTCTCACTTTGAGAAGAGATAACCTAATTGCTATACTTTGTTTTTGGGTATTATGTGATTATGGGGTGTGGCAGGGGGTTGGCTCGTGGGCATTACTGATGGTGATGTAGGATTCTCTATAAAGGGGAACCGTTCCCTTGTTCAGAAAACCTCGCTGAGATGCTCCGCAAGCATTGCGAAGAGTCTTAAGTGATCCTCCTAAAGCTTGTACTTGCTGAAATAATTTGTGACTGTTCAAAAAAGTTGGAGTATTGCAGTTGTATCAAGCGTTTAAGAATCTCAAGAAAAAGAACATGACAGGGCTGAAGCAGGAATGGATACTGATTTACCTTCTGTTTCACTCCATTCCCCATATGATCCATATTGAAGAGAAAGAGACAACAAATGATTGGACAGAAGGGTTAAAACAAACCAGGGTTTCATCTGCGATTTATAAATTCATGGATGTTGACATCAGCATTCTGGGTAATTATGTTTCTGTCTGCAGAGACCTCAGAGACAGCCTATCCTCAGAGTGGCAGTGTGACCACGCAGCTTAGAGAGAACCTTGATGGGTATAACTAACTGTAGCTACTAACCATCCCTAGTGGACACTGAGAAGCCTGTGGCCAGCAGTCCTCCAGACTCACTGCCTAGTGCTGGTACAGCCACAATGCTACCAGTGAATAGAGTTCCATAATGTTGATTCAGCAACAAGGCAAGGCAACAAAAGTTGAACATCTCTGTTATGAAAGAAGGGTGCTCTACATTTGAAAGAAAATTGCCATTCTTGTTGCTTCAGCAATGCCTCGATCATGTCCAACTCCACGACATGTCTCCAAATTTTTCCAATCGGAGATAATCTATTGTTCAAATTCTATATTTCCATCATGAGCCTCCATTGAGTCCAGGTGCTTTAAACATTTCATCTATGACACTAAACTTCAAATTTCCACTGTATCTTGTTCCCTAAATTTTCAACAGCTTTCATTTCACACTTAAAACTAATTAAGCTTATTCAATTGTTTAGACAGATTGCACCTAAAACCCATTGCGGTATTTTTAGTTTGGTCAGGGCAGAACATAAATCCACGATTCAGTTCTAATTGATAATGCATCTAAAATATCTTGAGTTTGACCACTTTGAGAACTAAGGAATGTGCTATGATTCAGCAAAACATGGCATCCTGTTGTGTTAAGACAACCAATTGCAGCAGAAGGAAAACTCAAAGCTGTATTTAAACAATGCTCTACTCAAACTAACTTGGCCAAAATTGAACAGGAGTCCAAAACTGTCATTCATAAAACTGGAAATATAATGTTATAATAGTCAGGCAAAATTGATTTGCAAACATATTATAAACAAAAGGATTAACAATACTACAACTACTCAATTAGTGCAATTATATTCAAAACTGAGCAACAATTGAAATTGTGCATAAGTGACAACATTCAGATGCACAAACATTTAAGAGTTTAAAATATCCCTCACTTCATATCAGGCATTGCAATATTCACATAAACTTAGACAGGGAGAGCAGGCAGGGAAGGTGGGAAAACAATCCAAGACCACTTCCATCATTGAGCTGCAGCATGCAGATGACTCTGCAAGTGCACACACGCAATTACTTTATCCACATTATGAAATAACAGATCTTGCGATCTTAAAGAACAAGGAGAACTGAAAGAAACAGAAAAAGCAAAAGTTGCTTCTGAAGATATAATGATGCTTGATGATTTGGTGCTGTTGCCTTAAAAAAATCAGTTTTTATTAGCCACTCCCACAATGAGACACAGGTGATGCTACAAATTGCAAAGATAACATCTCCCCAAGATGAGAGCCAGGCTTTGTCGACCCATATGGAGGCAATTCAACAGCTGTTAGCAGATTGCCAAATTTAACTATGCAAAATTTGGAACCATTACCCTTGAAGTTGATGACAACTGAGCTGTTTATTCTCAAGTCATGTTTCACTCAACTGAATGATTTAACTTCACAAGCTGGCTAATTATTGTAAATTGCATAAGCAAGAAAGTTTTGAGTTTTGAACTGAATTTGAAGAGTTTTGTTCTACAATCCCGCTTATTTGATGGAAACTTGATAAAATATTTGATCAAATAAATGGAGCTGCAGGACAAAAATCTTCAAATTCAGTCCAAGACTCATGAACAAAACAATGACATTTTTTGCAAAAAGAAAATACCATGCTGCAATCTGCAACAGTTGTCCAACTTGTAAAATTAAATCACTTGAGTGGACAGGGCATCCTTAATTCCTCTGTAAAAGAAACACAATATCCTGACCAACGAGCAGGAACCTTTACCCTAAGAGTGCCCAAACTCAAGTAGTATTGCAAAAGGCTCCAAACATGGAACATCTGACAGGTTCAGCTGGAAGACAAGCTCCAAGAATGACCAGTGCATAAAACATCCATTGCATCAGACTTTTCGACCACTTCAAATGCCACCTTCAGAATCCATTATTGGACCACAGAATCCAGGTAACCTGAATAGAAGTCATCCTCAATGCAGAGAGAATGCGAAAGTATACTTAAGCATATCTGTACATTAAATGTCACATATTACAGAATAAACTAAAAAATCCTTCCATGAAAATGCACATGAATAGAATCCGAGGCACAGAATAACAAAATATATTTAACAGTTTAGTTGTGTCAACTAACTATTTGTGGTCTGTAACTTGAATTTTGCAACAGTCTTGTGGAAGTTGCTAACTGGCAGATTAGTCTTCAACAGTCTCAAGAATATTTCAACTAATCAAGGTTTTCATTCAGGCTCATTCATTGCCTTAATGCAACTTAGCATGCCATTAAAATATTAAAAAAAAAGCTTTGTGATCAGAATTAATGACTTGTTTGAAACATTTTTAGCCAACTGGAACATGCTTTATACTCCAGTCAGCATAAACTTATTAATGCAAAGTTTGATGTTCAATTGCAGAAGAATGAACAGCGCTTTTAACAGGAATAGAACTTAAACTGTCAGCTAAATACACCATCTTTTGCAAATATTTTTGATGAGTATTTAAGGGAAATCCAATATTCAGCTGAATATGGACCCACAAAAAGTTTTTTAAGCACTGTTCATAGATCATAACTGAATATAACAGATTGTTCCACTTCATTTAACTTACCTGACATTATCTTTTAAGACAGTTCTCATTTTACATTGTTCCGTAGTAGCAATGTGCCGGCATTGTTCTAACATGGCTGGACTTGTAACTCAGAGGCCCAGATGGCACGGGCTCAAATCTCACCATGGTAGCTGATATTTTTTTTTAGTGCTGCAGTACTAGTGTCTACTTCTTAACAAGGTGGTCCAGGTTCAAGGCCTACCTACCAGTGGCAGGTTCGAATATGCTTGAACATGTCGACTGAAAAGAATTATATGACATCTTGTGACACAGCTGAAACATTGTTACCTCTATGCCAGAAGTTCTGGGTTTAAGTCAAATGCCAAGACTAGTCAGCCATGAAAAGCAGTGCCCATGATGAAATTTAGTAGGCTGATAATCAATTCAGGATTTCTTCCACCCCCTCCCCATAATTCCCCAAATGAAGGAGCAAGACAGAGCAATAGAGTCATACATAGAGAGATACAAACAAAATTGTGACTTGCTGTTAAAGTTACATGGAAAGCTGGGAATAATAAATCATTTGGTTCAGAGTTCTCTTCCAAATGTTCAACGTTATCACATTTTAAACAAACCCAGAACCTTGTCTTTTATTATGTAATAGTGATAAGCTAATAAATACAATCGGTGTTTTTGTTTTAACATGGTTAACGCGAACTAATTCTATTAATTTCTGTTGTCTTTATTTTCTTAACATGGACGTTCAAGCTTCCTTTTCCATTAACATTTAAGGTACACCAAAATATGGTGTCTTTGCGTCAAAAAACTTCACATCTAGTGCAATACTTGACAAAGGCTGTGACACAGCTGAATTTAGTGGAAAGGACACAAAAAGTCAAGAGTGGGTTCAGGGCCAGGAGTGCAGATTGAAGAATCTCAACAGTCAACAGCCCCCTGTCGTATCTTAAATTGCATGAGTCAAGCTGCTCTAAGAAAATTACAAGGAATAATCTTACCATGAGTGAAAAAGAACAGCCTCATGTAATGCTGCACAGGAGTGAACACTATGC
The DNA here is from genome assembly GCF_004010195.1 of Chiloscyllium plagiosum. NCBI lineage: Eukaryota > Metazoa > Chordata > Chondrichthyes > Orectolobiformes > Hemiscylliidae > Chiloscyllium > Chiloscyllium plagiosum. Next base: position 112,078,928 of record NC_057711.1, on the reverse strand, counting down.
ATTATTTTTATTAAATGGTTCTTTGATCATGAGCAACATTGCTCACAGCAAGATGAGCAATGTATTGACAATATGCAATTAGCCAATCAATAAGCCAAATACGCATCCAAGGCCAGTTGTCACAGAAAGACTTAGCTGTATGCAAATTACCTAACATACATGACAAGTGCAAATATCATTTGTTACAGACTAGATCAAACCCCCCCTCAATACATATTGAGATAGCCTTAAAATAAGAAAATGTTAGGGCCTAGACTAAATATAATGTATTGCGCTCCAGAGGCAATTCAATTAGTCAACTATTCAACTTTAAGCCAAACAATTTTTACAGTAGTTAAATAGAAACAAAAAACTGGCTTAACTGTAACTATTGAAATGCTTAATGTTATATATTAATCATTAATTAACTGTTCCAATATAGTAACTTCCCATAATCATACCCCTGGCAAAAGCAAATTCACTAAAATAGATTTTCTCTCATACAATTCTAGCAGCAGGGAAGAGACCCCCAAGTTGTCGCTGTGACAGAGAGGAATTAGAGCTTCTACATCCAGCTTCAAGTCTTCAGCAACTGCACAAAACTAAAGCTAAAACCAAAACCAAAACCAAAACCCTGGTGCAATGGGAACTTGACCCCATCCATTCAAGCTGTTTCTATCGTTACAATTTTTAAAAACTCCAAGGCTGCACAAGCCACTTACTCAGCACTTCTGTCTTAACTTTCCTTCATCAAGAAATAGAATAAAAGACAACACTTAAAGCCATAGTATCATATAATCTGGTAAAATCTAGCTTTCAAGATCAAAACAGACATCACAAATTGGCAATCAAACATCACCACTTAAAGTGACCTGAAATTATGTTCAGATGCACTTGGTGCGTACCTTAAAGTAAATGCCATCAACAGAGCAATGTCAGCACCAAGCAAAACAGGGAATTCAGTTTCTTTTGTCCAAAGCTATCAAGAGCATGGTATGAGCAGTGACAGGCAACATGAAAAGCATTTGGAGTTCAAAAAAGAACAGCAAGATTAGAACTTAATCGACTTATTCAAAAATGATATTAAAGAATAATAGCCAATCATTTACATAAATGCAGATCCTACAATATATTGATTCAGCTATACACAAGTACGCATATAAATAATTCCAAGTCAATTACGATTTTCAAACGACTTACAATACCTGCCTTTTGTTTCAGTTACAAATTTTACTAAAATGCTCCAACAATGATGGCACCACAGGAAACAAAATAGCTAGCTGTATTAATACCAGATTTAGCAGACACATGTCGCATATCCCAAGAGACATTACCTGTCAGAGTTGATAACAGCATTCAGAAGCTTATCAGTCATCCAAAAGGGGAAATAAAGCATAAAAGAAATCCCAACTGAGGCAAATTAACAAACAGATGAAAACAATTTAAAGTGAAGACAAAAGGACAGGAGAAAGCAAACTATATGTGGGTTAAGCCAATAGGAAGTTACAGAAGTTTATTGTGTAAATTAAGATAAAATTAACCTTACTTGGTACGCCTGTCAATTGACTATGCAACCAAATACGCCAGCTCAAAAGATGCAAGCATCATGGACAGCTTGCCTCAAAAAGACTGATTGGTTGTCACCCTAGAAACAAACTCTCTCCAGAAGACTGCAACAGCTGCAGGATAAGCTACTGTTGTGCCCAGCATCAAACTCAGGGAGGTTCATTGTCTCGTGCATCAATTATTGAGAGGCACTCGCACACCAGCAGTAAGGAGACACTAGCAGTGTCCTCACCCAAACAGATTCAAAGATGTGCTTTAAATAGAAGGTCAGTTGAAACCAAACAAATTTCTTCTTTACAATTTTGCACTATTTGTTTTCAGAATTGCAAAGTAATAAATGGCACACACAAATGAAAAACAGCTTCTGTGTTCAATATTGCAGAAATTAGTAGTAACTTGGAAAAACAGAGTTTTCAAGGGCACTAAACTAAAAATACAACAGGAAAGTAAATATTCATTTCTGTAAAAGAAGGTCAGACATATTACAACACTTCCTGAGCAGATGGAGCTTCTGGTCCAGAAAGGGAGAAACATTACCTCGATGTTCCAAGAGCCCAGAGTAGGTCTTTGTATACTTGGAAACTTGTTACTCCTTTATCTGCTTCCCACAAATTCTTCAAGCCTCTCTGATTAAAATTGCATTTTAACATTAAATGCTCCACACATTATCTTATCAGGTTTTGTTCATTAAGGGTAAAGTCATAAAACCAAAATTTACTTAACCCACAAGCCTGCCTAGATTCTGAAAAAGCTCGTATCATCTCTGCAAAAGACCATCTCAGACTTATGAAAACAATACATTTAACAACCAGGGTGGCGAATACTAGTAATCCTTGCCCTTTTGCAAATCACCCCAGATAAAAGTCAAATGCTAAGCTTTCAAGCCATGGTCAACAGAAACTGTGCATCTTTTGGGGTAACTCTTAAGTGCCAGAACCTTAAAGAAACAATGACCAGATAACTGGAAATCATTGAGGAGAGAGTGCCCACTTCAAGGGGTAAAATTAAGCCTATGCATCTTTTCCTCAGTCATACTGCTCAAATTAAACACAAGCATCAAAGTGCAGGACTATGGAAATATGAGCAGAGGATATGCCATTAAGCAGATTACCACCGCTCATATTTATTGTGCTGTCAGATGTTGGCAGATCTTAGAATTTCCTTTTTTCAAAAAAAGGATACATTCATACCAGGAGAAAAGAATGCAAAATTAGGTGACAAATCAGAACAGCCATGATCTTATTTAATGGCAGAGCTGGCTCAAGGGTCCATATGACCACTCCTGCTCCTAACCCCCTTGTACATAGATGCATAGGGAACACAATCGCCTGGTATTTTCAGCCTAAATTGTGCTGATGAATTCAACAGTACAGCAGTAATACAAATGCTTAGCTCTACATAACAGTTTTAAAATATTCTTCTGCTTGAACAAGTTGCAGGCCTCACCATACTTTTATTTCACTTTTGAATTTTATGGCTAATGAGAAGCAACCATTACAAATTACAAGTATGGAACATTCAAACAAATCAAAACAACAAAGTAATTCTATACATGTGTCAACTACAAGACAAGACATCTAACTTGAAGATCTCAATTAACAAGCAGCACAGCACATGTGTTTCCCTGCATTGCAGTAACCCAATTGTGTGGTTTTACTAACCATGAATCCATACATTAATTTACTCTCCTCCAATAATTCAACAGTATCTTCTCAAAGAAGAATCAAGTTAGAGTGGATAGACCAATTAACAATTCAGTAATCAAATAAGATGAAGTTATAAGAACACAATGCAAGCAGTTTTTTTTATTAAGAAAAACGCTGCTCTTGGGATTGCCTCAGAGGCCACAGGAAATAAGTTTCTCAGCAGAGTAGCAAGGAGTATTTCTGTGCACTGGAGTCAAGCATACATTTAAGGCCAAGGAGACAGAAATATCTTTCTGACTTTGGTTGTGCTAAACTCATTGTGAAAGTGTGCTGTGCAAGGTTAAAAGTTCAAAGTAGACCACTTCTATACTAACTGCCCACAACTTAATGAGCACAAAAATTTAAAACGTATGTAACTGGTCAGCAACATTAGAGATGGTAACAGTGACTATGCATGGTTGTTTCAATTAACTATGGCTGTCAACAGCTTTCCATCATCATTTGGTGTAGACATCACGTATACAGTTACACTATAGATCCGAGAGTCATGTTATTATTTTCAGACAATAAATAATTTACTATTCATGACTGGGAAACCTGGCAGTAATTCAGAATCTTGATGGACAACATAATACACAAATTTGAGCTAAAAAGGGTAATGAAGAGTTGAACATTGACAAGAAATAAAAAAGTTGGTGTGATTATTGCCCATTGATTTAAATCACCAGCTCACTTTAGACATCACAAAAAAGATGGCTAACCATGAATCATACATAGTTAGAGGGCATTTTCACCACCACCCGACCCCCAATATGCCCAATGCATCACTGAAATTGCATACTGAAAACTGGAAATCTCTATTGTCTAGTTACAGTGGAGCAAAGAATATGGACAGAGGGGTTGGGGGAAGATGGGCAAGAGAATGCCACAGAATGTACAGTGACATAATGCATGCTTAAGAGTAATGTAGATATAAGCAAGTCATTTGTAAACTACAATTGTTGCCATGGAGATGACAACGCATCTCATCAAGAGTCACAGATGTGAATCAGCTCTTTCCCAAGTAGTAAATGCCACATGAACTTGTTCTTTAAAATTATTGCATAAGTGTCTGTCTGAGGATTAATGAAGTTACTAAGATTGAATAAACAGAATCAAAGATTTACTGTGTAGACAATAAAAAAATACACTTCATGAAACACAATGATGCAACAAGGATAACAGCATGTCGAAAGGTTGCTGGTCAGGCAGAACTTTAGTCAAAGTCAGCAGAACAATGTCAAATGTTATAGTATTAAGCTTAGCCTTCAGGGAGAAATGTTTTGAGATGCCTAAAATTTTCTGCCCTGATTTTTAAATACATAATTTTCAGGATACAAGTGTGCTAATACTATAACATTCACTGCCCAGCCCTAATTGCCCTCAAGGCGGCAGCAGAGAGCTGCCTTTTTGAATTGTAGGCCATGTGGTGTTGGCACAACTATCTTGTCAAGGATAGAGTTAGAAGATTCAAAGTGTGAAAGAACACCACCACGATCGCAGGATTATGTATGGCTTGGAGATAAATTTGCAGGTGGTGTTGTTCCTATATATCTGCTGTCCTTGTCCTTCCTGGTGATAAAAGGTCATAGGTGTGGTAGATTCTAAGAAGCATTCATGAATTTTTGCAGTGTATTTTGTAAATGTCACGAGTCAAATAGAGGGAGTAAACGTTAAACCTGTTAGATGGACTGCCAATCAAGTGTGTATTTTTTTTAAATCTCTGACTGTGTCTTGAGTGTTTTGGAGCTGCACTTATCTGAGCAATGGCACATATTCCACCACACTGCTGACTTACACCTGGTAAAACATTGGTCAGGCTTTGAATAATATTTTCTTCATTTTGTTGGATGCGGGCGTTGCTGGATGGCCAACATTTATTACCCATCCCTAGTTGCCTCTGACATGGTGGTAGTGATGTGCTGTATTGAACCGCTGCAGTCCACCTGCAGCGGTTGACCCACTTTGCCCTTAGAGAGGGAAATTCCAAGATTTTGACCCAGCAATAGTGAAGGAATACCAATAGATTTCAAAGTCTGGACAGTGAGTGGCTTAGAGGTGAATTTGAAGGTAGTGGGATGCCCATATATCTACTCCCTTTGTCCTAGATGGAACTGGCTGTGGGTTTGGAGTGCTGTTTGAGGATTGGTGTTGAATTTCAGCAGTGCATCTTGTAGATAGTACACACTGCTGCTGAGTCCCGGTGGTAGAGGGGGTGGCACTTAGGATATAAAAGTGGGTCGATTTGTCCTGGATAGTATTAAGCTTGCACTCATCCAGTCAAGTGGGGATTAATCCATCACATTCCTCACTTGTGCCTTGTAGATGGTGGAGGGGTGTTGGCAAGTCAAAAGAGGAGTTACTCCCTGCAGTATTCCCAGCCCGTGACTTGCTCTTGTCGCCAGTGCAATTATGCAGTAAGTCCAGTTGAGATTCTAATCAATGATAATTCCCAGTATGTTCTTCGTGGAGGATTCAATGATGACAACACCATTGCATGTCAAGAGGCAGTAGTTAGACTGTCTCTTATTGGTGACGGTTACAGTCTAGCATTTGTGTGGTGCAAATGTTAATTGCCACTTGACAGCTGAGGCCTGCATTTTGCCCACATCTTGCTGCATTTGGACACTGACTGCTTCATTGTTGCAAATGGTGCTGAACACTCTGCACTCATCAGCAAACCTTCCCACTTTGGCTCTCACGATGGAGGCATTGATGAAGCAGTTGAAGGTAGTTAGGCTCAGGGACACTATTTTGATTAAGTCCTGCAGTGATGTCCTGGAGCAGATATGACAGACCTCCACCAATCAGGACCATCTTCCAGACTCATACCACCCAAAAATTTGCCTCCTGGTACCCACTAATGCCAGTTTTGCTCAGGCTCTTTGATGCCACACAGTTGAATGAAGCTTTAATGTCGAGGGCAGTCACTCTCACCTCTGGAACTCAGCTCTTTTGTCCATGTCTGAACCAAGGCTGCAATGAGGTCAGGAACTGAGAGGCCCTGGCAGAACCCAAACTGGACATCACTGAACACCTGCTGCTTGATAGCACTGCTGATGACACCTTCCATCACTTTACTGACAATTGAGAGTCGACTGATGGGGCAGTAATTGGCCAAATTGGATTTGTCCGGCTTTTTTGCACAGAGGACATAGCTGGGCAGTTTCCACATTGGGCCGCTGGCATCAACTGGGCAACCAAACCAGAACAACTTGGCTAGGCAAGTCACAAGCTCTGGGAAACAAGTCTTCAGTACTATTGCCTGAATATTGTCAGGGTCCGTAGCCTTCGCAGTAGCCAGTGCCCTCAAGCATTTCTTGATATCATGTGAAGTGAACTGAATTGCCTGAAGACTGGAATCTGAAAGGCTAAGGACCACTGGAGGAAACAGAGATGGATCATCCACTGAACACATCCACTGAAGATTGCTGCGAAAGCTTCAACCTTACCTTTTGAATTCATGTGCTGGGCTCTTCCATCATTGAGGATGGGGATATTTGTGGAGCCTCCTTCTCCAATGAGTTTTTTTAATTGTCCACCACCATTCACAACTGAACATGGCACAACTGCAGAGCTTCGATCTGATCTGCTGGCTGTGGCTTCACTTTGCTACTTATGCTGTTTAGCATGCAAGGAATTCTGTGTGGTGGCTTCACCCGTTCATTTATTTTTCTTACACACTTGATGCAACTGCAATATGCCAACTTCTGTGAACAGCCAAAATTTATTAAGTACACAAAAGCTGTGGAGGAACCCTTAACACTCTTTGCAATGCTTGCGAAGCGTGTCAAAGGACCTCTGAACAAAGGGACAGTCCTTCTATACAAAATCTTTACATCACAGTTAGTAATGCCCACAAGACGACCCCCAGCCATTCTCTTTCCTGTTATATGCCACTCAAGACAGTATAGTCATCACATGTCCAGAAACAATGTAATGTAAATCATCCCTTAATAGCCAGATCTGTTGTGAATCTTTTTTTAAAAACTGCAGGGAGTTGTCAGAATTTTAATTGAAATGTTTTTATTGATTTCTGAATAGGGTTGGACAATGTAATTCTTTTACTCTGAATAATTAGGAAATGGCTCTGAATGTCAAGGAATGGGATTGTAAATTCTATGCATTCTACCTATAAAAGAGACATACCACCATTCTCCCAGGGCATCCAATTTCTTACAGATCACTCGAGCAAATTAACCGCTTAAAATCTCATTCCCTCCTTTTATCATTCCATGATAACCAACTAAAGGCACTTCCAGTTTATTCATAAGAATCTGACAGCCAGTATTCAAGTTATTGACACAAGGCATACAATGATTATAACAACAAAGGTTAGTCGTCAATGTTGTAGATAGGATACCCAGGATCCTCCAACATGGAAAAAACAGTGTTCATCTGTAAAGTTCTTAAATTCACAGTCCTCAGTGACCACTCCACCCCCTCCAAATTGAGTGGAAACAAGTCAGTTATCCAAAAACTCCTTTAGTAAACTCCAACCTGAAAACAAAATCCAGTCTGTCCTTGCACACCACTCCATGGAGAAATCTAAATTGCAGAAGGGCAGTTAAATTCATAGCAAAACTGATGAGACTTCCATCTTGACAAGATGCTTCAGATGGAGGATACCAGCGCATCTGAGCATGAAGTGCAGTAGCATCAGCTGCAGCAGCAGGCTAGGTGAACGCAGCATTCTTTGCTGCTTCTGCTCCCACTCTGCTGTCAAATGTAATAAAGCCAACTGGTTGTGAAGATGTTAGCAAACAATAACCCAGTGCCACATATATCCATATTAAATCTAACTTCAGGTATAGTTCAAAGACCTGACATTAATGACCTAATTTGATTTTTTCAAAGTTTCACAATTGGTGTCTTTAATTAGATTATGGGGTTGCTGACAAAATGACATTGTAAATTTAACTTCAAGTAAAATAAACAAACAAACGTCAGAAATACAATGGTTACAGACCTGTATCTGTACAACTTTGTTAAGTTGTACACACCAAGATAAACCACTGCTGCCACCTCTGCTGGGTTTGTCCTGCCAGCAAAGACAGGATATATCAAGGGTTGGTGGTAGTGGTGTCTGGAACATTGACTGTAAGGAATGATTCTGCAAGTATGGCTATCAGGCTGTTGTTTGACTAGCTTGAGAGACAACCCTCTGAATTTGGGCAAAACACCCCAGATAGGAATAATGTGATCAAGGATAGTCAGCATGGTTATATATCAAGGGTTGGTGGTAGTGGTGTCTGGAACATTGACTGTAAGGAATGATTCTGCAAGTATGGCTATCAGGCTGTTGTTTGACTAGCCTGAGAGACAACCCTCTGAATTTGGGCAAAACACCCCAGATTGTACGGAGTAGGACTTGGCAGAGTTGACAGGGGTTCAAAGATAAAGAGCAAAGAAAATTACAGCCCAGGAACAGGCCCTTCAGCCTTCCAAGCCTGAGCCGATCCAAATCTACTGTCTAAACGTCACCCAATTCCTAAGCATCTGTATCCCTCTGCTCCGCACCTACTCCTGCATCTATCCAGATGCACTTTAAATGAATCTACTGCGCCTGCCTCTACCAGCAATGCATTCCAGGCATCGACCACCCTCTAAAGTACTTGCCGCGTATGTCCCCCTTAAACTTTCCACCTCTCATCCTGAGTGTGTGACTTCTTGTTATTGAATTTTTCACCCTGGGAAAAAGCTTATCTCTATCTCCCCTGTCTATACCCTTCTTGATTTTGTAGACCTCAATCAAGTTCCCCCTCAATCTCTTTTTTCCCCCCGAAGGAAAACGAACCTAACCTACTCAACTTCTCTTCACAGCTAGCACCTTTAATACCAGGCAACATACTCGTAAACCGTCTCTGCACCCTCTCCAAAGCGTCCACACCCTTTTGATGAAGTGGCGACCATGGTGGCTCAGTGGTTAGCATTGCTGCCTCACAGCGCCAGGGACCCAGGTTAGATTCCAGCCTCGGGTAACAGTGTGTGGAGTTTGCACATTCTCCCAGTGTCTGCGTGGGTTTCCTCCGGGTGCTCCGGTTTCCTCCCACAGTCCAAAACTGTGCAGGTTAGGTGAATTGGTCATGCTAAATTGCCCATAGAGTTAGGTGCAATAGTCAGGGGTAAATATGGGAAGCGGGTCTGGGTGGGTTGCTCTCCAGGAGGGTCGGTGTGGACAAGTTGGGCCAAAGCGTCTATTTCCACACTGTAGGGAATCTAACTAAATCTAAACTAATCAGAACTGTACACAGTATTCTAAATACGGCCAAACCAACGTCGTACAATTTTAACATGACCTGCTAGCTCTTATACTCAATACCCTGTCAGATGAAGGCAAGCTTACCATATGCCTTCTTGACTACTCTATCCACCTGTGCAGCCACCTTCAGGGTACAATGGACCTGCACTCCCAAATCTCACTGTTCATCGACTTTTCCCAAGACTCTTCCGTTCATTGTATAATTCGCTCTAGAATTAGATTTGCCTCAATGTTTCTATCATTGTCTTTTCTGGTGCAAAGGTCAATGCCAGGTGATCTATCTGGTTTCATTTCTTCATAGCAACTGGTACAACTGACTGGCTTCTAGGTCACTTCAGACGGCAATTGAGAATCAACCACATAGCCGTGAGTCTAGAGTTATATGTAGGCCAGACTAGGTGAAGATGGCAGATTTCCTTCCCAGAAGTCCACGACTGAACAAGATGGTGTTTTCTGACAATGATTTTATGGTCATGAGTGGATTCTTAATTCCAGACTGTTTTTGAAAATTCAATTCAAATTCCACCAGCTGTCGTGGCAGATACAAACCTGCCCCCCCAAACATTACCTGGATCTCAGGATTAATATCAAGAGTGTGGTGCTGGAAGAGCACATCAGGTCAGGCAGCATCTGAGCAGCAAAATCGACATTTCGGGCAAATGCCCTTCATCAGGGATTCCTGAAGGGCTTTTGCCCAAAACATTGATTTTCCTGCTCCTCAGATGCTGCCTGACCTACTGTGCCTTTCCAGCACCACACTCTTGATATTCAATTCCAGCATCTATATTACTCACTTTTGCTTAATCTCAGGATTAATAGTCTCGTGATAATAGCACTAGGCCATCAGCTTCCCTTAATCTGAACATGAGTTCTGCACTGCAGAATGCTCAGCCTCTGACCAGCTTTTGTAGCTGTAGTATTTATTGACCTGGTCTAGTTCAGTTTCTGGGCAATGGGAACCCCAAAAATGCTCATAAAGGGTATTCACTGTTGGTATAACCATGACAAGATTATTGTCCAAAAAGAGAGAACCCAGAGTCATTGCCTGGCATGAATAGAGATCACAATGGTCCAAATGACAAACAGTTTGTGCAGGAACAAACTCAATGACTCTATAGTGTTTCATTCTTCAACTAAAGACCCAAATGCAAATATAATTAACACTGATTATAAACAATTTGAACAAAAAAGCTCCACTAGCCCTATGACTGCAAGCTGCTTGATAGTCTACTTATCACATGCACTTTGTTCAAAGTCAAAAATTCGAAATGAGAGAACACCACAACCAACAATTAGCAATCAGCAACAAACTACTTACAGTTTCTAAATAATAACACATCAATTCTTCAAAACCGTCAGTATATAAATCCAGTTCAGTGGTGGTCTTGTGGAAGGGATAGTGTTCTACCTTTGGGCTAGAAGGCCTAGGTCCAAGTTCCAACTGCATCAGAGGTATCGTACTTCCCTTAAAGGATGCTTAAAAACATCAGTAAATCCACAGATCATCCAAAATAATAGGTTGCCAAACATTTAGCAACTTGTATCATGGTAGGTGTAGACACAAAGTATACTGCTGAGGCAGGATGGAATAAGGTAAAGTCAGGTGAAAGTAACTCTTAAAACTCAGTGGAAGTTAAATAAAACACTTTTTCAAACAGCAAAAGCTTGAAATAAGTCTTGTAGGCATTACTACAGGACCCATGTCAGTGACTTGCGGAAACAGTTTAATATCAACACTTGATTTGCAAGTGGGTCAGAAAATTGTTTTCTCTGTCCTTTGCCCCACAATCACCATTGCCAATATTTTAAGTATACCTGTCCCTGTATTCAACTGACCTGGTTTGGTGGTGCAATGTTATGAAACAATCTGGCAAATCATGTTCTGCACTTGGGTGCAAAAATTTACCCAATTGATTTCCATGAGGTGCCTCTGCTAATTTACCAAGTAAAACCAGGACCATGTAATTTTTGTAGTTACACATATGTAGTTCAGGAGCTCCATGAGTTTTTATAGCTCCTTCAGTTGAATCCAAGAACCAACGTAATTTCCTTGAAGTTATACACATGGCAGACGACAAACTAGAATACCCAACAGGAACCTTGTATATCAATATCAACAAACAACAACGTTTTGGCTGTCCCTTCTATTTAGCTCCTAGTGAGCCTCACTGCTGGCTCAGAAAAGCTGTGAGATAGTTCAGGTGGTTAGGGGTTGGGAAGAAAATTAGTTTTAAGATAGAAATAGGTCACCCTCAGAATTTAAAAACAGTACATAAAACAAAATTTGGCTATTTTCTAACCCACTACATCTATCTCAACTAACTTCCCACCTTCACCCCAATCGGATTTCCTTCTCTCAACAGCAGCTGCAGATATTGCAGAGTCAGAACTTCTCACCTAACCTTTCTTGAACAAAACTGAACCAAGTAACACTCAGGTAGAAAGTCATGGGGAAAAAGACTTGGACGGAAAAACTATGCTTGAACACTGTATTACTGCTAAATTGCCATCTGTCCTCACCACAGCAAATGACAGAGCTGAATGAATTCACTCCATTGTCACTGGTTCTAAACTAGTCTGTGCGCCTCAGACAGCTGGAACTCTGCTGTGACAAGTCATTCTTATCATACTTTATCCAGTACATAGTCTAGTCTGACTTCATTTGACATTGATGACGACTGTTTTGAGAGATCATTTTCAAATCATGGCATTTCATTACTTCTGGCTCAGAATTCAAAGCAAAAACTGAATTGCACCAAGGTGTTATTGAAAAGTAACTTATTGTCTCAAGTATAGTAGTCTATGAATGCAGAAGTGGACTGACTGAAATCAAACCTACAGTCAATAAACAGAGTGAGCTGGAAACAAAGACTAATCTTGCCTACTAAAATGCTGAGTCATCAGGCATGTTCAGGTTTATTTGCTAGTGTTAGTGTTAATGCTGCCGTCTAAAGCAATAGGTTTAAGTTAGTAGAGAAAATAAAATGCATTTTCTCCCTAACTTTTAAATTACTTCAAAGAAAGATACATAAGCACAGGGTATGAATCATTAAACATATGGAGTGGGAGGAGCTTGTCAATCACTGCAAAATTACTTTTGAAGCTCAAGAATACTAATTACTGTACTACACACACACACACACACACACACACACACACAAACATTCTGACCAGTAACTAACTTGGGTTCAGCACAACACTCCAGTTCTTGTCATCCCTTTTATAAACAAACCTACACGGTCATACAAGTCAGGTGGGCAGCACGGTGGCAGAGTGGTTAGCACTGCTGCCTCTCAGCGCCAGAGACCTGGGTTCAATTCCCGCCTCAGGCCACTCTGTGTGGAGTTTGCACCTTCGCCCCGTGTCTGCATGGGTTTCCTCCGGGTGCTTTGGTCATGCTAAATTGCCCGTAGTGTTGGGTGAAGGGGTAAATCTAGGGGAATGGGTCTGGGTGGGTTGCGCTTCAGTGGGTCGGTGTGGACTTGTTGGGCCGAAGGGCCTGTTTTCACACTAGGTAATCCAAGACGGAAACAGACCCTTCAGTCCAACTCATCCATACCAACCAGATATCCTAACCTATTCTAAACCCATTTGCCAGCACTTGACCCATATCCCTCTAAACCCTTCCTATTCATATACCCATTCAGATGCTTTTTAGATGCTGTAAATTGTACCAGCCTCCACGGCTTCCTCTGGCAGCTCATTCCATGCACACACCACCCTCTGTGGAAAAAGTTGCCCCTTAGATCCCTTTTAAATCTTTCCCCTCTCATCCTAAACCTCTAGTACTGGACTCCTCCACCGCAGGGAAAAAGACTTTGTCTATTTATCCTATCCATGCCCCTCATGATTTTATAAACCTCTATAAAGGTCACCTCTCAGCCTCCAATGACAAGAGCAGGATTTGGTTGCTTTACAATGTTTTGTCTTGCAACCACCTGGCTAAAAGTGATTAAGACACAGTACTCCCCCTTGGACACAAATCACTAATTTTTCCAAACATAAGAGTTTATATTTCACTCTGCCATTCCACACATATGCAGATACCTGGGCGCCTGGTGATACAAATCCCATCACTGAAGGACATCTTGCACTTCAGATGTATTATTTCATCAAGCGCTGGACCAGTTTTGAACTTGTAAGAACACAAAAATGTAGTTCAAAATAAACCAAATAAAAGCAACTTGTATTGCAATCATTTACTAAAACAATAGCCATTAAATCAAAGAAAATTGTATTTTTAAGTTTGCCATCTTTTGAGACAAGTCCATCTGAGGGGGACATGAAAAATGAATTGGGATTGTGCAGTTTTATGTTGCTGCAAACAAAATGAGGTTGAAACAATCAAAAACTCTGGACAAACATTCAACAAGGCAGAGTGCTTTAAATTTAAATCCAGCATTGCATATTCTGCAGGGCCAAACATGAAATTTGTTTGCTTGTGACATGCGATGATTTTTGCAAGTTTTGACTCAAAAACCTACAATGTCTGGTCTCTTCAAACACCTCTCCAACCTTTCTAAACAAACATTTTACGTTAACCATGAAAAAAATAACACTTTTAAAGTATGTTTAACATGATATCATCATTGTTACTGCTGTAAATGGTGCAATTCCACTTGCTTTCCATACCATGTTGTGCCTTAAGCCATATATAAATACCCAGTTATTTGTCAGCATGTTCTACAAGACAGTTTCTAGTGCAAGATACAACATGCAGGTGAAAAACACCCAAGTCTAACCAATTTACAAAGGGCCACTGAACCGTGCAAATCATCAGCCTCTAACTTTGATAGTCTTCAAAAAATTGGGAAAAACATCATTTTGAATTCTACTTTTGGTAGTGTAAAACAAATTGCTCATCTCAAAGTTAATGCTCATTTAAAATAAAGCCATTATTAGCAATTCCTCACATACACTGTTCTTTGTTGGCACCAAAAGATTAAACTTGGTTTGGTCTGGCTGCAAACATCTTCAGTTACAGGATCAACATGACTTTTGATGTTAAGCAACTGGAATCTCTCAATTTTTTGGCACATTTTACTTCACTTTGGACAACTATGTCCTGCAGTTCTATCCCTTTTTTCAAGTGAAACCACAGTGTAACTAGACAATTAAAATAGTTCACTTTCTAAGTGCATTTATGCATCTGGGAGCAGCAAGAATTGGTGCAATATGACTAAAGATCTGAATAATTGAATTACTGCAAAGAGTGACCCGAAAGTCAAAAACATTGAAGTATAAAAAGCAGGACAACGTCACAGGTGAACATATATATTAACGCAGTTACACATAATTCAATTAAGGAGGTAACACAATCAAAGCTTTAAATCATGTACAAATTCAAGATAGACTTGTGCTATATCATTCTCAAGCAACCTTTATCTTCCCTTGAAATCTCGTTTGAGAATTATGCATCCTGAAATCCTTTGTTAAGTAAAGCAAGTGTGTTGTCTATTAATCCTCTTCAGATTCAATTTACAACAGTTTGAAATTCACAAAGTTCTGACAAGAAAACACAAAATAAGATGTGAAGCTATGAAAAAATATTAAGCTCAGTATAAATATATGACAAGTATTGTACACTGATCATTTCATGAACAAAATTAAAGTTGTAAGAACCATGCTTTTGCAAGCTAGCAGATCTGTGCAATGTTTGCACTCCTGTAGGGGAAAAAATTAGAACAGCAACCTAATGATTGCAGTCTTTCATGCAGCAGGTAGCTCTCTGTCACTGAGAAGAACATTTTTTCCAATCAGTAAATCTCAGCCTTTAATCTATTGAATGACTTTGCCTCAACAGTCCTCTGCAATAACAAATTTCATAGATTAATTACGCTAACAAAAAAATCAAATGCATTCATGTTCAGAAGGGTCACTGGACCTGAACATTAACTCTGCCCTCTCTCCACAGACCTAAGTTTTATCAGCAATTCCTGATTTTGTTTCCATTCATTTGTCTCAAATGGGCAAACTCGTGCGAATGCCCTCCAGTTCTAGACTCACCCACAAAGGGAAACAAGCTTCCTAGAGCTACCCTCTCAAGCCCCCTAACAATCCTCTATGTTTCACTAAGATGACTTCTCACTTTTCCGTATTCCAAAGATTTTCAGCACAACCTACTCAACGTCTCATAAGAAAATCACTCCATAACCAGCATCAACTGAGGAAACCACCTGCGGACTTCCGCCAATGGCAGATCTGCAGAAATCCTCAATTCCTCATTTATGCCAACTGCACATAGCCATGAACTCAAGTTGTACAAAACCTTGCATTTTACAAATACAAAAAAAAAACTTTTGATGCCCTAACCTCCACAACAGTCAGGGATTGAGAATGCCAACATGAGCTATCCTCTGGGAGAAGAAATTCCTTTACATTTTAGTGTTAAACAAGTATCCCCTTATTCTGTTTGAAATTGCACAAGTAGAAACATCTTAACATCTGTCCAACTGCCTCTCTGTCTTGTATATTTCAATAAGGTCACTCCTCACTCTCCTAAACTCCAATGAATAAAGACCTAATCTATTTAGTTGTTCTTGATAAGTCACAGAATCATCAGGATGTACAGAATCCCTTTCATCCTGGGAATTTCTTTTCAACTGCCTCAAATACCTTTAAATAAGGGGACCAAAATGGTGCTCAGTACTCCAGGCGTAGCGTAACCAACAGTTAAGATTTCTCTATTTTTAAACTCTAACCTTGTTTGTAATGAAGCCTGAAGTTCCATTTTGTCCTTTTATTACTTGTTGCACCTGCAGGCTAACAATTGTTAACAAGAATACCCGGATGGTTCATTTTGGGAGTCTCTCTCCATTTGATAATCTGTCTTTTGAGCCTTCCTACCAAAGTGCATGGTCTCTCACTTTCCTACATGAAATTGCATGCCAAATGTTTTGCTGACGTACTCAAACTATCACCAAAAAGCCCACCTTTCTACTTTCGTGTCGTCAGCAAATCCGGATATATTTATAGAATCATCTTGTACAAAAGACACCCTTTGCCCACCTCCAAAAATATGGTACTACCTACACTGGTTCCACATTCCAGCACTCGGGACACAACCTTTAATGACACAACATTTCAAGTGCTCATCCAAATATTTTTGGTCAAAAAAACAAAAACGTTTGCAGTTTCCAATCTTTACAACTCTCCCAGGCAGTGCATGTCAGACCGCCCACCACCATCTGGAAGAAAAGATTTTTCCTTAAACTCCCTCAAAATCTCCTGTATTAAAATTATGCCTCTTTGTTACTGACCCTTGGACTAAGGGGAACAGCAATTTCTACCAACCCTATCCATGTCACTCAAGCTTATATACCTCAATCAGGTTCCATCTCATGTTTTCTTTTTAAGCAATCTGAGTTTATTCAGCCGCTGGTCAGCTGAAATTCTCCATCCCGGGCAATATCCTCGTACAGCTCTGTACAGTTCCAACATACCTCAGTGTTCTTGTAACCTATACCTCAACTGATAAAGGCAAGCATCCAGTGTGCTTTAACTTGTCTAGCCACCTTCAGGGATCTGTGGACAAGATTCCTCTGTTCCTCTTGCCATTCATTAAGTACTCTTGTCTTGTTCCTTCTTCCTAAGTGCATCACCTTACATTTAACAAGGTTAAAATCTCAAGTGCCACTGACCTGACCATCTGAATCCTCCTGTAACCGAACACCCTCCTCCTCACTGTTAACTGCCTGTCCAATCTTCACATCATCTGCAAACTTATTATCCACCCCACCTCTGCATTTATAGTCTGGTCCCCTTCAGACCGACACTTAAAACACTCCACTAGTTGTATATTTCCAACCTGAAGACGACCCATTAATCCAAATTTGGCCATGTGTACATTAGCCAATCCTCAATTTATGCTGATACAGTACCCTGATGGGGCTCGGAGCTAATATTTGTGTCATAACCTTTTATGTGGCACCTTATCAACTGCATTCTGAAAATCCAAATATACTAGCCGGACTGGTTCTCTTTAATCAAATCTGCTCATTAGGTCCTCAAAGACCTCAAGCAAATTTTCCAAACTTGTTTTCCTTTCACAAAACTATTGTTAACTCAGATGACTGCATTAAGCTTTTCTCAAAATGTCCTACTATTACTTACGTTTTTATCATTTTGCCTGACAACTGGCCCACAGTTTCGTGCTTTGTCTCCTTCTTCAGACGCCCCTCCCCACCCCTGAACATCATATCAGCAGTTTTTCAATCCATTGGAAGATTCCTGTAGTAGGTGAACCAACCCCTCTATCTCTGCAGTCAGTTCCTTGACCTTGCAGCACGCCTACCTTTTATTCCAATGGCTTACCAAATATTTTGTTCTGTACAATACAGCCTGTTAAAAGATCTTTTCTCCCATGTGCACCTTAAGTGCCCTCTGCAGTAAAAACTTGCAAAATATTAGTTTAAATACCTGTCTTTTCCCTGTTACAAATCTCGGCCTGCACTTTCCAAGGGTTCCACACATAGACATGTGGGAGCCCTTGTTGTTTGTTTTTATATTTCTTGCCGATTTACTTCCATAATCAACTTTCTCCCTCTATTAGCTTTCTTGTCAGCCGCTGTTGGCTCCAACAAATTAACACTGGTGCCAGGGCAGAGAGTTTTCACCGCTTTCTATGTCTTAGTTTTTCTTTTTTTAAAATTAGATTCCCGACAGTGTGGCAACAGGCCCTTCGGCCCACCAAGTCCACACCGACATTCCGGAGAGTAGACCCAGACCCATTTCCCTCTGCCTAATACATCGAGCACTATGGGCAATTTAGCATGACCAATTCACCTGGCCTGCACATCTTTGGACTGTGGGAGGAAACCAGAGCATCTGGAGGAAACCCACGCAGACACTGGGAGAACGTGAAAGCTCCACTAACAGGCGCCAGAGGCTGGAATCGAACCCGGGTCCCTGGTGCTGTGAGGCAGCAATGATAACCATTGAGCCACATATTCTCCTTGACCACTTTTGTTAACCATAGGTGGTTCTGCAGACAAAAAGACTTTTGATCAAAAACTCAAATTACAGTTATCTGAAAGTGAACAAAGCGTAAGGTTACAGGGACAACGCAAGGAATGGCATTAGGAGAGTTGCTAATTTGAAGAGCTAGTGCAAACACAATGGACCAAATTGCTGCCTCCTGTGCTGCAAATATTCTTATGATTTTGATCCTATGCAATTTTTAAAATTACTAACAAAAGTTTTTGCTTTCCCCAATGTGCTACATAATAGGTCATTGCGAATACTTGAATCCTTTGAGCTTTTGATCCAAAATAAATTAATTGTTCATGATATCCAGTTACGCAAAATATTTTACTTCCAAAGGAAAGGCTCATCAGACAGAAGCAGTCTTTCCCAACTATTACTAACATGTAGTGAGATCCATTGTTCTAGTACTCATTTTAAATTCCAAAAGCCATATTGTCCACGTTTGCCAAGTGGCTGGGATACTGAACCAGCTGTTCCCAGTCATAGATATCCGTGAAACAGTTTCAAGCTAACGCATGCATCACCAGCAGGGGTAACTGCCGAGGTCAATACAGGATTCTGAAGAACCCGTCGTCTTCAGCTCCAGCAATGAGAAGGCAGCTGACTGTACAAGACACATGGTCACAAGAAAAGGCTTTATAATGTTTGGTCTCAAAACATTACAAAAACCAGCTCCATGGTGATAAAAGCTGTTTCAGTTTATATAAAGTTGATATTAGAAATGGGATTGAAAACTATTGTTTGGGAGTACTTTGAACCTTGCAAGTCCAATTCCTAAAGCCTCACATCCATGACAGTTGTAAATACTCGAAACTATTTCTGTAGACATGCTGCAGATTTGT
Organism: Chiloscyllium plagiosum; assembly: GCF_004010195.1. Taxonomy (NCBI): domain Eukaryota; kingdom Metazoa; phylum Chordata; class Chondrichthyes; order Orectolobiformes; family Hemiscylliidae; genus Chiloscyllium; species Chiloscyllium plagiosum. The sequence continues at coordinate 112,059,609 of NC_057711.1, read as the reverse complement.
ATACTCGAGATAAGCCAGGTTCCTGTTTTGTGGAATCAACACAATACAAAATTTGACCCAGACACTGAGGAAGACGAACACAAGCTGGACGAGAAACACAGTCAGAGTCATGGGGCTGTAGAAATGTACAGCACGGAAACAGACCTTCAGTCCAACTTGGCCATGACGACCAGATATCCCAACTCAATCTAGTCCCATCTGCCAGCACCGGGCCCATATCTCTCCAAACCCTTCCTATTCATACACCCGTCCAAATGCCTTTTAAGTGTGGCAATTGTACTAGCCGCCATCACTTCCTCTGGCAGCTCATTCCATACACGTACCACCCTCTGCATGAAAATGTTGCCCCTTAGGTCTTTTTTATATCTTTCCCCGCCCTCTAAACCTATGCCCTCGAGTTCTGGACTCCCCGACCCCAGGGAAAAGATTTGGCCTATTTACGCTATCCATGCCTGTCATGATTTTATAAAACTTTCTAAAGGTCACCATCAGCCTCCGATGTTCCAGGGAAAACAGCCCTAGCCTATTCAGCCTCTCCCTCGAGCTCCAATCCTCCAAACCTGGCAACACCCTTGTAAATCTTTCCTGAACCCTTTCAAGTTTCACAACATCCTTCCAGTAGGAAGGAGAGCAGAACTGCATGCAATATTCCAAGAGTGGCCTAACCAATGTCCTGTACAGCCGCAACATGACCTCCCAACTCCTGTACTCAATACTCTTACCAATAAAGGAAAGCAGACCAAATGCTGCCTTCACTATCGTATCTACCTGCGACTCCACTTTCAAGGAGCTATGAACCTGTACTTCAAGGTCTCTTTGTTCAACAACACTCCCTAGGACCTTACCATTGAGTGTATAAGCCCTGCTAAGATTTGCTTTCCCAAAGTGCAGCACCTCACATTTATCTAAATTAAACTCCATCAGCTACTTTAACCAAAGACAAATTAAGAAATAGGAATATGTCATTCCCCACTTCTCGACTACAGTTAATCTTCCTACTTGAACTCTGCCTTCTCACTGATTTCTACATCCTTCAATATCCAAAAACAGGTCACTGTCTGTTAAGCGTCCCCAATAACTGAACATTCATGGGTCTCTGGGGCAGAGAATTCCACTAAGGCCCAAGACAAAAAGGAGCAGAAGGAGGTCATTCAAGCCAAGTTTGCTCTGCTCCTCAACAATGATATTGCTGAGCCAATAATTCTCAACTCCACTTGCCTGCATAATCTTTGCCTTTACTTGTTCTAAAACCTGTCTTGAATATGCCTTTCAGTTCTCTGTGGAAAAAAATTTCAGGTTGATTATCCTCAAAACAAAAATCTCTCCTTTATGTCTTAAGACATATTGCAGTAGCCAAGTTTTGGTGTCGTACATTTTGGGATCAAAATGTTTTGAGGAAATAAATTGCTCATCTTGGCCCGAAATGACAGGTTGTGAAACCATGACTCTTGGTTCCAAGCTTCCCAGCTTGGGAAAACATGCTCAGTGTATCTAGCCTACCAACCCCTTCAAACTGATGCTTCAATTCCACCTCTCATTCTTCTAAATGCCAGGGAATATATTCTTATTGTCATGATCCCTCCTCAAAGGCCAGGAAGCAATCCAGTGAGCCTCCACTGGGAATTATGCATAATTAGATTTGGAACAGTTCCATATAAATGTCAACAATAGGTAAACTTTTAAAACATCAAATCCTTCTTAGAATTTTTGTTTCCATGCTATACACAGGGTTTCTCCATGTACTGATACCCAAGCCACAAGTTTGCTTACAACTGCTAAAGCCTGAGATACAAAACATTAGAGGTTAGAAATCTGAAGAGACAGAAAATGCTGGAGAAACCTGCATGGCTGACAATATCTGCAGAGATAGGAATAGTGTTTGTGTCGAGCCTAATATTCATAACAAGTTTTCATAACATAAGAACAGCTATTACAGACTCAAAGTATTATGGCTGTTTCTCCACAGATGCTGCCAGATCAGAGATTCTCCAGCATTTTCACTTCTCTATTCTGTCCAAAATGACAGATTCAAGTAGCTTTAAAAAAGGCCAAATTCCATGCCTTGCATAATTAACATCCATTTAGATCAAAGCTGTAATTTAAACTAATTAGATTTCTAGGTTGAGAACCTTATTGAGCAATGCTGGCTTCGCAACACAACCCGTTTTGCCCTATCCCTGCAATTTGACCCGTTCTTATATCAGCCTGAGCTCTCAATTAGACTACAAATTGGAAGATTATAATGAACTGTTTAAAGCCTACAGCTCTCCCAAGCTCACATGTTCTCTTGCATTCGCACAGCTCCTTTTGAACAGCCTGAACTCTGCCAAACTTGCGTTGACAGAATCCTAGACTGGTCCACTGAGACTGTGCAATCCCAGACTGTATGACACCAAGACCCGGCTGCTGCAAGTGCTCTACTACTCAAACTCTCAAGTTAACTTGTAATTATCATCCCTATCACACCCACTTAACTTAAAAAGTCTTCGCATGCACTGGTTTCACAGTTGTACTTTGCTCCATTTACATGAAGTTTTCCAATTTTCCCTGGGCTGAAGTTAATTTCTCAAACAGATAGTGACTTCCAACAACACTATATTTTCCCCATTTGGCAAGCTGTCTGGAAGTCAAGTAACTACATGGCTGCTTAATCTTTGGTTTTCAGCTAATCCATCTGGTGTGCCTTCTCCAATCTGCATCCTAGATGCTGCAATTTCCTCCAACCATTGCCATTCCCCTTCTCTCTAAGAATTCCTTTAAAAGCTTACTTCTTCAGCAAGCTTAAAAGTACTAAAAAAGTAAACTTTTGGTTTAGAATCAACACCTCAGATTATAGTCCTATCAAGTGCCTTAGGACAACGGTGTGATATAAACGCAACAGGTTGTTCTTGAAACAGATGCAGAGTTTCAAATGCATGTGCAAACATTTTCCACCAAAGTTGAAGTCAGTGGACCAGTTGATGCGTTACATCTCTCAGGGATCACCTAAGCATTTTTAATATGTTACTTGAAAACCAGCCATACAGGCTAACAAAAGATGAGATCCAAAATGGGGAGAATGATTCACAATGTCATCTTAGTCTACGTTAAGATTAATAAAGGAATTCTTTATCATTGGTGCAATAATTAAAAAATAAAAGGATTGTTGGAGTGGGAGAAATAGTTGATGAAGTTAGAGAGATAGGCAGTTTTGTTTCTGCTTCATAATTCAAACCTCAGGCTGCAATATATGCAAGATTACACGCCTGAAAAATAAGCATCACTTGGTTATGTGTAACCAGAAATAGCAGTAACTATTAGAATATCTGATTAACTAATGAATTGATAACAGATTGAAAATGAACTACCTGCATCTCACTAGGTTTGCTCGAAGAAACAACTACTTTCCATAAACAACTGCATAACAAATTTAATAGCTGTATCCACTTAACTGTGCGATGTCTTTTATTCTGTCTCAAATCCTCCAAGACACAAGTGTAATAGTGATTCTGTTACAATAGATTTCATGCACGCAAACTAACTATTCACGGGTGAATACTGGACAATCCAACACATACATACATCATCCTGTTGCAACACAGAAACAAATGAAGACACTGATAGGAACAAATATTTTCCATATCTACACAATATCTAATCACGGGATGCAAGGGTTTAAATCCAACTAATCCAAGTAACCCAGGCCTCAAGAGTAAAAGCAAACAAACACAAAAACACTGTTTGAAACCAGTAAATCACACAGCTACATCAGTAAGTTACATATCACAATCACCTAGTTTGAATTTTAAAAATAGTACTGGCCATTCCTAAATATGATCAATTTACCATTGAAAATGGATAGATCAAAAATTAATGAGACAGGGGTGTAATGTAGAGGATTAAATCAGACCGGATTCATACTCCTGCTCGCTATCCAGGAAAATATGACAAATTTACACACGCAGAAACATTTCAATCTGGCAATGTTGTCAATCAAATTGTCTGTTAACATTCACAGTAGTCCTCAAGGACAAGATGCCAAACTGATCTGTCCATCTTCAAGAAACTGAAGGAAAACTGGTTGAAATAGGACACATAACACAGAGACAAGACTAAAAACATTTCTATACAGAAGACTAGGATTTTTTAAAAATGAGGGTGGTGCTTTGGTATAGAGAGCGTGCACAGCTCAGAAAGGACAAGAATGAGGTGAGCAGGAAATGAAAGAGGTAGAATAATTAAAGCTGAGCTGGTGATTACAACGCATGCAAAACAAGTCACCAGTCAGAAGTGCAGGAGACTGGAGATGCATTGAATGACAAAAAAGTGCAGGGATGAAAATTCTCTTTGTGGACAGACTGTAGCAGCAGCAGCAGCTCAACTGAACAAATTCAAATAAAGATGTCCAGGAAGGGTAGGCGCAGGAACTGGGAAGCAACACGCTGTGCCGACAGAAGGTCAGAAGCTGGTAATTCTAGCCAACTCAACTCTCAACTTCCCAAAACATATAGACTATTGACAAAGGTCCAAGTTAGAAGTGCGATGGAACACACTCCACTTTGGCATGGACTGATTAGGCATAGTCAGCATGGCTTTGTGTGTGGGAAATCATGTCTCATGAACTTGATTGAGTTTTATGAAGTAACAAAGAGGATTGATGACAGCAGAGCAATGGACTTGATTTGAAATAAAGTGATTTGAATATCAAAATAGAAGCTATATTTAAGAAGTCTGCAGATGACTCCAAAACGGGAGGTGTAGTGGACAAGGAAGACGATTACAACAGGACCTTGGTCAGATAGGCCAATGGGCCGAAGAATGGCAGATGGAGTTTAATTTAGATAAATGTGAGGTGCTGCATTTTGTAAAGACAAATCAGGGTATGCACTTATTGGTAAGGTCCTGGGGAGTGCTACTGAACAAAGAGACCTTGGAGTGCAGGTTCATAGTTCCTTCAAAGTGGAGTCGCAGGAGACAGGATAGTGAAGGTGTTTGGTATGCTTTCCTTTATTGGTCAGAGTAGTAAGTACAGGAGTTGTGAGGTCATGTTGCGGTTGTACAGGACATTGGTTAGGCCACTGTTGGAATATTGTGCGCAGTTCTGGTCTCCTTCCTATCGGAAAGATGCTGTGAAACTTGAAAGGGTTCAGAAAAGATTTACAAGGAAGTTGCCAGGGTTGGAGGATTTGAGCTATAGGGAGAGGCTGAATAGGCTGAATGTCTTTACCCTGGAGCGTTAGATGCTATGGGGTGACTCTATAGAGGTATAAAACATCATGAGGGGCATGGATAGGGTGAACAGTCAAGGTCTTTTCCCCCAGGGTGGGGAGTCCAAGACGAGAGGACAAAGATTTAAGGTGAGAGAAGCAAGATATAAAAGGGACCGGAACAATCTTTTCACACAGTGCTGTGTATATGGGATAAAATGCCAAGAGGAGGACGTTCATAAAATTACAACATTTAAAAGGCATCTGGATAGATGCATGAATAGCAAGCGTTGAGGGCCTAGATTTACATAGGATATCTGATCAGCATGGACAAGTTTGACTGAAGGTCTGTTTCTATACTGTGAGACTCTATGAATCCATGAACAGTGATTATATCCTTCACACATTTCAATGCAGCACAGAACATGTCAGTTGTGAAGTTTTCTCAGAACCTCAAGTTGAGATCATGTCGGAGCCAAACTGATTTCTTTTAGGGAAGGAAATCTGTCATTCTTACATGGTACGGGATATAAGTGACGCCAAACCTGCATAAAATGGTCATCAAATTACAAAATGGTCGCAGCAAGTCACTCAGATAAAAGGAGCAATAAAAAAAATGGACAAAAAGTGCTGGCCGAGCCAGCAACAGCCACCTCCCCACCAAAACAATTTTCCATCCTCTAGTCCATGATGAGGATCTTGAGAAAGAGGCAATTTTATCAACTGACAAGTAGCAGCTTATAATCAAACTTGACTCTGATGATCCTTATTAATACATAAAAAAAGGGAACATTTTATTGAATTGCCAATTAAAAAGTTCGCAATCTCCACCTGACACACGAACACTGAACTATGATAGTTTACAGAAAATGACAAAGCAAAACTCAAACCATGTCCAACACTGCAAAAAAAATGCAAGTTATTTTGGGTAGACATCAACTGGAAAATAAATCAATTGTTAATGATGTGTAATCTTGGGTTACAGGGAATACAGACAAGAACATCCATGAAGCCAACCTCTGCTGCTCTGAATTCCTCTTCCACTGGTTAGTAAAGCCATAAATTTAAAGGTAATCAGATCCCTAGTCAAAATGAGTGGCTGTAACTCAAGCTCCTTACTCAAACAGCAAACTGAATGAACTCACTGCTCCACCCTCCTTCTGCCGTATCACCATTACGCCCACCTCCAACCACCTATCGCACTCTCAGCTACCTTCCGTCCGTGCCCTTTCCCTCCCATTTATCTCTCCACCCCATAGGCTCCCAGCCTTATTGCTGGTGAAGGGCTTTTGCCAGAAACATTGACTCTCCTATTCCTCGGATGCTACCTGACTTGGTGCTTTTCCAGCACCACCTTCTTGACTCTGATCTCCAGCATCTGCAGTCCTCATTTTGGCATACATTTATAATGTGTAGTGTGTCATACTGAACATTTGCACAAAAATATGAAACCTTCACGAAATCTGTTTTAATATCAGAAAGTCTGGTTGGTTCAAAAGGGTAGAACTAAGCATTAAAATGAAAATTTATACAGCAAATTCATCAAAAATTAAAAATAGCTAATTACACATTCACATCACATTTGATTCTCAAACTAATCAGTATTATATTACTCCCTGGTAGATACACCAGCAAAATAGAAAATTACTTCTAGTTCTCCTTCTCATGTAGTGCCACGACACGCATTCTACAGTTGCAACTGATTGCACAGATTGGGTACAATTGATACTTCCCAAAACCACAACTGCGCAAATCCTTAAGATTAGTTTAGATCTCTTGATACTTAAAGATTTTCCAAAACACCAGAATAATGCAGGAATAGACTTTTACAAGTATGAGCTGAAAAAGCTTCCATGAAATTTAAATTCTTATATTCTAATCTTTCAAACTGCAACTCCAAAATTAGGCCTTGCTTCCAAGAGTTGATGGACATCAAAAATTAACCAAAGGTGCAGCTGAATTAGGTGTCAACTTTGTTACAATTCTGGCGTTTTCATGCAAGTCAGGCAGTGAAGTTTTCAGGTCCTACTTTAAAACTTGAGCAT
>NC_057711.1:112045898-112051878 GCF_004010195.1 Chiloscyllium plagiosum | reverse complement strand
ATTTTGGATTTTGAAAACACTTAATGCAAGGAAAGGATTTCATTCCAGTTGAGTTCAGTCATGGCTCATGTGGTACTACATGTCATGTTCAGGCTTCAGCCTTAATTCCATCTCCAGGGTTTGAACACAAAATCATTGCAGTTTGGGCGGCACAGTGGCACAGTGGTTAGCACTGCTGCCTCACAGCGCCAGAGACCCGGGTTCAATTCCCGCCTCAGGCGACTGACTGTGTGGAGTTTGCACGTTCTCCCCGTGTCTGCGTGGGTTTCTTCCGGGTGCTCCGGTTTCCTCCCACCATCCAAAGATGTGCAGGGTCAGGTGAATTGGCCATACTAAATTGCCCGTAGTGTTAGGTAAGGGGTAAATGTAGGGGTATGGGTGGGTTTCGCTTCGGCGGGTCGGTGTGGACTTGTTGGGCCGAAGGGCCTGTTTCCACACTGTAATGTAATCTAATCTAATCTAAACTGGGGTGCTCTACACTGTTGGAGATGCCAACTTTTGGATGAGTGTTAAGAAAAAGGTATCACCTGCCTGCTCATGTTGATTGTAAAAGATCCCATGACACCATTTTTCAAGAAAAGCAGGAGAGTTCTTCCTGATCTCCTGGCCAGTTTTCATCCTTAAATCAACATCTTAAAAAACAAATTACTTCTTCGATTAGATTACTTATTAGATTAGGTTACTTACAGCGTGGAAACAGGCCCTTCGGCCCAACAAGTCCACACTGACCCTCCGAAGAGCAACCCACCCAGACCCATTCCCCTACATTTACCCCTTCACCTAACACTACGGGCAATTTATCATGGCCAATTCGCCTAACCTGCACATTTTTGGACTGTGGGAGGAAACAGGAGCACCCAGAGGAAACCCACATGATCATTATCACATTCATGTTTGAGGGACTTTGCTGAATATAAATTGGCTGCTGCCCTTCTGACATTCCAACAGTGACTATATTTCAGAAGTTCTTCTTTAGCTGTAAATTACTTTGAGATAAGAATCATGGAATCCCTACAGTGTGGAAACAGGCCATCTGGCCCAACAAGTCCAAACTAACCCTTCGAAGAGTAAGCCACCCAGACCCAGACTAATGTACCTAACCGATATACATCCCTGAACACTATAGTCAATTTAGCATAGGTAAAAACTAGGACTGCAGATGCTGGAAACCAGGGTCTAGATTAGAGTGGTGCAGGAAAAGCGCAGCAGATCAGGCAGCATCCGAGGAGCAGGAAAATCGACGTTTTGGGCAAAAACCCTTCATCAGGAATGGAGCCCTTCCTGATGAAGGGCTTTTGCCCGAAACGTCGATTTTCCTGCTCCTCGGATGCTGCTTGACCTGCTGTGCTTTTTCAGCACCACTCTAATCTCGACTCAATTTAGCATTTCGATTCCTGAAGAAGGGCTTATGCCCGAAACGTCGATTCTCCTCTTCCTTGGATGCTGCCTGACCTGCTGCGCTTTTCCAGCAACACAGTTTCAGCTCTGATCTCCAGCATCTGCAGTCCTCACCTTCTCCTCAATTTAGCACAGCCAATTCACCTAAACGGAACATCTTTGGATTGTGGGAAGAAACTGGAGCACACGTAGGAAATCCATGCAGACACGGGCAGAACGTGCAAGCTCCCCACAGAGAGTCACCCAAGGCTGGAATCGAATCTGGGATCCTGGCGCTGTCAGGTCGCGGTGCCAATCACAGAGCCATCGTGCCTCCTACAGTAAGTTAGGTGGTTGTGAAAAACACTATATTAATGCAGTTGTTTTATTCTTCATTATGTTTCTGAAGGCACGTTTTTCAGAAGAAAGGATTAAAGATTGTTCTGTGCAACTGCCAGAACTCAATTTATACAGTATCTTAAGGGAGGAGAGAGAAATTCATGAGAAATTCTCGAGTTTGCGGCCAAGACAGTTTAAAAAATGGTTGTTTGCTTTGTCATAGAATCATACAAATGTATAGCATGAAACCAGACCCTTCAGTCCAACTCATCCATGCCGATTAGATATCTTAAACTGATCTCATTCCATTTACTAGCATTTGTTCCATATCCCTCTGAGCCCTTCCTATTCAGATGTCTTTTAAATGTTGTAATTGAACCAGGCTTCACCACTTCTTCTGGCAATTCATTCAATTCACACACCACCCTCTGTGTGAAACAATTTCCTTTCAGATCCCTTTTAAATCTTTGCCCTCTCACCTTAAACCTAGGCCTTCTAGTTTTGGACTCCCCTACCCTGAATGCCCCTCATAATTTTACAAACTTCTAATTCATGCCGAACATGTCTAATTAAATGTCTAGTGTCCCATGAAAGATAATCACATCTTGGAAGGAGCAAATCAACTTTTTAATCGACTGCCACATCTCTTCGAGGAGTGCCTTCCCCGAAGAAGTTTTGCTCTTCCCTATGATAGGAGTTCTGTTGACTCTTTCACCATGTATATCTTCGTTGCTCTCCATTTTGCTGGTGGTGTTCGACAAGGCATTTCTGGACTTAATATTGAGTTCAGCACCTTCAAATTATGAACCATTTCTTCTCTTATCTTTTAGCTTGTTACATCCTGTTGTCATGTCCTCTGTCACCTACCTCCACCCCAGGGGGAATTGTCTGTCCTTTAAAGTCTGGTAGGAGAAACACCATTGTTCTGCCATTCTCGCATTCCATCACTTAATCTGAACTACCAACATCTTTTTTCCACCAGCACCCCATACACCCCCACCCCAAACGAGAGCAGAAATGCTGTCCCCTCCATACTTCATTTCACAGACGAAGAGTCATTGAGATTCAAAACGTTTGTGTCATCTTGAATCATCCAGAAATATCTTGATGTGATTATCAGATGAGGATTTGTGTTCACAGCAGAGATTAGCTGAATCAATAGTCTTCCCTTATATAGTCCCCAAATATTTATCTGGGATATCCAGGCAATCTCCCGTCCCTTTGTATTATCAGACAACAAACATGGGGTTAAATTGATCAGCTATCAAACTATAAAGGTACTCATCATGTCTGGAGGTTTGTTGAGAAGGAATTTCGCTTCAATATAAATTCTAGCCGTCAGGTGAGATGACTAATATTGGAAGGAAAATGTAAGAAAGAAACCAGGTATTTTCAGTTAATGCAGGCCATTTTTCAGAAACCAAGCCTGGTGATCTTGGGTCTGCAGGAAACCAGATTGTGTGAATATATTTCATAACTCAAAATCATGCTATGATTAACGTCAAAATGATATAACTGATTTTATGTAATTGAGCCATAAAGAATGACTCAGCTGAATTTTGGATGTTTCCTTACAAAGGTCACTAGTGTGAAACAATGTAAATCAGTGATGCAGGTAAGACAAAAATTGGAAAGGCACAGAGAGCTGTGGTGTTGTAGAAGATTACAGATGTAGGGAAGCGTTAGGTATTTGAGGAATTCCAACCAAGAATGAGAATTTTAAAATTGAGACATCATTGGCCAGGAAATTAATTCAGGTCAGTTAGCACAGAGATGATGGGTGAAAGGAACTTGGTGCAAATTTGGACAGAGGCAGCAGAATTTTGATGGACTTAAATTTATGGAGATGTCAGGCTGGTTGGAAGACTATTGAAATAGTTCCAAGTTGAGAAGTAACAAAAGTATGGATGAGTGTTATAGCAGTCTGTAACCTGATGTGGGTTCAAGATGGATGATCTTGGTGATGGAGTGATGATAGTGCCATTACACCTATCAGATTTGTAAATTTGCCTAGTGCAAACAGTTCAACATGAATGTTGAGGGAAACAATGTAATACAAGAATCCAGCATAAGAATTCAAAGTACAGTAGCGCCTCGACTTACAAACTTAATCCGTTCTGCGACCCGGTTCGCGAACTGAATGTGCCAAAGACGAACTGAATGAGATCATGCCCAAAAGCTTTTTCGTTCAACAAGCGCGTAGCAAAGCAGAACAATGAAATCACATGGTCGCACATGGGCCTTTTGTGTTTGTACCTTTGTTCGTACCTTAATTTCGTACGTATGTTGAAGCAAAATTTTACGTACAATCCTGTTCGTAAACTGATTTGTTTGTGAACGGGGTCATTCGTATGTCGAGGCGCTACTGTAACTGATGAAGCAAAGTTTCCAGTTTGAAGTAAAATAAAGTAGTGTGATGTTGGAGCTCTGAAACACAGAAAAATAGAAATTGCTGGAGAGACTCAGCAGGTCTGGCAGCATCTGTGGAAAAAAAGCAGAGTTAATATTTCGAGTCTAGTGACCCTTCAGAACTGCTATAAAGTAGCTATCAAAAAGCTGGTATTTATGCTGATGATGGGTGAAAGGGTGGGGGGGACGGGGAAGAGGAGGGGTTGAGGGGAATGAGTGGAGAGGCTCAGAGAGAAAAAAACTTAGCAAAGGGATTGAGATAATAAACCAAGGAAAAAAAAGTTAGATAGATTATAATGGGGCTTTGGATTAGTGGTGCTGGAAGAGCACAGTTCAGGCAGCATCCAAGGAGCTTCGAAATCGACGTTTCGGGCAAAAGCCCTTCATCAGGAATAAAGGCTTTGAGTGGGTGAAAATGGGTTTGCTGTGCTGAACACCTGACACTCTGTCCATAAAAATGACCCCAAGCTTCCTTCTGCATGCCACTTCAACAGACTACCATGTTCCCTGGCCAATATTTCTGTCTCAGGCCTGCTGTAGCCCTCCAGTGACACTCGAGACAAGCGGGAAGATCAACACTTCATCTTTCGCTTGGGGACGTTATTGCTTTCAGGATTCAATATCAACTTTCTTAACACTTAGTGGGCGGCACGGTGGCACAGTGGTTAGCACTGCTGCCTCACAGCGCCAGAGACCCGGGTTCAATTCCCACCTCAGGCGACTGACTGTGTGGAGTTTGCACATTCTCCCCGTGTCTGCGTGGGTTTGCTCCGGTTTCCTCCCACAGTCCAAAAATGTGCAGGTCAGGTGAATTGGCCATGCTAAATTGCCCGTAGTGTTAGGTGCAGGGGTAAATGTAGGGGAATGGGTCTGGGTGGATTGCGCTTCGGCGGGTCGGTGTGGACTTGTTGGGCCGAAGGGCCTGTTTCCACACTGTAAGTAATCTAATCTAAAAAACTTCCTTCCATGTCTATTACCTACCCCCACACCCAGGCCTTCTCATTACATGGATTGCTTTCAGTTCAGCCAACCCATTTTCATCTACTCATAGCCCCCATTATCACCTCTCTAGTTTCTTTTCATCAGCATGAATACCATCTTTTCCAAGCTGACATTGGTTCTGAAGAAAGGTTACTAGTCCCAAAATGTTAAATTTTCTCTCCCCAAATTCTTCCAGATCTGTGGAATTTCTCAAGCATTTTCTGTTTTTTTTGTGTTCCAGTTTGAAGTTAAGATTAGATTAGATTACTTACACTGTGGAAACAGGCCCTTCGGCCCAACAAGTCCACACCAACCCACCCAGACCCATTCCCCTACATTTACCCCTTCACCTAACACTATGGGTAATTTAGCATGGCCAATTTACCTAACCTGCACATTTTTGGACTGTGGGAGGAAACCAGAGAACCCAGACGAAACCCACGCAGACATGGGGAGAATGTGCAAACTCCACACAGTCAGTCGCCTGAGGCGGGAATTAAACCCGAGTCTCTGGCGCTGTGAGGCAGCAGTGCTAACCACTGTGCCACAGTGTTTTTGTCATTATTATTTGCTCACTATATGATCTGAACTTCTACATGAGTTCTTTCCCATCCCACATGGTTAAAGATGCCCTCCAACGCATCTCGTCCACATCCCGCACCTCCGCCCTCAGACCCCACCCCTCCAACCGTAACAAGGATAGAACGCCCCTGGTGCTCACCTTCCACCCTACAAACCTTCGCATAAACCAAATCATCCGCCGTCATTTCCGCCAGCTCCAAAAAGACCCCACCACCAGGGATATATTTCCCTCCCCACCCCTTTCCGCCTTCCGCAAAGACCATTCCCTCCGTGACTACCTGGTCAGGTCCAC
>NC_057711.1:111998883-112045437 GCF_004010195.1 Chiloscyllium plagiosum | reverse complement strand
CCTCCCCCACTCACCCATTGTACTCTATGCTACTCTCTCCCCACCCCCCCCCTCCCCTAGCTTATCTCTCCACGCTTCAGGCTCACTGCCTTTATTCCTGATGAAGGGCTTTTGCCCGAAATGTCGATTTCGCTGCTCGTTGGATGCTGCCTGAACTGCTGTGCTCTTCCAGCACCACTGATCCAGAATCTGGTTTCCAGCATCTGCAGTCATTGTTTTTACCTCTCTGAGTTCTTACCTGTTACACTCGGATGATAAAAACAAAAGAACAAGAAAAGAACAGCACAGGAACAGGCCCTTCAGCCCTCCAAATCTGTGCCAATCATCATGCCCTGACTAAACAAAAAAACAAACCTTCTGCCCTTATTCGGCCTGTACCTCTCTGTTCCCTCCCTATTCATGTAACCATCCAGATGTCTCTTTAATGTCGCCAATGTGCCTGTTTCCACCATCTGCTCTGATAGTGTGTTCCAGGCTCCTACCACTCTCTGCGTGAAAAGCTTGCCTTGTGCATCTCCCTTAAACTTTTCCCCATTCACCTTGAACCTGTGCCCCCCTTGTAATTGAAACTTCAAACGTGGGAAAAAGCGTCTGACTATCCATCCTATCCATGTCTCTCATAATTATGTAGACCTCTAGCAGGTCACCTCTCAGCTGCCATCTCTCCAGGGAAAACAATCTTTTTAACCTTTCCTCATAGCCAATGCCCTCAACCAGGCAACATGCTGGTGAACCTTTTCGACACTCTCTCCAAATCTTCCACATTCTTCTGGTAGTGTGGTGACCAGAACTTCACACAGTACTCCAAATGCGGCCAACAAGGGGTTTATATAACTGCAACATTGTTTGCCAATTCTTGTGTTTCATGCCCCTGCTAATGAAGGCAAGAATGCCATATGTCTTCTTAATTACCTTGGCCACCTATGTTGCTATTTTGCATGTTTTACGGAGCTTTCTATATTACATTGATAGAGTTTAATCAGCAAGATCATGAGCTTAAATAGTATAACCTCTGATTATTTCAAATTAGAAATTTGTTGTCCTGGTCCCTTCAGAGACTGCAGCTTTTTAGTGCCTTTTCATTTCAATTGTGCATAAGCTTTTTGCAGGAGTGAGGGAGAGGGAATTTGAATTTCGGGCTAATTCATGACTGGGTATTTTGGGATTTAAGGATGTACACGAGCTATATTAGTTTGAGTTTTATATTGATCTTATCTCAGCCAGGTTAGAGAAAATATTTTACACCTTTTAAAAATGAGCTAAATGTGTTCTCTTTGTTGAAAAATGTGTTGCTGGAAAAGCGCAGCAGGTCAGGCAGCATCAAAGGAGCAGGAGAATCGATGTTTCGGGCATAAGCCCTTCTTCAAGAATCCAGATTCCTGAAGAAGGGCTTATGCCCGAAACGCCGATTCTCCTGCTTCTTTGATGCTGCCTGACCTGCTGCGCTTTTCCAGCAACATATTTTTCAGCTCTGATCTCCAGCATCTGTAGTCCTCACTTTCTCCTAGTGTTCTCTTTGTTGTCAGGTTTCGTCAAGAACTGTTCCAGAACTGTCATTCAATATCACATATTGTTTTGGGATACCAGGAAATGCCTTCTACATTTGCCAATAACAGATTGAAGGTATTTCCTCTGTACTTCATGCATTCTGATCAGCGCCTCTTCAACTGACTCTTCAGTTCTTTGTGCCAGACGTATGTGGGATTGAAGAGTTTCATGCTCGCTTGTGTTGATAAATTGATTGTTTTGGAGTTTTGTAAGATAGTATATACAGTACTATCAAACTCTATCAAAAAAATGTGAATTTTGAATAATATATAATTGAAGTTTCTTGGATGCGGCCTTATTAGATTACAACTAACATAATATGGCCTTCCAACATGAAAAGGTTCCCCACCTCTGATCAATACATTTAATAGTAAGGTCCCAGGGAGTGTTGCTGAACAAAGAGACCTTGGAGTGCAGGTTCATAGCTCCTTGAAAGTGGAGTCGCAGGTCGATAAGATAGTGAAGAAGATGTTTGGTATGCACTTCTGCCTGAAGGATTTGAGTTCCAGGGAGAGGCTGAATAGGCTGGGGCTGTTTTCCCTGGAGCGTCGGAGGCAGACGAAAGTCAGCTTATAGAGGTTTATAAAATCATGAGGAGCATGGATAGGATAAATAGACAATGTCTTTTCCCTGGGGTGGGGAGTCCAGAACTAGAGGGCATAGGTTTTCGGTGAGAGAGGAAAGATAAAAAAGGGATCTAAGGGGCAACTTTTTCATGCAAAGGGTGGTGTGTGTATGGAATGAGCTGCCAGAGGAAGTGGTGGAGGCTGGTACAATTACAACATTTAAAAGGCATCTGGAATGGTCGATGAATAGGAAGGGTTTGGAGGGACATGGGCCAGGTGCTAGATTAGGATATCTGGTCAGCATGGACGAGTTGGACCGAAGGGTCTATTTCCATGCAGTATGTCTCTGTGACTCAATGAGTGAGCTAGGGTGTAGAAATTTTTCAAAACCTGGGTCATAAGGAGCAACACTGAAGCATGAGTATTGAAGCTAAAACAATGAATTCATTCAAATGAGTTGTATCATGTCTAGGATATGGCCAAATGATTGTGCATTCAGTGTTGCGTTTTGATCAAAGTTTGATGATTCTTTAAGAATGAAATATTCTGTTTTTACCATGTGTCTTCCTCTGGCAGCTCATTCCATACATACACCACTTTCTGCATGAAACAATTGCCTCTTGGATCCCTTTTATATCTTTCCCTTCTCATCCTAAACCCAGGCCCTCTAGTTCTGGACTCCCCCACCTCAGGGAAAAGATTTTGTGTATTTATCCTATCCATTCAGGTGAATTCTTTGTGAGATTTCCAATCTGTTATGGCTCACTCTGACTATACAGCTGAGGCAGGTTTGAGGTTCGTCTCATTCTGGCTAGAGAACAACAACAAATGATATTTCTTTAGGGAGAGTGAAAAGCTATCTTCCTGTTAGTCATGTAGTTTTCTGGATAGAATCATTGATTATTCAATAGTAAGTGAAGCACAGCTTTATGCTTTAAGTTTACTTTGAGGCATTGCAAGGGGGAAGGCGTCAAATCTAGCTCAGTCAGAGTAAGAACAAATCTTATTCTGTCAGCCCACCTCTGAACCGTATGCTTGTTGCCTTATCAACAAAGCTAACAAGCCCTCTTGAAGACTGATTTTAAAAAGAAAATAAAGCAAGGAATAATAAAAGTCTGGGGAGGTGAGAAGGGTAAGAAATGTATGGGGTATTGCAGTATCAGCAACAAATGCAGAAGCAGTTAGCTTTTTTTTCTTTCCTGTCAAAAAAACTGAGGCTAACCCTCATCCCTTGCCACTGCTCTTGTTAAGAGCAGCTAACTAAGTACAAACCATGTAATACATACAGTGTGTCATAAATAGAACTTGGCAGGGACTGTTTTAATAAAAAGATGTCTCCTAACTGCTGTTAAACAAAGAAACTACACAGCCATGAACTATAGCCTGACTTGTATACTCTGCGAGGATCCTTTGCTTTCTGCCAATTGAATATATTAAGTTCAGTTTCACTTTGAGGCTATCAAGCTGTACGGTAGATTCCTTTTAATACGATTATTCCAAAGATTGCAAGTGCTTTTAAAGAACAAAACAAAGTGGTATTTTTGTTTATCTCTCAAGGAGTGTTTTCTTTTCTCCTCCTATCATGAAGACAGTGACCGCTTGATTCCAGAGATGCTGGTTGCTCTTTGACTCTTTTCCAAACAGCCAGTGTCCATATTTTGATTCACATAATGTATGTTAGCAAATTATTTAACATTGGGAAATGAATCATGGCCAAATTTGGTTTATTTCCACATGGACTTCCAGTTGTGATTGCTTAAATAGAAATTGAAAGTACGAATCCTGACCAATTCCCCCTACCGTTGCTGAAACCATCTAATTTTATAGATTTAGATTCAACAGGGAAAGTCCAAAGTCTAAGATAAAGGATGTGGAACCATAAAAAGATCCGTTGAGATTATTCCACCAGAGAATGTTTATATGTGTATTGCAAATATATAGTAAACTTGATTATAATTGTAAGTGTATGAGTTACTGTTTTGAAGGAAACTGATCAGTGTTATACTTGTATCATGTCAAATTTGGAATATGTTATATATGTTTGCAAATTATATAAATAAAGTATATTTTAAAAAAATCTATGGATTCAGGATCATGCTGATTGTATAACGCAGTTTCTCATAAGAAAAAATTATTGAGGCTTTGAGAAATTTTTGTATATTTTGATTTTGATGTGGAATAACTTTGTGGGAAATATCTCACTTTATTTGGGCCAAAGATTTATTTTGGAGGAGGAGATTCAATGATGTGGTAGATTCACTGGTAACAAGTCTATTATGAAGAAAATTACATTGTGACATTGGTGCCTCATATTCAAACAATTGACACAGGCTTGCTTGCACACATGGACTGCATCATTGTTGGTGTCAATTCATTTGAAGAAAAGTATTCAGCAAAGACAAATGAATGGACCTGGCACATGTTCTTGAAGAGCTAGAAATTATGCTTGCATACCAATTTTAAACATTGGTATATGAAACTACTTTTCCTGTGAGAGGGTGGTTGCAGCTGGTCACAAATGACCATTTGAACTGGATCACTGTGAACTTCTGGATAAAATTGATAAAACTATTAAAA
Organism: Chiloscyllium plagiosum; assembly: GCF_004010195.1. Lineage (NCBI taxonomy): Eukaryota > Metazoa > Chordata > Chondrichthyes > Orectolobiformes > Hemiscylliidae > Chiloscyllium > Chiloscyllium plagiosum. The sequence goes on along the minus strand of NC_057711.1, from coordinate 112,040,746 downwards.
ATGACTGTAAAAACTGATTGAATTCAAAAGAAATAAACCTCTACAGTCAATTTGTCTTCTCTTTTTATAACCTCATAAATTGTAAGCTAAGTTTAAAAGTTCTACATTAAATGTTTATCAGCCATGTGGTTAAAAGGTGTTTTAAAGTGAAAATAGAGATCATTTTCAAAGGTGACATTCAAATAATTTGCAAAGAAGCACAACTTGCACTCCATCCCCTCAAATACCCATATTGGCATCTGGTGCTGTACAGTTCAAAATTTGCTGGCAACATTGCTGATTGAGCTTCACTTTGTGTTTTAAAGTGATGGTTGCTGGCACTGAATGGTGTCACGTTGACAAGCAATCTTGGCAGCAATGTCAGGAGCAATTGACACTACAAATGAAGCATGAGAAGTGTTAGTGATGATTTTGAAAGCTTTCTCCCCTTTCAGGATAGCAAGACTAATTTTGCTACATTCTGCCATCCCACAACTTGCAGGAAATACAATGTAGATTAAATAAATCCAAAATGAAAAATAGATGATCCACTAATTGGGCTGGCTAGATTAACCAGCAACTACTTGTTTGTATAAAGAAGTGACTCTCCAGGCACTGTAGTTGATCAATAGGTTAACTGAAAGTTCAAGGAGGAGATAGAGCCTCTCTTTATCGCCCGGAATGGAGCATTTCAGCTCTGAAAACAGGCTGGATACATTTGGGTTGTTTTAATTGTCATGGAGAAGGTTGAAGGGAGACCTCAGAAAGTTGTATAAGATCATGAGGGGCATGCACTGAGTGAATACAAAACAACTTTCCCCTTCGTTGAAGAGTTATTTGCAAAGGAGCATAACTTTAATGTGAAAAGCAGGAGGTTCAAGAGATTTGAGGAAAAGTCTTTTCACCCAGATGATAGTGGGAATCTGGAATGCACAGCCCAGCCAGGTATTTGAGGCAGGAAACCTCGGTAGCCTTAAAAGGTTCTTGAATGAGCACTTGAAATGTCGTAACTTTCAAGGTTTTAGGGCTATTTATGCCGGTACACACTTGATGGGTTGAAGGTCCTCTTCTGTACTGTATGAATCTATGCAATTACAGATATGTATGGAATGCCTCCACACTAAATGAATCTTTCCCTGAGTCATATATGATGGCTTAGTTCTTACTTAGTTCAGTACAATGCAGCACATTCAAATTAAATTACTTCAACCACCACTAAAGCAAGTATTCAGAGCTGACAAAGCACTTCTCTCATGGTTCATTTTTTTAGTTTCACTTGTGCTTGGATCAATATTCAAGTGCTGTTAGTTTGGTGCACGATATGCAATGTGGGATATGAACTTGAATGTGCTTCAGGTGGAAGATATATTTTTCTATTTAGACTTTGATTTCAAAGATGACCAACTGTCCCAATTTAGAAAGTCAATGTTGTAAGAGATGCTTTCAATTAATATATTTTAGGGAGAAATGGTACCACTAATCCTTCTTGTAAGTCTAACATGCAGGATTTAGAAGTATTAAATGATCACTAGTAGTCTTTAGAAGAGGTATGTGCTTGATTACATCAGCTTAAGATGCTTTAACTATATGAGGCTGGTAAGAGACCTTGGTAACTCCTATGAAATACCAACTAAATTACATTGTTGTTAACAATAGAGGTGAGACTAAAGTCTGGAACACCAAAGACAGGAAATGAGAACTCCAAGAAACAGCTACATCTCTCTCTTTCTCTCTCCCTTTCTCTCTCCCTCTGTCTCTCCTGTAAGACCGTGTGTTGGATTTTTCCATTTTTTCCAAGGTGTTTTTACGGGGATTGTTGCAAGTATTTTGAACAGTGTCACTAATTTGGGATAATCTGGGTTTTCAGATAGCTTACGTTATTCAGTATTCTGTTCTCTCTGTTTGTGTTTCATTCAGTCATCTTGTAAATAAATTCTCTTTCGTTTAAAACTAAATGGTTAGGCCAGCTGCATCACTTCAGGAATATCCACTTTACACTTGCTTAAAACAATTAGCAAAGTTAGGGTCCGGGATATGTTCTTGAAATGTTTTGAGGGGATCTGGCCTGGTCCATTACAGGAGCCTGAGGGTGGAATTTGAACCTGGGTCCCTGGTGCTGAGGTAGCAGTGCTAACCACTTCAGAATGTTTTCCCATTATTTTTACATTGGGTGATACAAACTTGCTTTATTAAGCAAAAAACAAATTTTACACAGAGACATAGCAGATAGGAGGAGGCCATTTGGCCCTTCGAGCCTGCTCCGCCATTCTTCACGATCATGGCTGATAGTCCAACTCAATAGCCTAATTCTGCTTTCTCCCCATAACCTTTGATTCCATTTGCTCCAAGTGCTTTATCTAGCTGCCTCATAAATATATTCAATGTTTTGGAATCAACCACTTCCTGTGGTCATGAATTCCACAGACTCACCATTCTTTGGGTGAAGGAATGTCTCCCAATCTCCGTCCTAAATGGTCCATCCCAAATCCTCAGTCTGTGACCCTGGTTCTGGATGCACCCACCATTGGGAGCATCCTCCCTGCATCTACCCTGTCTAGTCATAGAGTCATAGAGATGTACAGCATGGAAACAGACCCTTCGGTCCAACCTGTCCATGCCGACCAGATATCCCAACCCAATATAGTTCCACCTGCCAGCACCCAGCCCATATCCCTCCAAACCCTTCTTATTCATATACCTTTCCAAATGCCTCTTAAATGTTGCAATTGTACCAGCCTCCACCACAACCTCTGGCAGCTCATTCCATACACATACTACCCTCTGCGTGAAAAAGTTGCCCCTTAGTCTCTTTTATATCTTTCCCCTCTCACCCTAAACCTAGTCCTGTTAGAATTTTTTAAGTCTCTGAGATCCCTCCCTCACTTAGAGTCATAGAGATGTACAGTACGGAAACAGACTCTTTGGTCCACTTGTACATGCCGACCAAATATCTCAACCCAATCTAGTCCCACCTGCCAGCACCCGGCCCATATCCCTCCAAACGCTTCCTAATCATATATCCATTCAGATGTCTTTTAAATGTTGCAATCGTACTAGCCTCCACCACTTCCTCTGCCAGCTCATTCCAAAGATGTACCAACTTCTGTGTGAAAAAGGTACCCCTTAGGTCTCTTTTATATCTTTCCCCTCTCACTCTAAACCTATGCCCTCTAGTTCTGGACTCCTCCACTCCAGGGAAAAGACTTTGTCTATGTATCCTGTCCATGCCCCTCATGATTTTATAAACATCTGTGAGGTCACCCCTCAGCCTCCGACGCTCCAGGGAAAACAGCCCCAGCCTATTCAGCCTTTCCCGATAGCACAAATCTTCCAACCCTGGCAACATCCTTGTAAATCTTTTCTGAACACTTTCAAGTTTCACAACATCTTTCTGATAGGAGGGAGACCAGAATTGCACGCAATATTCCAACAGTGGCTTAACCAAAGTCCTGTACAGCCACAACATGACCTCTCAACTCCTGTACTCAATACTCTGACCAATAAAGGAAAGCATACCAAACACCTTCTTCACTATCCTATCTACCTGCGATTCCACTTTCAAGGAGCTATGAACCTGCACTCCAAGGTCTCTTTGTTCAGCAACACTCTCTAGGACCTTACCATTAAGTGTATAAGTCCTGCTAAAATTTGCTTTCCCAAAATGCAGCACCTCGCAGTGAATAAAATTAAACTCCATCTGCCACGTAACAGCCCATTGGCCCATCTGATCAAGATCCCGTTGTAATCTGAGGTAATCTTCTTCACTGTCCACTGCATCTCCATCTGCAAACTTACTAACTATACATCTTATGCTCCCATCCAAATCATTTATATAAATGACGAAAATTAGTGGACCCAGCAGCGATCCTTGTGGCACTCCATTGGTCACAGCCTCCAGTCCAAAAAAAAACCCTCCACACCACCCTCTGTCTTCTACCTTTGGGCCAGTTCTGTATCCAAATGGCTAGTTATACAGTCATAGAGTCATGGAAATGCACAACATGGAAACAGACCTTTGGTCCAATTTGTCCATGCCGACCAGATATCCCACCAATCTAGTCCCACCTGCCAGCACCCAACCCATATCCTTCCAAACCCTTCCTATTCATATACCCATACAGATGCTTTTTAAATGTTGCAATTTTACTAGCCTCCACCACTTCCTCTGGCAGCTCATTCCATACACGTACCATCCTCTGCGTGAAAACGTTGCCCCTTAGGTCTTTTTCAAATCTTTCCCATCTTACCCTAAACCCATGCTCTCTAGTTCTGAACTCCCCAACCCCAGGGAAGAGACTTTGTCTATTTATCGTATCCATGCCCTTCACAGCCCTATAAATCTCCACGAGGTCAGCCCTCAGCCTCCAAATCTCCAGGGAAAACAGCCCCAGCCCACTCAACCTCTCCCCATAGCGCAAATCCTCCAACCCTAACAACATCCCTATAAATCCCCCCCGAAACTCCCCAAGTCTCACAACATCCTTCCGATAGGAAGGAGACCAGAAGTGCATACAATACTCCAAAAGTGGCCCAACCAAATCCCACACAGCCGCAACACGTTTCCCCCCCCCTCCCACAACAGCTGTACCCAATACTCTGGCCAATAAAGCAAAGCATACCAAACACACACCCTCAACCAACCCACCTACCTGCGACTCCAATTTCAAGGAGCTGTGAACCTACACTCCAAGGTCACCCTGCTCAGCAACACTTCCCAAGACCCCACTATTAAGTGAATAAGTCCTGCTAAGATTTGCTTTCCCAAAATGCAGCACCTCACATCTATCAAAATTAAACTCCATCTGCTACTCCTTAGCCCATCTGATCAAGATCTCATTTTAATCTCATGAAACCTTCTTCACTGTCCACTATACCCCCAACCCTGGTGTCACCTGCAAGCCTACCAACTATACCCCCCATGCTCACATCCAAATCATTTATATAAATGATGAACAGCAGTGGCCACTGCACCAACCCCCTTTGCACTCAACTGGTCACAAGCCTCCAGTCTGAAAAACAACCCTCTATCACCACCCTCCATACTCCACCTTTGAGCCAGCTCTGCATCCAAATGGCCAGCCCTCCCTGCACTCCATAAGATCTAACCCTGCTAACCAGTCTCCCATGGGCAACCCCACTGAAGTCCATATAGATCACGTCCACCAGTCTGTCCCCATCAATCCTCCCCATCACCCCCTCAAAAACTCAATCAAGATTGTGAGACATGATTTCCCACACACAAAGCTATCTCTAATCAGTCTTTGCCTTTCCAAATACATGTACATCCTGTCTCTCAGGATTCCCTCCAACAACTTGCCCACCACTGATGTCAGGCTCACTGATCTATAGTTCCCTGGCTTGTCCTTACCACCCTTCTTAAACAGTGGCACCATGTTAGCCAAACTCCAATCTTCTGGAACCTCACCTGTGACTATCGATGATACAAATACATCAGCAAGGGGCCCTAGCTTCTCAGAGAGTTCGAGGGTACATCTGATCAGGTCTTGGGGATTTATCCACTTTTATGCGTTTGAAGACATCCAGCACTTCCTCCTATGTAATATGGACATTTTTCAGGAAGTCACCATCTATTTCCCTTCTGTCTATATCTTCCATGTCCTTTTCCACAGTAAATACTGATGCAAAATACATGTTTAGTATCTTCCCCATCTCCTGCAAATCCACATAAAGGCCACCTCGCTAATCTTTGAAGGGCCCTATTCTCTCCCTAGTTACCCTTTTGTCCTTAATGTATTTGTAAAAATCCTTTGGATTCTCCTTAACTCAAAGGATTCATTTGATTTATCTTGTCCATTCTCTGACATCTTCTTCCTTCTTTTTCAAAACCAAATCCTCAATTTCTTTAGTCATCAAGTATTTCCTACACCTACAAGCCTTTCCTTTCACCCTACTAGGAATATACTGTCTCTGGACTCTCGTTATCTCATTTCTGAAGGCTTCCCATTTTAATAGAACTTAATAGAATTATTTGAGGAAGTGACAAAGTTGATTGACGTCACATACATTGACCACAGCAAGGCACCTGACAAGGCTCCCTGTGGCAGGCTGATGGAGAAAGTGAAGTCCCATTGGGGGTCAGGGTGCACCAGCCAGATGGATAGAGAACTGGCTGGGCAACGGGAGACAGAGAGTAGCTGTGGAAGGGAGCCTCCCAAAATGGAGAACCATGACCAGTGGTGTTCCACAGGGATTTGTGTTGGGACCACTGCCGCCCGCAACATACAAAGATGATCTAGAGGAAGGCACAGGGTGTCACATTAGCAATTTTGCAGATGACATCTTCTCCCTGTATTCCGTGAGATCTAACCTTGCCAACCAGTCTCCCATGGGGAACCTTGACGAACGCCTTACTGAAGTCCATATAGATCATGTGTACCGCTCAACCTCATCAATCCTCTTTGTTTCTTCTTCAAAACCTCAATGAAGTTTGTGAGGCATGATTTCCCACGCACAAAGCCATGTTGACTATCGCTAATCAGTCCTTGCCTTTCCAAATACATGTATATCCTGTCTCTCAGGATTCTCTCTAACAACTTGCCTACCACTGACGTCAGGCTCACTGGTCTATAGTTCCCTAGCTTTTCCTTACCACCTTTCTTAAACAGTGGCACCACATTAGCCAACCTCCAATCTTCTGGCACCTCACCTGTGACTATCAATGATACAAATACCTCAGCAAGAGGCCCAGCAATCACTTCCCTGGCATCCCACAGAGTTCAAGGGTACACCTGATCAGGTCCTGGGGATTTATCCACTTTTTTGCATTTCAAGACTCCAGCACTTCCTCCTCTGTAATATGGACATTTTTCAAGATGTCACCATCTATTTCCCTACATTCTATATCTTTCATATCCTTTTCCACAATTATCTGAACTCCAGTGAAAACAATCCTAACATAGTCAATCTCTCCTTATAAATCAGTCCCGCCATCCCTGGAATCACCCTGATCAACCTTTGCTGCATGTCCTCAAGTGCAAGAGCATCCTTCCTCAGAAAAGGAGACCAAAACTGCACACAGTATTGTAGATTTGGTCTCACCAAGACCCAGTGTAACTGCATCAACACATCCCTGCTCCTGTACTCAGGTTTTGTTCTTCAAAGTAGACAAAGGATTTAGGGTCTGATGAACAGTCACTAACTTGTGATGTTAACTCAATTTCTTATTCCATAGGTCTGCTGAGTATTTCATGTGTTTTCTGTTTCTGATACATACTTCCAAAGTCGGAAGTATTTAGTTCTTGATTACTTTAGCAGGGTCAATTTATTGTTCTAATTTAATGTCATATTTAACATCTAGTATTGGTGTAGATATGTTCTGACCATTTTTGCATAATATTGTTTTGTAATACTCATATAATTATGAAGGGACCTTAGATTTCCTCCCTTTCTCCTTATTGGACTATACATGATTTGTACCCTTTCCAAATCTGTTTAAATGTTTTCCAGTGCCATGTGGTTCTTTTTCTTATGTTCACCTTTCATTTAAGCTGAGAAGGAACATTTTTGTTTCAGGAGAAAGTGAGGACTGCAGATGCTGGAGATCAGAGCTGAAAAATGTGTTGCTGGAAAAGCGGAGCAGGTCAGGCAGCATCCAAGGAGCAGGAGAATCGACATTTCAAGCATAAGCCCTTCTTCAGGAATGAGGAGGGTGTGCCAAGCAGGCTAAGATAAAAGGTAGGGAGGAGGGACTTGGGGGAGGGGCATTGGGAATGCGATAGGTGGAAGGAGGTTAAGGTGAGGGTGATAGGCCGGAGAGGGGGTGGGGGGCGGAGAGGTCGAGAAGAAGATTGCAGGTCAAGAAGGGGGTGCTGAGTCCGAGGGTTGGGACTGAGATAAGGTGGGGGGAGGGGAAATGAGGAAGCTGGAGAAATATGCATTCATCCCTTGTGGTTGGAGGGTTCCTAGGCGGGAGATGAGGCGCTCTTCCTCCAGGCGTCGTGTTGCCATGGTCTGGCAATGGAGGAGGCCAAGGACCTTAATATCCTTGGCGGAGTGGGAAGGGGTTTCTGGTTTTCCTGGTTGGGTCCAAATTTTGTTGGTCTGAACGTAGTCCGGAGTCCATGCGGGGTCAGTTGGTTCCATAGACAAGTGCTGAGGAAGGAGATGTGGCTGTGGTAGCGAGTCTGTTGGAGGACGTGGCTGAAGAGCTTCAGGGCAGAGGAGATGACCTGGCGGGTGCAGTGAGAGTGGGACTCACTGAAATCCTTGTAGAGGGAGGAAGAGAGCTTCTTCAAGGAAGGCATCCTTGCAAGGGGATTCGCAGTAGGTTAAAATCAACTAGGAGAAAGTGAGGACTGCAGATTTTTGTTTCAGTATAATTTGCATTTTGCTTGACCATTTTCTCATTCACTTGAATTATATTGTGGTCACTATCTCCAAGATCTTCATTTATATTTAGGCCACCTGCTTCATTATCCAAAATTAAGAGGTGAATAATTTTTGTTGGAATAGTAACGTATTAACTGAATAAGTCCCTGAGTGCACTGGCAACTGAAATTTCTCATGCTTCTCAAACTGTATTTTTTAAAACTGCAATAATATTGTTGTGCATTTTTGATAATTAAAAATTCCTTGAAATTATGATTTTATCATCAATGTGTGCCTCTCTAATTTCTCTACGTTTTTCCCCAATTTAACTTTAATGTTTCAACAGTCGATGATATAACTTGTATATTGTGACTAATCCTTTGATATTTTGCAGTTCAGTTCTAAAGGAATGTATTTTAGATTACATATGTTTAAATACTTGTTCTATAGCAATCAGATTTTCTTTCTGAATAATAATTCCCAATCCTTCCTTTGCTATTAAGTCTCAATTTTATATTTTATCCACCTGACTTGATTATCTCAATTTTTGTTTACAATCTAAACATTAAAATACATGGATTTTATTTTGTATTTCTGTGGTTTGATAATTTCCTTTTCCTTATCTGATTTATTTTCAAACTACTTTGCTCAGCTTGAACTTTTATATTTCTCAAACTACCAGGTTTTCATCTTTGACTTTCGCCTCCCTTGGTTGGACTGGTTTAAGTCATTCTCCAAAGGAACAGTTAATAGCCCTTAAAACATATTGGTTCCAGCTCCATTCTGGTGCAAGCCTTCTCTTGAATTGCCCTTAATTTTCAAAGGATCCTTGCATCCCATGCAATGCTACCAGCTGTGTATTTACCCTTCAAACCTGGATCGTTGCATTTTATCATAGAATCCCTACAGTGTGGAAGCAGACCATTTGGCCCAACAAGTCCACACCCACCCTCCAAAGAGTAACCCACCCAGACCCATTCCCCTATCCTATTACTCTACATTTACTGACTGACTAATGCACTGAACCCAAACATCCCTGAACACTCTGAGCAATTTAGCATGGTCAATTCACGTAAACTGCACATCTTTGGATTATGGGAGGAAACCACAGCACTCAGAAGAAACCCACGCAAGCACAGGGAAAATGTGCAAATTTCACACAGACAGTCGCCCTATGCTGGAATCAAACTTGGGTCTCTGGTGCTGTGAGGCAGCAGTGCTAACCACTGAGCCACCATGCTGTTCATTATGTTTTCCTTTTCCTGAAAGCGATATTAAAGTCCTGTTTTTCATCAGCATTAAGTTTTTAAAAAAATTCTTCCATTTTATTTCCTATATGCTTCTGCACTCCTTGGTGAACCGGGATGAACTGTTATTATTTTGTTTCACTTTGCATCCCTTGCATCTGCTTGAAGTTCACATTGAATGAAGTATTTGGCTTCATGTTAATTGGCAGTGTTTCAGGAATGTGCACCATTTGCATCATTATATTTCCAAGTTCTACTGACTGAAGGAACTCAGTCATTGTTTCCAGATTTTGATTATTTCGACTGAATTCTCTTGTACCTCCTTGATTTTCCAAATCTCATCTAAATGAGATAAAAGGTCCTGTTGTTCTGGGAATCCCCAATAAAGGAAATACTTTAATCCATGGACTTCAATCAGGTCACATTATTTGATAAACCAAACCTGAATCCTAAGTATCTACATTTCTTCAGAAGATGATGAAAGATTGATCAATTATACAAGATTAGGTATGAAAAGCAATTTATGAGATTCTGCTTATAGAACAGAACACCTCTGTTCAGTCTGTTAAGCATGATCCTTAGCTTCCAATCGTCCATCATCTTAATACGTAATCTTACTCTCATGCTAACCTCTCTGTCCTTGGCCCACTGCAGTGTTGTAAATGACCTCAAAGTAAGCTTGAAGAATACGCTTGAGGAAAAACACTTCATCTTTCGATGAGACACTTTTCAGCTTTCTTGACTCACTGAACTCAATAATTTCAGATCATAACTTCCAACCCCATTTTGTCTTTGCACGTTTTGGTCTTACTCTATTTGTTTTTTCTAATTTTACATTCAGACATGAGCTGTTCATCATTTTATTGTTCATACCTCCTCTAGATAGGTTGTGTTTCTTGTTCCATTACTGTTCTCTATGGGCCTGCAGTGCTATTTCTTCTATCATTTGATCTCCTGTTTTCCATCTTAGAGACTTTTTTATTGTTTTTACAATTTCCCCATTCCACTTGCTTAAAATATATGAAACTTCAAATGATTCCCAGTTCTGGTGAAAGTTCATCGACCTCTAACAAACATCAAGACTGGGTTGATGAAAACAATAACATAATCCAGAAACTACTGGAGGAGAATGTAACTTCCACAGGATTTACCTTAACGACAAATCGTCACTATCCAAGTTGATAGGTTAACAATGCTCACAGAAAAATACTAAATTCTAGAAAGATGGGCAGAGCACTTTAACCACAAACATCAATGAAGAAGCAATTAATGGATTGCCATTGGTTGTCATCAACTGTCACTTGAGCAGTCCTTTCACAAATGCAATCATGTTCCCCTCTAGTAAAGGAGCGGACATTATCTCAGCTGTGCACTACATGGCTGGAGGTCAATGCTTGCCCAAGAGGTTTGATGAAAGGTTTCAGTCTATGCAGGAGCAAGGAACTATCCCATAAAATTAGAAAAATGTCTCCCTGTACAAGCAGAAAGAAACTCGCCAATTTGTGGTAACCACTGAGAAATCTAATTTCCCTCCATCACTGGCAAAATCTTAACCACCTAGTACATTATTTGGATCAGTATTTGCTGCCAGGGAGTCAGTGCAGTTTAAGAATTGGTTGAGGAATCCTTGATATGGTGTTTGCAATTAGACAAGTACAGGAGAAGTGACAAGAATAAACTATGGTGTTGTCCATGTTTTGGACACTTCGACCAGTTAATGTATTAAAAATGTTTTATCCACATGCTCTGATTGGTGAGGCGGGCAAAGGGACACAAAATCCGGTTTGCAGTTCAATTCAATTTTATTAACAAAAAGGACCTTATTTAAAATACCATATGAGCATTTCCCAAATTCCCACAATATTTACACTCTATGTAGCTCTATCCATCTGTGAAATGATATTACCCACAATGATCGATGTGTTTGAAGTGGGTCATGGGAATCCCCTTTCTCTCTGACATAAGGCTGGCTCTCTCTTTCAAAAGGTGGATCTTGCAAATCAAGGCAGATCTTCTCCTGGGTCTTCTTGGGCTGGCACACCAACTTCTGTTATGAGCCTTGCTGCTAGTCTTCCCAATGTGTCTTAACTGAAGGGTTGGCATCCAGCTGTGTGTTCTTATTCCACCTCACCCTGTCCTTCCAGGATGTTCTGTGTCCTTTGGCCAAGAGGGTCATGAGCAGGGTTCAAACCGTTCAATGGGATAGCACCAACATCTTTCACACTTGCCATGCCAGGTGTAAAGGTGCACATTCTCGGGCAGTCGGGGCACCAGAACATCTCACTGGCACTTGTCCAAAACACAACCCTTGGGTTGGTTGTAACTGTTTTTCCCGAACCTTTGTAGCCTCTTGACCTTTGTTTCCGAAAGCTGCTGGCTGCTGTTTAATTCAGTTAGGATAGTTCATCTGGCTGTGGATTATTTTAGAATATCTAACTTTGGGCCCATGATCGCTTGACCACAGTGGATTTCCACATGAAATTTACTGACCTGATTAAAGCCTTTATCACAGCCCGTCATGAGGACTTTTGGAAGGTAATAGAGACATTCGGCTGCGTGAGAAATTCATCACCATGGTTTCAATGATTTCACAGGACGGTATGCTTACATGTTTTTAGGATAATGATCTCAGTTATAAATAAAATTAAAAGAGACCACTTGTTAGTGCCAATCCTCTTCATCTTGGCTTTGCCCATATGCCCTGTAGTGCCACTCCATGAGTGGACGGACCTGAATTCAATGGTGTCCTAAAGAGTAAGGGTAATTTTATTTAAACATATGTGATCCTGGGGAGACTTCACAGAGCAGATGCTGAAAGGATGTTCCCCCTTGTCAAAGAAATTGGGGATGCAGTTTAAAAATAAGGGATGGGGGTCTCCCATTTCAGACAGAGGTGAAGAGTTTTTTTTTATCTGAGGGTTGTGAATCTGCAAAATTCTCTTCCCCAAAGAGTGGTGGAGGTAGTGTCATTGAATATTTTCTAAGGCAGAGAAAGATCGATTTTTGACAAACAAATGAATCAAAGGGTACAAGGACTGGGTAGAAAAGTGGATTAAGGCTACAATCAGATTATCCATAATCTTATGAAATGGTGGAGCAGATTTGAGAGGCCAAATACTCCTCGCTTGCTCCTAACTCATATGCTCATATGAAAAATATGCTGGTGATCATCACATCAAAATCAGATATTACATGGTTGGGAAGCTGCTAAAAGTGAGACTTTCTAAATAACTAATTCCTTTCAACTCTTGAGTGCGTATCCCCTGGGTTTTTTTGTTTCTATGACACTGGTTGCCTGTGCATTCATCCATCCTTTACCTCACTGTTAAGCAGCTCTGCCTGCAATTGCAATAGGCCCAGACCCTGGAATTTAATGTCTAAACTTCTTTAATACTCTCTTCTGCTCATCGACCTCCCTTCTCTTGACCACTGTATTTAATGTTTTGGTTTCTCCGCTTATGGCAACTATCATTAAACTATTCACAGAATAGAATGACAAAAATGTCCAAACCATATCAAATGAATGGTTAGAGCCTGAGTTGGCAGGGTTGCTTTTATCAGAATATATCATGGGATAATTACAGCTGAGAAGGAAATGTGGCCTGCACTAGTTCTTCAAAGGAGGCATTTTCTTATTGTCACTCTTTGGTCTTCTTCCCATAGCCTCACAGCAGATTATAATCTGAAATGTAACTCACGTAAAAGCAGTCAACGAAGAAGAAAAAAAGTTAAAACCGAATTTTGACAGCTCATTCTGCTCACATTTTAATCATTGGAAAGACTTATTATGAGGGCCATTGGTTTGTCACTGTCAAGGGAATTGATCCTGAACCTATTTATATTGAAGAATGTGGAAACACAATAAGCTTCAACTACGTTTATCAACCTCGTTCTTTTTTGTCATCATAGTGCTGTGCCCAAAGGCAGACCCTTGGCTAGCTTCTTGTCTGCTGATGATTCATCCTGAGCTATTTACAGTACTTGGCAATCTTTTGTCAGTGGTGCATTACCATTGTCTTCTAATCTCAGGGGCAAGGTGACAAGACAGGTCGTGAGCATATTTCGGTTTGAGTGGGAATTGGATACGTGGTGTTGGCATTATTCTGTATAAGATACTAGCCATTTAAGCTAACCAGATACTCTTTTTTAAAGTCGTTATTAAAAATTGTAATGGCATTCAAGTATTTTGAATATGCTGTGTGTTGCTTTACCTAAACAAAAAAAAGGCATAATCAATACTTAAATAACTTTACTTTAACAGCAATATTTAAAGTATATGGCACAGAAATGGAGCCATTTGGCATAACTTCTCAGTGCTAGTGTTTATGCTGCAATTAAGCTTCCTCCCACCTTTGCTTCTTTATATCTCTTTCTGAAGAAATGTTATACCCAAAACATTGACATTTCCACTTCCTGATGCTTCCTGGTTTGCTGTGTTCTTCCAGCCTCCTGCTTGTCTTCTCTAAATCTACCTAAATCTATTGTAATCAGCTATTCCCTTCTCCCTCATATCCACATCTAGTTTTCCCCTAAATACAGCAAACTACTGTGGTATAATCAAAACTTGACATAGGCTTTGCATAACTTACTATTTTCAATTCTATCCTTCTGGCAATAAAACAAAGTATTTGATTTTTTTTGTAGGCCTCACTCATCTGTAGCACAACTCTTATAGAGATTGATGTATCTATACTCTGAGATCCTTTTGTTATTTTTCCACACCTTGACTTACAATTGCAGGAAATGGCCTCCCTATTGCTCCTGCCAAATGTAATAACTCTTGGTGTTGTACGTCATTTGCCAATTATTTGCCCATTCTGCAAATTTATTAATATCCAACTATAATTTGTTATTGTTCAGTATTCACTCCAACCTAATTTGGTATCACCCCCAAATTTAGGAACTGGGCTTTCATTCCAATGTTCAAGTTGTAATTGTCTATTTTGAACAACTGCAGTCCCAACACTGATTCTTATGGAACATAACTTCCGCCTTCTCTTGCTCAGAATAACTACACTTCTCACTCTCTGCTTTTATCTTGAAGCTAATTAGCAATCCATTCTGCTACTGTCCCCTGATGTAACGTTCTTTGACTATTTAATTATTCTGAGCACTTTATCGAAGGCCTTTTGAAAATCTAGATAAATTATATGTAGTGCATTCGTTTGTTTAACGCTTCAAAAAGAACAATAAGGTTGGTCAAGCAAGATTTCCTCTTTTGAAATCCTAGTCCTACATATTTTTGCACATTGGTTTTGTTGGCTTCCCACTTTATTTTCTTCATCTTTGTCTCTCTCTCTCTCTCTCTCTGGTTCCTTCTCTATCTCCATCTGTTCTTTGTTTTATTGCTCTCTTGTTTTACATTTTGCAGATAGAATTTGCAGTGTTTCTAATTGACAACTTTTACTTTCCTTTCCAGTGTGAGAATGTAAAACATCAACTTGAAGGCAGAAGTTTCTGAATATCCACATTGAATCAGGCGGCACGGTGGCACAGTGGTTAGCACTACTGCCTCACAGAGACCTGGGTTCAATTCCCGCCTCAGGCAACTGTCTGTGTGGAGTTTGCACATTCTCCCCGTGTCTACGTGGGTTTCCTCCAGGTGCTCCGGTTTCCTCCCACAGTCCAAAAATGTGCTATGCTAAATTGCCTGTCGTGTTTGGTGAAGGGTTAAATGTAAGGGAATGGGTCTGGCTGGGTTGCTCTTCACAGGGTCGGTGTGGACTCGTTGTGCGAAGGGCCTGTTTCCACACTGTAAGTAATCTAATCTTTCAGGTCTGGTGACCCTTCCTTAGAACTCAATTAACCCAAAACAGTGACTCTGATTTCTCTCCACAGATCCTGCTAAATCTGCTGAGCTTTCCAGCAATTTCAGTTTATGTTTACGAATTCTTGTTTTTTTAATCTAGATTAATAAAATATGAAAAGCTAAGAGGTCATGTGTGCAACAATAACTTCACTGAATAAAACATAACTATACTTCATTCTTATTTTACAATATTTATTACAGGAAGTTAGCACTGGAGTCATACACTATCAGCCACACCTAATTAAATTGTACTCTTTGCTATAACCAATTAAAGCCTTCATATTTACTGAAGGCTGTGTGTTGACACAGTAAAATTATATTTAATCTAAACTATCTAAATTATACATTGTTCTCAGTATGACATGTTACCACATTTTCAAAGCTACCTTTAAAACTGTAATGCCATCATTATATAAAGGATATCAAAGCCATGAAAAAGTAATGCATAGATTCACTGACATGATGGATGAGTTGTTACAATTCTGATGAGAGACTTATGAGCTTTTATTTAGAGTTGAGAGATGATGATGATGCAAGATTTGCAATAACTAAGTGATGATTCTCCACCATTAAATTAGCTTTCTTAAAGAGGAGAAATTTCACAAATCTGCTGAATCAAATTAAAGTATTTTGATTAAACGAAACAAAATACTTTCAACGACATTGTCTAAACAGTTGAATAACATTCAGAGAAAGCTATCACCAAATCATACATGAGTCTGATCAGATTTCATATGGATTATGGTATCAGTTCTCATTCACCAAAATATAAGAGAAATATTCAAGTTCTTCAGGTGGCACAAAAAAGATCCACTAGGTTAACTCTTGTTGTACATAAGTCATAGAGATGTACAGCATGGAAACAGACCCTTCGCTCCAACTTGTCCATGCCGACCAGATATCCCAACCCAATCTAGTCCCACCTGCCAGCACCCGGCCCATATCCCTCCAAACCCTTCCTATTCATATACCCATCCAAATGCCTTTTAAATGTTGCAATCGTACCAGCCTCCACCACTTCCGCTGGCAGCTCATTCCATACACGTACCACTCTCTGTGTGAAAAAGTTGCCCCTTAGTTCTCTTTTATATCTTTCCCCTCTCACCCAAAACCTATGCCCTTTAGTTCTGGACTCCCCCACCCCAGGGAAATCTAAATGATGATGGTAGACATGGGCTTTCCATGTGAAATAGAGTCATAGAATCCCGACAGTGTGGAAGAATGCTATTCAGCTCATCAAGTCCGCACCGACCCTCTGGAGAACATCCCACCCAGACCCAGTCCCCCACCTTATCCCTGTGACCCTGTATTTACCATGGCCAATCCACCCAGCATTCACATCCCTTGATACTATGGACAATTCAGCATGGTCAATTCACCTAATCTGCACATATTTGGACTGTTGGAGGAAACATGCGCAGACATGGGGAGAATTTGCAAATTCCACACAGTTGCCTGAGGCTGAAATTGAACCCAGGTCTCTGGCGCTGTGAGTCACACAGCACGGAAACAGAACTTCAGTCCAACTTGTCCATGCCAGCCAGGTTTTCCAATCTAATCCCATTTGCCTGCATTTAGCCCATATCCCTCTAAACCTTTCCTATTCACGTACCTGTCCAAATGTCTTTTTAATGTTGTAACTGTACCAGCATCCACCACTTCCTCTGGCAGTTCATTGAACATATGCACCACACTCTGCACAGTGGTCTGAGAGGTGATTTTAGAGGTACATCAAAGTTAAGGAACAGAGAAAGTAATCCGAGAATATCTGTTGAATTAAATTTAATTACTTTATTTAAAAAAAATCAATGGGGTTCCAACTGGTAAATTGAGAGTGATATCATGAAGTTTTTGCACAGAATATTTAAATGACAAAAGTAAACTGTCATACAGAGTTTATTAGATGTCAATATATTGCAATTTAGAAGGACATTAGTTTAAGATGAACCCAGGGCTTGAGTGACAAATCAAAGTTGACAAATGGAACTTGCAGAGGGCAGTGCATGTATGGAATGAGCTGCTATAGGAAGTCGTGTAGGCTGATGCAATTACAACATTTAAAGGCATTTGGATGGATACACGAATAGGGAGGGTTTAAAGGGAAATGGGCCAAATGGGTTAGGATTAATTTAGGATGTCTGGTCAGCATGGACCAAAGGTTTCGTTTATGTGCTGTACAACTCGACGATTCAAATTCAGTGCACTGCTGCTGCTGGATTTAAAACCATGCTTTCTTGGGAAGAGGTTAGAGGTCTCTTTTTGTGGAGCATTTTATCAAAGTCCGCATTTATCCCAAAATATTGACCACAACATTCCCATCCAAGTGCAAATTGTCTGATCATTCATCTAATTTCTGCTTACAATGACTTCACTACAAAAAAAACTGAGCTGTAAAATAATTTAATCTACTTAAAGGCATTATATAAATTGAAAAGTACAAGAGAAGTGTGATTTAGTGGTAATGTCCCTCCATTTATAGGGGCAGCATGGTGGCTCAGTGGTTAGCACTGCTGCCTCACAGCACCAGGACCCTAGGTTTGATTCCAGCCGTGGGTGACTGCCTGTGTGGAGTTTTCACATTCTCCCTGTGTCTGCATGGGTTTCCTCCCATGGTTCAAAGATGTGCAGGTTAGGGTGAAAATTCTAAATTGCCCATGGTGTTAGGTGCATTAGTCAGAGGGATATGGATATGGGTGTGGGTGAGTTACTCTTCAGAGGGTCAGTTTGGACTGGTTGGGCTGAAGGGCCTGTCCCCACACTGTAGGGAATCTAATCATAATCTGGAGATATAGTTTAATGTTCTGATATCGGATCAAGATGGTAACTTTTGAAATCTTAATCCATACCGGGAAAAAAGGGTTCACCAATGTTCAGAAGGATTTGTAGTGTGGTTGCAGTTTCCCTACCTCTGAGTTTTAAAAAAAACTAGGTTCGTCTCGCAACTCCTGCAAAGGCTTATAATAATATTTCTGGTGCAAGTTGATTTTAAAAAAAATGAAAACTTGCATAACTTCTTGAAAATATATTTCAGAACAGGAAATTGAAACTCGCTGGAATAACTGAAAAAAGACATCAACTAGTTTTTTTTTCCCCCCAGGAATTGAAGCATATTCCTCATATACCACCCTTCCATAACTCCCTGTTCTCGCGTGGGGTGCTTCCAGGCGGAAATGTAGCAAAGCCTGCTGATTGACATTTCACTTGACCAATCAACGGGTCCAAAATTGAAGCAACATTCGACATGGAACGTTAGCTTGGAATTTCCTCAAATAAACAACAGTGATGTGTTAGCGGAAATTTAAAAAAAACCCTGATTTCATGCAATAAATTTAGATTTATCTGTAACATTTATCAAACACTTCAGATGGTTGCTATGACCTAATCTAACGCATTTTGACGTCGAGGTGGAGTTATGTTGAACGATGTGCTTGCCGAAAAATGTGGAGCAAAGGGCACAATCAAAGTGGGGTTTTCACTGAGTTTCATTGATTAGTCCTTATGACTCCCTCCCCCTTGTTCAACCGAACGTCAGTTTATGACTCAGGCCATTTTCTGTACTTGACCACTACAGTGTTGTTCTGAAGATGTTGCAAAACACAGGGTAAGCAGATACTTGCAAATATGTGTACACTTTATAAATATCCAAAAGCCGGAAAGAAAGCAGACATAATAGCCAGACTGAACTTTTTTGATCGCTTTTAAGTGAAATATTTATTGTTTTCACGATTTAGTTCTGTTTATGGTCTTTCTCCTTCAATTCGAAGTACTTTTTTTAAGGGTCTTTCTCCTTTAATTCGAAGTACTTTTTTTTTAGAGGAGTGATAGTAACACCGAAAACAATACAAATTTATAGTTCCAAATCTTAGTAGATGTATAGTCTGTAAAATAGTGAGGCCTGTTTTGTTTTAAAGTAGTATGTGATTCGGTGTGGTTGGTACAACCTTCATTAATTTCCTCCAAGGAAAGTGAGAACAGGAGTATAAATGGTTTGTTGGGGTGATTTGTTGCACACACTGGTCATTACAAAAGATATGTCATGTGAATGTGAAAAGGAGAATTATTTGTAAATCCTTATTTATAATATATAGTTATATTCTAAAAGGCTATGAACAGTTCCCTTAAATTAACACTGAAATTAGAATCGAAGTGTGTCGTGCTGGAAAAGCACAGTAGGTCAGGCAGCATCCGAGGAGCAGGAGAATCGATGTTTCGAGCATAAGCTCTTCATCAGGAATGAAGTTAGAGCTTGCTGGCTTTCTAATTTCAGCTCTTTGAATTGGCCAGAGCAGTCAAAAGCACTGAACTCCAAAACACGCTTCAGTTGCAAGATTAGAAAATGTTAATAAAGGTAAAATACTGCAGATACTGAAAATTTGAAGCTCCGGTTTTTCAACATCTGATGAGAGGGGAACAGAATGAACATTTCAGTCTGATATCACACTTCTGAACAGAAGAGGTATAATCATATCGGACTTGAAACGTTAAATCTGTTTCTCTCCACAGATGCTGCCAGATCTGTTAAGTTTCTCAAAAAAAGTAATGTCACTCCTTTGTCTGGTAGAATGTTGGCAAATGGACCATATTTGAATCAAAAGTCACTGATTCTGTGCAATTTGCTCTGGGTTGAAGAGGACAGGGAGAATAGGGAATTCCCTGAAATCTTAGCTGATTACAACATTGAATAACTGAGGTTTTCAAGCTGTGCAAATTCCAGGTCTGATTTTTAGCCTGGATGGGGATGCTTGTTCAATTAGCTGATCACAGAACAGGTTGGTGTTGGGGTCAGGTTGTGCTGTATTTGCCCTCTTGATGTCCCTGAGCTATGGACATTGCTTAGATCCAGGAATCTTTGTTTGGAATGAATGCGATCAGCTCCGATTTTCTGCCTTCCCTCCATTGCTGTTGTTTTTAATTCTGCTGTCACTTTGATAGCACAAATACAGATTAATGGGTGTGATCTTGTAGCCGTCACAGAGACTTGGTTACAAGGAGACCAAAGCTGGAAACTAAATATTCCAGGGTATGTGGCTTTTTGAAAGGAGGGACAATAAAGACAAAGTAGTGTGGTAGCATTGTTAGTATGGGTTGGAGTAAGTACAATAACAAGAAATGACCTTGAGTTGGAAGATGGAGAATCCATTTTGGTGGAGGTAAGAAACAAAAAGGGGAAGAAGACAAAAGTAGGTGCCCTAACAGTAATGATATGGCAGGACAAAGAATAAATTAGGAGATAATAAGGGCATGTAAAAAAGGCAGTATGTTAATCATGGGTGACTTTAATCTTGTTGTGGAGGTGTTAGTGTTGGACTGAGGTGGACAAAGTCAGAAGTCACATGACACCAGGTTATAGTCCAATAGATTTACTTGAAATCATAAGCTTTCAGAGTGCTGCTCCCCCTCATTTGACAAAGGACCAGTGATCCGAAAGCTTGTGTTTTCAAGGTTGGATTACAACCTTGTGTTGTGTGCTTTCTGACTTTAATCTTCATGTAGTTTGGACAAGTCAGATGGGCAAAAGTAGCCATGAGGAAGAATTCAGAGTGTACTCGGGAAGGTTTGCTAGAACAATATGTTGTGAATCCAACCAGGGACCAGGCTTTTTCAGATCTGGTGATGTGTAATGATGCAATTTCAATAAATGGTCTCCAAGTAAAAGATCCCCAAGGAAACATTTACCATGACAGGGTAGAATTTAGCATTCTGATTGAGAGGGAGAAATTTTGATCAACTGTGTTAAGTAATAATGAAAGAAGAATAAAGGGAGAGCCAGCTGAGTTGACTGAAGAGGGACTTTAGCAGCAAACACAGTTGAAAAATAATGGTAATATTTAAGAAAATAGGTAATGACTCACAACAAAGATACTTCCCAGTGATGGAAGAAGTAGCTGCCATTTCTATTGACCTGGTAAAAACCATGACTGCAGATGCAAGAAACCAGATTCTGGATTAGTGGTGCTGGAAGAGCACAGCAGTTCAGGCAGCATCCAAGGAGCTTCGAAATTGACGTTTCGGGCAAAAGCCCTTCATCAGGAATAAAGGCAGTGAGCGTGAAGCGTGGGGAGATCCAGCATCCTAGTATGAATGCTGGCTTCTTTCTTTGTCTTCTTGCTGTGCTTGGTGCAGTGTTTACAGCCTGCAATTCAGGCTACTTATATCCCTCAGCCCCACACACCCAATGGAGAGGGCAGACTGTGGCGGGACAGCTCCTAATTGGCCGGGGGCTGCCCAGCTTGAGGTGGAGGTAGCTGTCCAGTGAGGCGCGATGGCCTCTCCCTCTGTCGAAAGCAACCTAGGCACCTTGCTCTACAAGGTGCCCACAGCTCCTCCCTCACTTCCATCCAAGGCCCTAAAGGAGCCTTCCACATCCATCAAAGTTTTACCTGCACATCCACCAATATCATTTATTGTATCCACTGCTCCCGGTGCGGTCTCCTCTACATTGGGGAGACTGGATGCCTCCTCGCGGAGCACTTTAGGGAACATCTCTGGGACACCCACACCAATCAACCACACTGCTCTGTGGCCCAACATTTCAACTCCCCCTCCCACTCTGCCGAGGACATGGAGGTCCTGGGCCTCCTTTACCGCCGCTCCCTCACCACCCGATGCCTGGAGGAAGAACGCCTCATCTTCCGCCTCGGAACCCCAGGAGCAGACCCACGAGGAGGTCTTCAGACCTGCCCTCCTTCCTCCGTACCGGGTGCACAAAGATCAGGAGCGTGGGACTAAAGTGCAACCAAAAGCAGAGGAGGAGGGCTTATGCCCGAAATGTCGATTCTCCTGCTCCTTGGATACTACCTGACCTGCTGCGCTTTTCCAGCAACATATTTTTCAGATGGAATATAATGTGAGAAAATGTGAAGTTTATCAATTTGGCAGGAGCTGAATATTACTTAAATGGAGAAAGATGCAGAAAGCTACTGAAAAGGGGATGTGGCAGGCCCCATGTATAAATAACATAAAGCTAGCATCCCAGTTCAGCAAGAGGGAAAGCAAATTGACTGTTGGCCTTTATTAAAGAGGGAATGGAGTATAAAATTAGGGAAGTCTTGCTAAATCTATACCACGTATTAGTCAGAACACAGCTGGAATACTGTGGACAGCTTTGGATCCTTTATTGGGAAAGATGGGCTGACATTGGAGGCAGTCCAGAAAAGGTTCAATAGGCTGATGCTAAGTGTGAGGGGACTGTCTTATCAAGAGAAGATATGTAATTTGGGTCTAATATAATTGGAGTTTGGAAACAGTGAGAGTATTCTTATGGAACTGATCAAGATAGAAGCAAAGAGTTAGTTTCCCATTGTGGGAGAATCTAGGATCAGATGGCATTACGTAAAAGTCAGAGGTTGCCCGTTTCGGACAGAGATAAGGAGGAATTTCTTCTTTTGAGGGTAGTGAATCTATGGAAATATTTAACGAAGCAGGCTGTAGAGGCTGGGTTATTAAGTGTATTCAGTGCTGAGACAGATTTTTAATCAGTAAGAGAATCAAGGCTTATGAGAAAAATGGAGTCCGGGATCATCAGACCAGCCATGATCTCACTGAATGGCAGAGCAGACTCAAAAGACTGAATGACCTACTTCTGTTCCTACATCTTACGGATTATTATTCAGCAAACAAAAGGTTTACAGGCTGTTAACATGTGACGTTAGGCCATGTCTCAATTTTGTTATGACTATCACAATTTTTTTGCAGTTTTGATTTGGAACTGTGAATTGAAGTTGTGAATTGAGCTTCGAACAGCAGCTTGTTTTTTTTTAAGAAAGGAGGAAACAACAAAATACAAATGTTTGCTGTTGGGAACTGGCCTGGAAATGTAATGCAGGTTAATTATAACTCTAAGGACACTGTATATGAGCTGACACTGATATGTTGCTCCGCTCAGAGACTGGTAGCTATTTGGGTGTTAACTTGGTCAATTAAGGTAGGACTGGTGCTGGCTGGCCAGTGAACTGCATAGAAGTTTGGGAAAAAAAAGAGAAAACGAATAATGAAATATCTGACCTCTTTTTTTGTGTGGGAGATAGTTTTTTATTTTGGGAAGCTTCCAGATTGGGCTGACGTTTGGTTTTGCTTTATCTAGTTACTATCCAGTTATTGATCTATTAAAAGTTCTGAAAAAAGAATCCCCATCTGTAAGAAATGAGTAAAAGTCTCCAGAGGTCTGCAGAAGCTGTTTGCATTGACTGGTGACTTTGGAATTCAAGCAAGATGCATAATCCGAAGTGCCCGTATTACAACCCAACTTCTAAGGATTTTATGAAGACCTGGTATTTTTTGTTGAAACTGTTATCAAACTAGCAAGTTGTTTTTTTTTTAGTTTTCTTAATTTATCCCTTCAATCTGTTTGTCAGTGTGAGAGTGGAAGCATATGGTCAAATAAACTTGGGCTTAGATTCTAGTTACTAAATTAGTTTGCCTTTTCATTTATCTGTGTTCTTTTGAAGTTACGTTCTTAATAAATTGTTAGTTTTTGTTAAGGCTATAACCTAGATGTACAAAATCAGTTATTTGTAAAATCTCTGCTGAGGAATTTTGAGGGTCATTGAATGTTTTAACTTCACTGTGTTGCAATTCGAGAGTCTGATTTGGTTTGGCATGCTATGCCTGTGTCATAACAATTTGTATAAACGATTGCAAAAGCTGTAAGTGAAGTCAGTTTTGGAAGGGTGGATAGCATTGGCTTTGCACCATTCCCACTCATGCTGAAGGCACTTAACTCCATTCTCCTCAAATATCACAATTTCACAGGATCAGACTCTCGAAGTCTGTCTAAAATATCCAATGGCAGGACAAAATTCTCCACATTGAGGTTGTTGCAAAGCATGGTGTACCTGGCACCAAGTCCCTGCTTTTCGGTGCTCAATGTCATTGGATCATGGAGGATTGCAGTCTAACCCCAACTGAGCACAGGAACCATATTACAGAGCATCCCAAATTTAGGATCTAAAAACAATTTGAAAGCCTGCCTATAGCTTGAAAGTTACGTCCTAATATAGAGGGAAATATAACCTTGGCAAGACCAAAAGCTACAAGTATGCACACCTGATTGTTTGTTCCTGATATTGTGGAACATTTCTGAATACTTTTCAGAGTTATAAATTGAACACTGAGCAGGATAAAGGTCACCTAAAGGTTGAGGGTCAGAGTTCGAAAGGCAGCATGACAGATGGCCGTTGACTTAAAAAGAAAGGAGCAAGATTATCTTCAAAACAATGTTATGTGTAGTTCGTTAGTAAATGGATTTCTAGAACTCGGAGAAAGAATTTTTTTAGTTTCAATTTTAACTCTGAGTCAGAATCTGCAAGCTTAAGTGTCCATAAACGTCTGCACTTAATTCAGTCTTCCACCTTAGTGCTGTGTTGAGGAAGTAGTGTTGTTCGGGGGTGCCATATTTAGATGTGATGTTAAAATGAGACCACAATTGTTTAAGGTCCTGTGGTACTTTTTAAAAAGCAGGAGGACTTCCTGCCTTGTGCCTGGAAGATTAAATGGGCTAAAAGTTCTTCCTTCACCTGAAGTAATTTTGTCATCACTGCTGGTGCAGGGTGTGTCTGAGTATTCAACCTATTGATTATTGTGCATACTTGAAACATGATTCAACTAGCAGTACACTGTTGACTTTCATATTCCTTAGCTCAATTTATTCTTTTTGTTTTAAATAATAGAACATTTTCAGTCTATTTAAAAACAAAGTAGCTGCTAGATTTATTTCAATCTGTGATAAATCTACTGCACCAGACTGGGAAACAAAGAGGGTGCTGTAGAAACAAAAAATGCAGCAATCCAAAAGAAACCAACCCAATTCCATATTCATGGCACTACCCTCACTTAGATGCTAAATTCAAACATGCATCCCCACTCATCATGCAACTGTTTACAAGAAATATTAATGACTTGGAGGAAGAAAGTGAAGGTGCTGTTGCCAGATTTGCAGATGACACTAATTTAGGTGGCAAAGCAGTTTGTGAGAGCAACACAAACAAAGAGATACTTATAGCTTAAGGAAATGGACAAAACATTGGCAAATAGAGTATAATATGGGAAAGCAAGAAGTTGTGCATTTTGGAAGGGAGAACAAAAGACAGCATTATTTAAATATAAAGAAATTGCGGAAAGATGCAACACAAATGGGTTTTGGGGATACAGGTACATAAAATGCATAAAGCTAGCACAGAGTTGCAGCAAGGTTAATGGATATTACATTAGGGTGAGACCATATATGGAGTACAGAGGAACCTCGATTATCTGAATATCAATTATCCGAATATCGGATTAACTGAAGGAGACCGCGAGGTCCCGATAGAATCATTACATGAAACCTGTTTCAACCCTGATCGCATCTTTTGTTCACACTGATTAAAAATGATCTCTGCTGAGAACAGTCCTGGACATGGATGGGACCCCAGGACCCCAGGCACCGTCTCCAAATGACTGACCTCCCGCCCTCTCTTCCTCTCCCAACACTTTCCCTGGAGTTCTACATACGGATGAACCCTAAACCCCCTTCCCCAGATATTCTCTCTAACATTGTCTCGTGCAGGGCAGAGGTGGAACTTGTCAAAAAGTTGCAGTTAAAAAGTTGTGTGCGCATGAGTGTGTGTGCGCGCGCGCGTGTGCAATTTGGAGACTTACCCCAGAAAGGTAGCAGCAGTCTTACTGTTGGTGTCCAGTCCGGGGAGGGGAAGGAGGGGGGCGGCCAGGGGCACATAGGAGTCAGAGCGGCAGGGGGCAGGGGGGTACACATGGGGTTCAGATGGTGGGTGGGCACAGATGGGGGTGGTGCTAGACAGGCTTGGGGCACGGGTGGAGGGAGGTGTTGGAAGAGATTGGGGGCGGGCGTGGGGCAGATGGGATTTGAGTGGCAGCCGGGGCATAGCACCTCGCGCGCAGTGTGTTGCTGCCTCATCTCCTGAACAGGGAGCAGACTTAACAGAAAACTCCCGAGCCCCAGAGGAGAGGCATTGAATTGATTAACCAAATAATCAGTTATCCAAATGAAATAGTGCCTGCCCATTTCGTTCGGATAATCGAGGTTCCTCTGTGCTAGGAAAGCTATCATTTCATTGGAGGCAGATCAGAGAGGGTTTACTAGAATAATCCAGATATAGAGGGATTGTCTTATGATCAAAGGTTAAACAGGTTATAACACTACTCATTGGATTTTAAAAGAATGAGAGGTAATCTAATTGAAATACATAGGATTTGTAAGGGGCTTGACAGGGTAAATGCTGAAAGAATGTTTCCTCTCATGAGAGACCAAAGAGCTTAATTTCAGAATAAACGGGTGCTAATTTAAGGCAGATGACAATTTTTTTCTTCGGTCATGGAGTCATACAGCGTAGAATCAGGCCCTTCAGCTTACCGGTCAACAAACACCAACCTACACGAAACAAAAAAAAAACAAAAGGACTGCGGATGCTGGCAATCAGAAACAAAAACAGAAATTGCAGGAAAAACTCAGCAGGTCAGGCTGCATGTATGGAAAGAAAGCAGAGCTAACCTTCGGGTCAGTGAACAATTTCTCATTTTGTTAAAGATAAATTCTTGATCAGTAGGGAAATCAAGGATTATGGGAGAAAGGGAAGGAATGTGGACATGACAAATTCGCAGGAACAGATTGTTTGAGTCAATTGGTCAGCATGGTGTTATTGCTGTCTTTACCTATGCCCCAATACAGAGGCATAGTGCAACTCCCCAAGCTTCATGTGACAGCATCTTCTAACTTTCAACCCCCTCCCACCTAAAAAGGCAAGGGCAACATCATGGGCACATTGCTATGAAAATTCCCTTCAAGTCTCACACCGTGCTGAGTCAGAATTCTGGAGCTCCCTTCCTCACAACTCTTGAGGGTGTTATTAGATCCCAAGGATGGTAGCAGTTCAAAGGCCTGTCCTCGGATGCTGCCTGAATTGCTGTGCTCTTCCAGCACCACTGATCCAGAATCTGGTTTCCAGCATCTGCAGTCATTGTTTTTACCTCACTACCACTTTGTCAATGGCTGTTAGGACAAACTCCGGTCTTGCCTGCAATGGTCACACCGCATGAAAGAATAAGCAAAAGAACCCTGTTCCAGTGCTTCATCTCACCCTAACTACGAAGTAATCTAACAGGCTTTGCATTGACATACACTGTCAACTGAGATAAATTCAGCACCCTATTTAATCAGGGCAGTTTTAACAATGTAGGCAAAAGTGAGGACTGCAGCTGCTGAAGATCAGAGTCAAGAGTGTGGCATGAGAAAAGCACAGCAGGTCAGGCAGGAGAGCAGGAGAGTCAATGGTTCGGGCAAAAGCCCTTCATCACTTTTCCTGATGAAGGGCTTTTCCCTGAACCATTGACTCTCCTGCTCCTCAGATGCTGCCTGACCTGCTGTGCTTTTCCAGCACCACACTCTGGAGCTTTTACAATGTCACTGATGATCATTGCAGTAGTGTATGTTAACTATACTTAACACTTGATGATTAAACAGATAAATGTGTGTTAATTAAATGCATTGCCCTTGTTTTGTGTATGCAATTCACATATAGTTCACGCAAAGTAAATAGAAATAGAAACATGTCCTGTTAAACTGGAAAGTTAAGAAAACTATCGTCATGTTTTCTTTATTGTGAGGGGGATCAAACATGAAAATAAGGATGCTGTGCTTCAATTACTCAAGGCGAGAGTAAGAATTCTGTGCATGATTTTGGTTGTCGTATTTAGGGGAGCATTTAAATATGTTGGAGCTAGTTCATTTCCTTGGTTGAAACCTGGAATTGTCTTATGAGTGTTGATTACATAGGCTGGGTTGGTTTTCTCTTGAGTTTGGAAGAGTTCATGGTAATTTAATTTGAAATATTTAATTTCAAAGAATTTATGAATCAGCAGAAGACTTTTTCCAGTTGGAAATGTTTTCTCATTGTTATCTGGCAGATTTTGCCTGATTATCATGTCAAGCTGTGAGTCACTGTAAGATAAACTGGACCTGTTGAATGCAGATATGTGGCTGGATGTCCTCATGATTCTTGGACTAATTGAGTCCATGCGGCATCGAAGGATGCTATGCATTCAGATGAAATCATTGATCACCTCCACTTCCACCATTTCTTTGGGCAACAAGTTACAGGTCATTACTAATCATTGCATAAAATTGTCCTCCCTCATGCCTTTTGTTTGATCATTAGCATCAAAATGATTGTTCAGGGTGTTGCCGTACTCCTGTCTGTCAGCATTGTCAATCTGATGGTGGAAGTTATTGATGGCTTCACATATTCAGACTTTGCAATCACCAGCAATCTGTCACTTGATGCCATAATCAACCCACACATTGTAAAAGCTGCAGCTATGATATTCAAACAAAACAAGTGTAGAACAATAGCGACCAGACTGAGAACACCAAACTGAAAGCCCGTTGAGAATGCAAGCACAAAGTACTCTTCGAGAATGGTGACATCTAGAGAATATACACAGGGCAGGAGAAAAGGTTGAAAGGTTCCATCTTCACTGTCTGACGTGGATCCTCAGCATCTCTTAGAAGGGCAAGGTCACCAACCAGATCCTGCAGTGTACTAATTCCAACAGAATACACTCGTTGCTAAACCAAAAATGTCTGAACTGGTTCAGCCATGTTCAACACACATATTATGGTTGTCAAAGACCTTGCGTATGTTGGAATGGCCATGAGGTCTCAACAACCTGGGCATCTGTACCTTTGCTACAAGGCAACCGACATGGGGAACATTGTCACTGACAACTGGGAAAATGGCTGATGGTCACGACTTCTGGAAGCTGACAATTTGCAGGGTTATTGGAAGAGATGAATTTAGTGGATCGTGTACCTTTCAGCCCAATTATCTCAGCAGCTCCTCTTCATTGAACCACACCAGATGATGCTGAACGCAGTGTTGACTATCACAATGCAAAGCATTATCTTCTGAGAGAAAAGACAGCAAGGAACGGATCACCACCTCTGGGTGTATCAAAAGACTGTACAATTAAGCAAATTCTTTTGAAATGTCCCCACTATTGCAAGGTAGGAAACATTACAGCCAATTTATGCATAGTGAACTCCTCTGCACAGCAATCTAATATTGACGAGATCAGTTTTAGTGAAATTGATTGAGGAATTAAGTATTGATTAAAGGTACTAGCAATGCAATTATTTCAAGGGATGGTGTGACACCCTGTATGTTCACCTGAGAGGGAAGACTCGGGCCTTAGTTTGCTGTCCACCTGAACAATGGCACCTCAAAAGAATGTCAGCCTAGATTCCATGTGCTCAAGGTTTTGGTGTGGTATTGCTGACTACTACGGAATGTGCTGTTCGCACAACTCCTGTTGCATGCTTCAGACCCAGCACTGTACCTTATAGACCTTGAATCAAACTCTTCTATGTGGCTGTACTGTTTGTTGGATAAATCTGCTGAGCACTGAGGGTTCTTCCTGCAAGTGTTTTTCAAAAAAATTAAGTTGTTAGACTATACAAATTAATTATCATTTCAAATATTTTCAGCATTTTGCTGGTTTGCTCAATGGCCTGAATACAAAGGTTTACAGATACTTATTCCACAAAAATGCAAGGATGATTAAGTAATTGCCAGAAGCTATGGATATAGAATAGTGAGTGCCCATGCTTTCAGTCTTCTATGAAACATTACTGTATTGCTGCAGTATAACAACAACTTCCATTCCTTTTGTACATTTTAACATAGTTAGAATTTTCCAAATATTCTTCGTTGGAATGTTATCAAGCCAAATTTTGATAAGTTGCAAAAGAGATATTGGTGCAATTGGCTCAAGATTAGTCCAGAAAAAGCTGGTATTAAGTGCTATTTTAAATGAGGAATTAGTTGGTTAAGATGTGGAGGGGTTTAAAGAGGGAATTGCTCAAATATCAGCAGTTACCACCTGAGGCATGGTCGAGTGGTATTATTGCCGGAATGTTAATCCAGAGACCCATTTCATGTTCTGGAGACCCGGGTTCGAATCCTGTCATGGCAGCCTGTGAAATTTGAATTCAGTAAAAAGGTCTGCGGTTGACTCTTACTGGTCTTTGGGTAATTAGGGGTTGGCATCAAATGCAGGCCTAGCCAGCAACATTGTCATCCCATGAATGAAAAGGAAATTCTAGGAATTAGAACTGTTCATATGCAAGAGGCTAGAATTTGGGAAGTCAGCAACAGAGTTATAGAGTATAGCAGTATGGGTAAAGGCCCTTTGGTCCACCATGTCCACACTAGTTATCAAGCACCTATTTACGCTAATCCCATTTTCTGGCACTGGGTCTGTAACCTCATATGAGTTGGCATTTCAAGTATTCATCTAAATACTTAGCCGTTGTAATCGTTCCCACCTCTACCACCCGTTTAGAGTTCCAGATACCCCCTCTCTGAATGAAAAAAGTTTTACTTGTATCCTTTCAAAACCTCCGAGCTCTATGTTAAATCCATGCCTTTTCATAACTGACCCCACTAATGAGGAGCTGAAAATGTGTTGCTGGAAAAGCGCAGCAGGTCAGGCAGCATCCAAGGAACAGGAGAATCGACGTTTCGGGCATAAGCCCTTCTTAAGGAATTCCTTAAGGATTCCTTAAGAAGGGCTTATGCCCAAAACGTCGATTCTCCTGTTCCTTGGATGCTGCCTGACCTGCTGCGCTTTTCCAGCAACACATTTTCAGCTCTGATCTCCAGCATCTGCAGTCCTCACTTTCCCCACTAATGAGGAGAAATGTTTCTTGCTACCGACCCTATATATGCCCTTCACAGTTTTGTAGACCTCTATCATGACAGTTGAAAGTCTGAAGAGATTTTGGAGGCTATTGGATGCAAAATCTGCTTGACAAAAAATGGAGAGCATTCCCTATATGAGCAGTAAATAATGTTCATTCAAGCAGAATGCTGCTACTCTGAGGGTCTGCATACACTGATCATTGTGTTCATTTCTATGTTCTCCAGCCACTGCTATGCGCAGTCCTCAGAGAACTGCACAGTGGCGGGAGAAATTGGAGAGAAAATGTAGGCAGTAATGGATTCCTTCCTCAATTGATATGTCAGGAGAAATCATTTGATGAAGAATGAAGTTTCTTGTAAATAAAGCAGTGCTAGTTCTAAAGATCACTTCTTTAGTCATTTGGCCTAAATTCGTTCAGGGAATATTCAGTTTTAACCAAGAGATTTCTGAGTTTAACTGTCATGTTATCCATACCAGTACTTGGTATTGGCCACAAGTGAGGCAATAGTGAAGTGTTAGATTAAAGTTTGAGGCTGCAGAGACAGTTGCAGTTGGATTGCCACCATGTAGGACATTGAGTTCTCTTAGTACCGTTGCTTTTTATAACATAAAATGCAAACAGAGGGGAGCATAGAACATACAAATGTGTACATCAAGGTTAATTGTAGTTGTAACATCATGGTATTAATACAGCTTGTTTTTATAGAACAGAACACCTCAAGGGCAGTTATGAAACAAAATATGTCACTGAGCTCTGTAAGATGATATTTGAGCAGATAACCAAAGTTTTGTTTGAGCAAATGGTTTTGAGGAGAGCGAAGTAGAGAAGCAGAGAGGTGTGTGGAATTTTGAAAGTCAAAGTATGGGGAGCGTTGGTGGGTAGGCTTGTCAACTCCAATACAATATATTCCTGGAGGTCCCAGCACATGACAACTGGCCTCCAATCATATAGTCTATTCTCTGTACATCACCAGTATTTTGACCACTGAGAAACAAAAGTATTCAAAGAAAATATAAAGGGAAACATTTTGATTTTTTTCTCCAAAATTTTTACTTATGGCAGTGTGCTACAAGTTTTCATTTAATTCCCGAACAAACTGGGGATTTAATATTGCTTGTCAAAACCACTGGTCAACTCTTTGGTGTATGTTGGCACGCTGTGGGAGTTTGCTGGAATTAGGAGAGAAGAAAATCCTTCACATCTCAGTTTTAAATGTGTGCCTTCTTATCCTGTAACTGTGTCCTTCAGTTTGAGATCCCCCTACTTCTAAAGCCATCTTCTCAATATCTACCCTGTCAAACCCCCTTAAATTCTTATATGTCTCAATAAGATCACCTCTCATTCTTCTAATCTCAAGTGAATAAAGGCCTGAAACTGTTCTTGATTAGTCAATCCTTTTATCCCAGAATCAGCCCAGTGGTTCTCTTTTGAACTGCATCCAATGCCATTATATCCTTTCTTAAAAGCCAGGATCAAAACTCTATTCTCGGTATGGCCTCGCCAACACCTTTGTCTATTTGTAACAAGCCTTCTCTATTTTTCAACTCCAACTCCCTAGAAATAAAATACAAAATTTCATTTGCCTTTTTAATTACTTGCTGCACCTAGATGCTAATTTTGTGTTTCTTGTACAAATACAGAAATCCCTCTGTTCTCCTTGTCGGATATTGGCCAGTTGCAGCATTCTTGGTCTGGAGTAACAGATCATTGTGCCTTTGCAATCTGCATTTTACTTAATTTAGGGTAGTGATGGTTAGAGCATAATACAGATTTTATCATTGATTCTATTAATTCAAGGCCTTCTCCATTTAATTCACTTTTTTTCGTTACAATAACACATTATCTGAAAATAGTATTGTTGAATTGAGAATTTAGCCTCGCTAAGATGATGCTGGAGAAGCTGAAAGGTCTGGAGGTGGACAAATCACCAGCAGCAGATGAACTACAACCCAGGCTCTGAAGGAGATAGCCAAGGAGATTGTGGAGCTGATTTTTTAGGAATTACTGGAGTGGGAGAATCCCAGAAAGTAGCTAATAACACCCTTGTATAAGAAATGGGGAGGTGGAGGGGGACAGAAGATGGGAAATTATAGATTGGTTAGCCTGACCTTATTGCTAAGATTTTCCAGTCTATTGTTAAGGACAAGGTTGCAAATTAACTGGAAATGCATGGTAAAATAGGACTGAGTCAACACAGCTTCATGAAGGGGAGGTCATGTCTGACAAATCTGTTAGAATTCTTTGAGGAGGTAATGAGCAAGTTCTGACAAAGGAGAGCCAGTACTTTGTGATCTGTTTGGATTTTGAGAAGGCTTTTAATAAGGCCTTGCACAGGAGGCTGCTAAATAAGAGAAGAGCCCATAGTGTGAGGGGCAAGGTACTGGCATGGATAGAGGATTGCCTGACAGGCAGAAGGCAGAGAGTGGGGATAAAGGGATCTTTTTCAGAATGGAAGACAGTAACTAGTGGAGTTCCATAGGCATCAGTATTGGGAGCACAAGTATTCACATTGTACATGACCAATCTGGACAAAGAAGCTGAGGATGTTGTTGCTAAGCAAAAACATCAATTGTAAGTCAGGCACCATTTGTGGAGAGGAAGTAGAGTTAACATTTCAGGTTTGATTTCCAGCATCTGCAATTCTTGTTATCTTTATGTTGTTGCTCAGTTTGGATAGGTGAAGGGACAGGTAATGTTGAGGAAGTGGCAAGGCCGCAGAAGGACTTTTACAGGCAGGAAGAGATGATTTTTTAAAAAAGTGGCAAATGGAATACAATGTGGGAAAGTGTGAGATTTTGCACCTTGGTCAGAAAAAGAGCGGTATAAACTACTTTCTAAATAGTGAAAGGCTTTGGAAATCTGAAGCACAAAGAGACTTGAGAGTCCGAGTTCAGGATCCTCTTAAGGTAAATATACAAGTTCAGTTGGCAGTCAGGCAGGCAAATGAAATGTTAGCATTCATTTTGAGAGGGCTAGAATACAAGAACAGGGATGTATTGCTGAGGCTTTATTGGGCTCTGGTCAGACCACATTGAGAATATCGTGCACGTTTTGCTGCAGAAGGCTGTGGAGGCCAAGTTTTTAAGAGATAGATAGTTTCTTGATTAGAAAGGGGATCAAAGCAACAGAATGGGGTTGAGAAACAGCAACTGCAATTGAATGGTGGAACAGAATTGATGGACCGAATGGCCTAATTCTGCTCCTCCATCTGTGACAGTCTTGTGGATAGCAGGGACTGATCTGGTGTATGACAAACCAAACTGTGGGGCCCTTTGTGTTATCACTAGTGTATTGGCACATCCAACAATAAATGCACTGAGTAATGAGTTAGCTTTGTACTTTGTAACATGAATCCACATGACCAGAACTTCAATCTCTAGTTGGAGTTCGACAGTGAAGTATTCCAGTTGCCAAAATGAGGTAGAATTGTGCAGTCCTGTGATGAGACTTGCAAAACATTAAAATTTGGGCTTGTTTACAATTCAGTGCATTGTAACCATTCGAAGTTCAGCCTTCAGGTGTCTGGAGCTGGTGAGGCTGATGTAACCTCTGTGTACGCTTCTCTCTTCCTTCCTGGCTGGCTGGTTTACTTAGTCATCCCAAATCAGTGAAGCAAAGACTGCAGTCATCGTTATTTTGTTAAGTGTAATACTAATCCTCAGAATAGGGCTTCAGTTTGACTGATTTCATTGCTGCATGTTCCATCTTTCAAAGAGAAGTGCAGACTAGGCAGGTTGCTGGGCTAATGTTTAACCCATTTCATACTACACAAGTTGATTTAAAACACTAAGCTGACCTCAGACTGCTTTTTAAAAAGCTGACTTCCTGAGTTGGTGAGTGTTTGATACTGAGAGCTTTCTAAAGCTTTTGCATAAATGAGCACCAAAGCCAACACCCCCCTGTCTGCTCCGCTCAATATAATTAACATTGCACTCTAGTAAATGCCAGTGCAATAATTTTAACCGAGTACAACATAAAACACAGCCCTCACTTCAGTGTTAAAGCTGTACTGTTCATGATATATTGTGCATGCTACATGTAACTTTTAGCTGAATGAAACTCCATCAGAATTTTAGCCATATCCCGCAACATTGTAAGACAGCCCTGACTGTTAAACACCAGAGTTTAAATGCTTGTCAGTCAGAGACCAAGTATATACTTTTCTGGTTAGTGCTTTATTCTTATACATATACCACCAAATCCAACCTCACTGACTACTTGTTCTCCATATAATTACATTTCATAGAATCCCTACAGTCTGGAAGCAGGCCATTCGGCCCATCGAGTCCACACCAACTCTGAACAGCATCCCACCCAGGCCAAACCTCCACCCCCCCCCCCAACCCCCAGCCCACCCTATTCCTGTAACCCTGCTTTTCCCATGGCTAATCCACCTAATCTGCACATTTTAGGAATGAGAGAGGAAACCTACTCAGACATGGGAAAATGTGTAAACTCCACACAGACAATTGCCCAAGGGTGGAATCGAACCCATTCCCTGGGCTGTGTGGCACTAGTGCATATCACTGAGCCCATCTCAACCTGTTTTATCACCCTGTTTGGAAACATTGTGACATACCTCTGGGGCAGGAGGGGACTTGGAACTTGGATCTTCTGGCCCAGAAGTTCGGGACTCTTCCACTTATTTTCAGTATGACTTGGAGATGCTGGTGTTGGACTGGGGTATACAAAGTTAAAAATCACACAACACCAGGTTATAGTCCAACAGGTTTAATTGGAAGCACACTAGCTTTCGGAGCGACGCTGATGAAGGAGTGACGCTCTGAAAGCTATTGTGTGCTTCCAATTAAACCTGTTGGACTATAACCTGGTGTTGTGTGATTTTTAACTATTTTTACTATGTGTATATCACCCCAGTCAAGTTCACACCCAGTTTTTTTCACAATTAGCATATAACTATCATCTGTTCCCAAGTTTTATTTGGCCCCAGTCACTTCTGCCAGATGTATGCTAGATAATAACATTGACCTTCATATTTTGTCATTTAAGACGCACTCCAGGGTTTGAACACAAAAACACAAAGTACAGTCCTATGGGAGTGCTGCAGTGTCAGAGCTGCTGCCTTTGGATGGGATGTTAAACTGAAGCACTGTCTGCTGTCTCAGCTGATCATAAACAATCCCATGGCACCATTTTGAAGACGAGCAGGCAGATTCTTCATGTTGTCCCAGACAATATTTATCAACATCACAAAATACAGAGATTATCTGGTCATTATCACACTGTTGTTCCTGGGAGTTTGTTGTGTATAATTTGGCTTCTATTTTTCCCACAAGAATGTTTACACTTCAGGAATTCTTAAGTTGCTGTAAAACACTTTGAGACCTTAGCTGGGCATGAGAAGTATTTCAGAAGTGTAAGTTTTCTTTCCTTTAAACTCTGGTTCACTTTGTCATTTCTGATTCTTAAAGATTTCTTGGTTTGTTGGGGCCTTATGAATGCATGAGCTTTTAATCCTTTGTCACAGTTTTGCATGTTGGCTTTAATTTTCCAAAAGTTTCAACTTTTTTTCCTTTTTTGGAGATTAAAATTTTGTGTTATCAAATTGATGGAACTCTTGCAGATGCTCTTTAGCTGCAATACAACATGGACAAGATGGGCCGAAGGGCCTGTTTCCGTGCTGCATGACGCTGACAACTCGAAGGTCGGGTGTCCATAAATTAGCGTCTCCAAAATGTGGATCGCATCTCTCTCTCACAATCATCTGATAATGACCAAATAATGAAAAAATCCTTTCAAGATGACAACAGAGTAGGATGCTCCAGCTCTTCCATCTGTTTCTTTTCTTTTTTTCCTGTTTTTTTCTTCTCTTCTATCTTCTTCCTCCTCTGCCAACAGCCTGGAGCGGAGTGTGGCAACTAGCATCTTGGAATGGAGTTGGCCAGTGGTCGAGAGTGGAGTGGGGATGGCAGCCAGTAGTCCAGAGTGGAGCAGGAACAACCAGTGGCCAGCAGCGAGGATGGCTACTGCTTGAGAATCAGTGGAACCTAGTCAGATCACATGGAAGCCCTTGTAGAAAGACTGTATGGCCTAAACTTTTAGATTTATTTCTTATTTTCATAACTTGTACTTATCTGTAATGTGGTGGAACATTTTTCTTTATTTTCTGTATATTTTGTACCAAAACTTTTGTACCTGGGTTCTTTGTACCTAAGATGGTGCCACATGTTGGTGACGTCGTCTAATTTTCACTGTACTCCTGTTCTTTTGTAACTTTCCAAACCTAATTCTAACCTAATTTTGAATAATGTTTCTTGAGCTATAAATATTGATCAAGATACTTGATTGAATTCCTTTTGTACTGACTGGAAATAATGTACTAGGTTCTTTTGCAATGATTTGAGAAAGCTAATTTGGTACCTTATCTGAAAACCAACACATCTGACAGTGCAGCACTCCCTCAGTGGGAGTCTCGTTGTCAATTTTCTGAAGCTCTGGAATAAAACTTGGATTCACTATTTTCTGACTGAGACACAAGAGTTTTATACTGAGTCACAGTCAGCAGATATTTTGGCCTACCTCATTTTTAATGTTAAACATGCATCTGTTAAGAAGGCAGAGTTCTTCAAGTTGCATGATCACGTCCCCAGTATTTCAGTTCGATATTATTGCAAGAAGAATAGCCAATATTATGATTTCGAGATGCCGGTGTTGGACTGGGTTGTACAAAGTTAAAAATCACACAACACCAGTTTATAGTTCACACGCACACGCACTCGCGCGCACA
Organism: Chiloscyllium plagiosum; assembly: GCF_004010195.1. NCBI lineage: Eukaryota > Metazoa > Chordata > Chondrichthyes > Orectolobiformes > Hemiscylliidae > Chiloscyllium > Chiloscyllium plagiosum. Next base: position 112,002,923 of record NC_057711.1, on the reverse strand, counting down.
CACACACACTCATACTCACAACCCCCACCCCAGACACACACACACACACACTCCTACAGACACACATGCACCCTCTCACACACTTAGACCCCTTCACATTCACTCACACACACGTACGTTTGTGGGGTGAATTTGTACTTGCAGAGTTATACTGTACTTTGCTCAAAAACTGCATGAATCCATGTAAGACTCTGTTAACTCATTTTTTTAGATTAGAATCAGTCTAAACATTATAGCACAGACAACAGCACACAGGGGGCTAACACCTTCAACACATTATCTGGGCTGACACCAATTGTTAAAACTAACCTGAGAATGTAACTTTTAAAAAAAGTTTTGTGATTTACATATGAAAGAAGTGAAACTAACATGGTCATTCTAAAAGATGAGAGACTTAACAAACAATCAAGGTATTTTTCAATGTATAATTTCAGTTACATCACACTATAAACGTTTGCTATAAATTCTGTGTCTCACAATTGTGTCCTCCACAACCACTTGATGAAGGAGCGGCGCTCCAAAAGCTAGTGCTTCCAATTAAACCTATTGGTCTATAACCTGGTGTTGGTGATTTTTAACTTAGCCAATATTATGTTACCTCCTCCAGAAGCTGCCAAACATTAGTTTAAAACATTATCACTGCAGGTGAGTTGTTTGAGGGTTTGGAATGTTTTGAGGTTAGAAATTTGATTGTTACTGGATTCTTGTCATCACTTATCAGTACATATTATATACATTAGTGCAATGCTATCAGTGAATGAAGGGCAGCTATCTTCCTGAGTCATTAGGTTAGAGACATCTTTGAAAGCTGTATCCTTGTATCTGTAAGCCATTCCTTCAGCTTATCATTTCTCAAATCTCAAATAGTTTATTTTCATGGCCACCCGTACACCAAGCTCTGTAAGAGTCGAAGCAAAAGTTGTTGTAATCCTAGAAGACTGTAGAATTATTAGAAGAATTAGAATTTGAAAAGTTTACAAGTTGCCACTGATGGTGCCATCTCAAGTACCAAGGTAATGAGGTACAGAGTCTTAAGTACAAATTCTTAGAGAAAAAAGACAGAAAAATAAAAACTAGCCACCCTCTCATGTAAGAGAGAGAGACATAACTGGTGGTGAGGTTAAACTAAGATTCACCACACCTTAGTCTACATTGAGAAGGGTAAGCCTTCATACTGATCTCAGCTGGTACAGGAATTGAACCCTGACTGTTGGCCTACAGCATTCTGAGATCTGTGATCCTCCATTTCTAGCCTCTTGAAGCTCTCCCACCTCCCGCTAATTTAGCACTTTCTACCATTATTGGCTTTGCCTCCAGTTGCCATGGTCAAGTATCTGGTATTCTTTCCCTAAATGTTTTTGCCGTTCTACCACAATTTCTACATTTTAATCCCTGCTTTAACCCTATCTCTTCAGCCAAGATTTTCGTCCCCTTATGTGACTCAGCATCATGTTTTGTCTGATAATGTTCCTGTGATGTACCTTGGTATATTGTAGGGGTGGTACAGTGGTTAGTACTGCAGCCTCGCAGCACCAGGGACCCGGGTTCGATTCCAGCCTCGAGTTTGCACGTTCTCCCCATGTCTGCGTGGGTTTCCTTTGGGTGCTCCAGTTTCCTCCCATAATCCAAAAAATGTGCAGGTTAGGTGAATTGGCCATGCTAAATTGCCCATAGTGTTCAGGGATGTGTAGGCTAGGTGCAAGCGTTGGGGTAAACGTAGGGGAATAGGTCTGGATGGGTTACTCTTCAGAGGATTGGTGTGGACTTGAGTCGAAGGGCCTGTTTCCACACTGTAGGGATTCTAATTCTGAATTCTGTTCACCATGCTATGTAAATGTAAGTTGTTAAAGATGCTGCATAAATTAAGTAATTGATGGTCCATGCAAAAGGCAGCAAATAAGATGTTTTTGAACTCAAGGTAATTCCTCTGTCCCCTGTAAGAATTCACTGCCTTTTATCTGGTCATTGCCTGCTATGTTTCTTGTGCAGTGATTGAACCTTTCAGCATAATTCCAAGATGTTGCTTTTGACAGTTTCATGTTTATCTTTTCAAGAAGGTTAGTGATTTGCACTCCATTTTTTTTTATGTGAAAACCTTCAACCTCTGGATACACTGTGCCCTCCAATCATGCAGTTGGTGCATGACTCCCATCTCCTGTTCATATGCCTGGCATTGAAATAGTTTGAAACGTAGGCATGAGTATTTTTCTTTGCATCTGTAAATCAACTCACCAAATGCTGTAATGTGACGGAGTTACAACCAGCTCTTTCCACAAGTGCATAAAATGTAATGCTTTTCGTGAGAGTTTCACTTGTAGTTCATTATCTTCTCTTTCCACATCCATTTCAGGAAAACAAAACTCTCATCTCATTCTGCAGAGTTAGGCGGAAGAGATTACCCTCCACCTGAAGAGGGTGACTAGTGTGGAAGCTATTGTATGTCTAAAGTGCATTGTGAAAATAAAACAAAGATGCTGGAAATCTGAAACTGTATTAACTGCTTTAGAAACTTCAGGTTAGCTGCGCTTACGACAGATCTTATGACTTGCAGGTGAAAGAATTCACAGAAGCTCCCTTCTGGAGTTGGAAATTGTGTGGTGATCAGGGATCTGGTGGGTCTCTGCTATTGCAGTGACGCTGTGAAGAATGGTTGATTAATGATTGAAACTGGGCTTATTCCCTTTAGGAAAGGATAGCATTGAAGTTTGAAAAACTGAAGAAGAAAAAGAATTGCCTGCTTGATTTGCGCAACATAGTTAGATATTTAACAAGCTGTTCGAAGCTCTGTACTGTTTTATCAGTATTTGGCAGAGAAGTGGTTTGAACATTGTGTGCTCACCTCTAGGGTCTGTGTTTGATGGCAGTTTGGAATGAAAGTGTATTTAAGGGGAAGCTGGTTAAGTACATGAGAGAGAAAGGAATTGGCAATTAAGCTAATAGGGTGAGAAAAGGCTCCTGCGCAGTGTCCACTGACACCCTGGAGTTGTTCAGGGAGAGGTGGGTGCCGCAGGGAGTGGAATGCATTATTTCCCCCTCCAACTCTCCTTTGATTTAATCCCTGCCCTCCCCTTCACTGTTTGAACATAGAACATAGAACAATACAGCACAGAACAGGCCCTTCGGCCCACGATGTTGTGCCGAACATTTGTCCTAGCTTAAGCACCCATCCATGTACCTATCCAATTGCCGCTTAAAGGTCATCAATGATTCTGACTCTGCCACTCCCACAAGCAGCGTATTCCATGCCCCCACCACTCGCTGAGTAAAGAACCTACCCCTAACATCTGTCCTATACCTACACAACCTTAATTTAAAGCTATTATCCTCTGTGAGAAGAAATGCACCGTCACCTATTGATATGAACAAGAGTTGAACATAGGGGCTCAGGGAAGAGTGAATGGCCACGATATAAAGGCAATATTTGACTGAGGGTGTCATCGGGACAACCTATATATTTGAGCTGAATGGGAATTAGGTGTAACCTCCCGACTCGTTGGGGTCTTTCAGAGTACAAAGAAAGATGCTTGAGATCAATGGTCGACAGTCTTCTCAGTCCCCGGACATTTCTTCAGGAGATCCTTAGGTTAGTTCCTTAGCACAAACACCTTCAGCTGTTTCATCAATGTCTTTCGCCATCACAAGATCAGAAGTTGGGAGGGTTACTGAAGATCACACAATGTTCAGAACAATGTGCCCCTCACCCCCTCAGCTCCTGAACCAATCTGTGTCCATGTGCAGCAAAACCTGGACAAAATTCAGTCATGTGCTGTTAAAGTGCCTGTGACATTCATACAACAGCACGGACAGATACTGTACATTTCCACAGTTAAAAGAGAAGCTCATTCAGCATCTCAAGCTTGTTACGCACTGATATTTGGAAGCTATTCAGCCCATCGAAATTACTGATCAAGAAGAGGGACAACACATTCAATTCTCCTGCCTGTTCCAAGGAAGAGGTTGGGTCTGGTCAGCACATCGAGCTGTTAAATAGGAGCAGGCAGAGCCCAATCAGGCGCTTGAACCTATTCCATGTAACCAAG